>NW_006399776.1:1535859-1542089 GCF_000299155.1 Elephantulus edwardii | reverse complement strand
AACAACAACAACAACAACCACGCAGACTAACACTAAATCTTTAAAGGTTTCTGTGTCTCTTTCAGCACTGAGGTAATCACTATCCTATATTTGTGCATTGCCTTTTCCTTTTAAAAATAACTCATGTTTCTAATAAAAAAGTTATAGATTATGGTTCTATCTGTACTGTTTTTGTTGTTGTTAAGTGTCGTCAAGTCACAGGCAACTCATAGCGACCCTATAAAGGAGAGTCCTTGACGCTTGGGTGCCTTTCATCCTCTCTCCAGGTTCAAAGGGTTTCTGGAGACAAGCTATTATGAAAGTGAATGCCACTCCTCCTTCCTTATCTGTACTACATATATATAAAATGTGCTTATTTGTAAAATTTAAATGATTGGAATAATGTTTAGGTTTCTTTGACTTTTTAAAGTAAAAATTAAGTTGTCTTCCATCATATGAAAAGAAACTAAAACAGATGAACATGAAAAAAAAAAATCCCAAACTAATTGCCACTGAGTTGATTCTGATTTATGATAATCCATTGTGTTATGGAATAGAACTGCTCTGTATATCAAGGATGTGTCCTATCTCCATATCTTTCCAATCTATATGTGGAACAGATTATCTAGGAGGTTGGACTCTATGAGGAGAAATGTGGTATCAGGATTGGAGGTGGACTCATCAACAATCTGCGTTATGCAGATGACACAACCCTGTTAGCTGAAACTAAGGAAGATCTAAAGTGCTTGCTGTGTAAAATCAAGATCTGCAGTCTCCTGTATGGATTGAAGCTCAACATCAAGAAAACCAAGATTCTTACCACTGGGTGAGCATTGGCAGCATCATGATAGCTGATGAAGATATTGAGATTGTTAACAACTTTAGATTGTTTTGCTCTACAATCAACAATTCTGTACCAGCAGCCAGGAAATTAAAAGACAAATTGTGTTTGGAAAGTCTGCTGTGAGAGATCTCTCCAAAGTACTGAAGTGCAATGATTTCAGACTGAAGACTAAGGTGCACCTGATACAGGCCATGGTCTTTTCAGTTACTTGCTATGCATCAGAAAGCTGGACAATGACTAGAGATGACAGAAGGAGAATTGATGCCTTTGGGCTGTGGTGCTGGATAAGAGTATTGAATATACCATGGACTGCTATGAGAACAAACAAGTTCATCTTGGAGAGGGTGAAGCCAGGCTGCTCCTTGGAGGCAAGGATTCTGAAGCTTCGTCTGACATACTTTGGACATGTTGCAAGGGGGGAACCTGTCCTTAGAGAGGGATGCCATGCTTGGGAGGGTGGAGGGACCGCGCAAGGGAGGAAGACCCTGGATGAGATGGATTGATTCAATGACTGGGGTAATGAGGGTAGGTGTATCAGAGACAATAAAATTGGCACAGGATAAAGCAGGGTTTAGGACTATTGTACATCGGGTCTCTATGAGTCACTGTTGACTCGACGGCACAAAACAAGAACAATTTCTATAGAGGCAGATGACCAGGTCTTTTTTCTCTGATACCACTGGGTAGACTCAGTCAGTTTTAGGTTTGTAACCCATCACAAACCAATTGAGGCATCCAGGAACTTATGTGTATAAGAAAAAAACAAGAACAATTTAAATATCCAATGTACTGTTGATGTGATATATGGTTGTTTCTAGTTGCCTTTGATGGTTAAGGTTATATTTCAATTTGACTGCTCATGACTTCCTGGTTTGGCAGGTATGATACAATTATTCACTTGATGAGATCTGACATTATGTAATCTTCCTCGATGAGACTTTACAATCACTTGAGTGATGAGACTCCTATGAACAGCCATTCAATTGAACAGAAATTTCACTGGGGGCGTGCACTGCATATGTTGACAAAGATTGTTTGCTTCTTGTTTGGGATCCTGTTCCAGGATCCCAAACAAAGAGTGACCATCTTTGGACTTGAGCCAGGATGTGGTCGGTCATGTTTCCTACCAATTTCGGATCAATCATACTTAGAAGCCAGTAACTCCCTCTCTGACCTGCCCACCTTGAGTTTGTCAGCCTCTGTAATCTGTACATGAGTTAGAAGAAGGCTGTAGCTTGATGTCTGAACTCGATGTCTGTACCAATTTACAATTCCACTAACACTTGTTGTTATGTACTGTACGTACCAACTCATGGCTGACCTTTCAGCAGATTTTTGGAGGTAGTTAATCACACAGAAGGATTGTCTGTCTTTCTACCACAGAGCAGCTAGTGGACTCAAACTGCATGTCTTGGGCCCATAGTGCAATTCCTTACTACTAGGCCACCAGAGCTCCCTGCCAGTAGGAATTCTCATTAATCTGTATCTTTAACCAATTCAATTATTATCAGCAAGGTGGGCACCGAACAATACCTCATTATGTACACATTTTTGTAAGCCTACAATAAAATCTATGTGGCACTTCTACTTTGTCACATGAGTATATTTAAGTGCTTACTGGTTTACTTACTACAAAGTAATGATATTTTTATACATTTTCATGAACTTATGATAATTCTAAAATATAAAAAGCCAAAATATGGACAAGTAAGAATTGTTAAATCCAAAATTAGCATTCCTTTCTTAGTAATTAATAGAAGAACAAAGCAATATGATTAACAAACTCGACCAAATGAATATATATTGAACACAATACTCAACAACACACAACATCTGACAGCTAAAGAGAATTCTTTTTAAACACACACAGAACACTGGTCATAAATTTGAGTCTTTATGAAAATTTCAAAGGATTATAGTCAGCCTTTGACTTCAATGTATTTAAACCAGAAATCAATGACAACAAGATAACTCAAAACCCACAAGCATTCGGAAGTTGAAAAATATCTCACATAATTCTTGGATCAAAAAACTCATGTTGGAAATACGAAAGAATATTCTTAATTAAATTATAACAAAAATTACATCTCAAAGGAGAAAAATACATAAACTATAGAAGAAAGGCTTTTCAGAAGAAAGATTTGGCAATTTACTTTCAAAAAAAGTCACTAAAAACCCCAGAGAAACAACAATCTGGAACTAGACATCTATTGCTGGCTTGCATTGAGGGGAAGGGAAGAAAATGTGCAAATATGAATTAATAAATTTTTTTAAAAGAATTAAAATTTAAAACAAAAAACCTCATAAAGCATAGTTTAACTCTGACAATGGGGTTGCATGAGTCAATGAGTTGATTCTTTATTTACCCCCATATTAGAAATAGACAGAGGTTGACAAGTAACTACGTATTTCAAGAAATTAGAAAAGAATGATTTAAAATGAACTAAACTTTAAAGCATAGTAATTAAGGACACAAAACAACTATGAGATATCATCTCACCCCAGTAAGAATAGCAAAATTTAACAGAACACCAAACAACAAATGCTGGTGAGGTTGTGGAGAAACTGGAACCTTTATTCACTGTTGGTGGGAGTGTAAAAGGGTAGAAGGCCAACTACAGTCCCAGAGGTGCACAGTTTGAATCCACCAGATGCTCTGCCGGGGAAGGAGGGGCAATCTCCTCCTGTACCAGTCAGATCTGATTTGACGGTACACGCACACAAAAATAATAAAATAAAAATTTTAAAAAAAGGGTAGAAGGCAGTATGGTGCTTTCTCAAAAAATTGCGATAGAAACACCATTTGACTCAGCAATTCCACTACTGGGAATATATCCCAAAGAGACCATAACTGACACCCAAGCAGATATATGCACACCCATGTTTATCACGGCTTTGTTCACAATAGCAAAGAGTTGGAAACAACTTAAGTGCCCATCAACAAACGAATGGATAGAAAAGCTGTGGTATATTCACACATGGAATACTATGCTGCATTGAAAAACAAAGAATTCATGAAATATACAAAATGGATGATGCTGGAGGACATTATGCTTAGTGAAATATCTCAGTCACAAAAGATCAAATACTGTATAGTGCAACTGTTGTAAAACAGGACTGACATCGGGGTTGGGGGGAGACTGAGAAAGGTAGGATAAATTGAAACAGATGAGGGAGAGAACTGTTTAAAAGGGATATATGATTAGGTATTACTATCATGACAGGAGTCCAGAATGAAGGCTGCATAGTGGAGTGGACTTGGGCTGAGGGATTGTATAACAATGAAATAATTTTTCTTTTACTTTTCAAAGAGAAGAGCAGACTGGGTGGGGGGGAAGCTGGGCAGGGAAAAAAGTGCAACAATGAATGAATGGAAATCCGAAGTCTCTGTAAACTTTCATTAAAATGAATTAATAAACAAAAGAAAAAAATAAGGACCAAGAAAAGGAATATACAGTGTATCAAAGTAAGATGTTTATAATTCAATATTTTATATATAATTCAGTCTTGAAAAAAGATTAATAAATTGGCAAGCTTAGGCTGAAAAAAGAGAGAAAGCACAAATAGCTAAAATCAGAAATGAAACAGGAACTGTCATTACAGATTCTGAACACATTAGAAAAATAATAGATTATATGAATAACTTTATATCAATAACTTTGAAATTTTTAATTAAATGGGCTCAACACCATAAATTAGAACTTTTTTATGTAAGAGGGAGAAATGCTGTAAAATAAATAATATGATTTTGAGAAAACTGGAACTTTTCTGATAATATTCGATTAAAGAATATTGCTATTTAAAAAGACCTGATAACAACATTATGGTTATGTTGTGTAAAACGTCATCTTTTAGAGATTCAATTTGGAACACAGATGAAATATCATGTGCATTTCACTTTCAAATAATATTTAATGTTGCAGAACCTTTTTCCATGCTTGCACAACACAATATAATGCCTATGTTAACATCAGGGCTTAACATTCACAAGCAAGTTGTTTGTTTGTTTTTTTTAAGTTTTATTTTATTATTTTGTGAGTATGTACCGTCAAATTGGATCTGATTGGTACAGGAGGAGACTGTCCCTCCTTTTCCAGCAGAGCATCTGGTGGATTTGAACTGTGGGCCTCTGGGATTGCAGTGCAGCTTCTTGGCAGGGTTTGTTTTTTTTTAAAAAAAACTCACAAGTTTTTTTAATCCCCCCAGCCCCGCCACTAGTTTATTTACAAAATTCGAATACGTTGTTTTCAAGAACAAATTCTTTCAATTTCCCTCACAAGTTTTGCGTGCTCTTCCGCAGGGAAGGTGAAGGACTTGGGAACATACCAAATACTCAGCCCTCCCCGGCTGGTACTTCTGATCTTGGTCCTCTGGTCTTTCCCGCCTTCTCCTTGCAACCAATCACAGGGCTTGGGCTCTGAGGCGGGACCAATCACTGAGGAGCTCTGCTCCGCCTCGGCTTTCCATCGCACCATTTGGGGAATGCGGTGGCGCCATGTTCCAAGGGCAGCGGGGTTGGTTCTCTCGCAGCGTTAAGCCAAAGCTGAGGCAGTTCTGGGGTAGGAGGCAGGGCAGAAAAAGTGGGTACTTTGGCCACTAAACTGAGTGTGTACTAGGCTTACCCTGTGCATTTGCCTCCACAGTGGCCGAAGGGGGCACAATCTGTGACCTGAGGGCCGCGGACTTCCTGTTCAGCTGTGACGCCTCACACCCAGACACGTTGAGGTACCTGACAGCCACCTTGCCCTGGTGGGTGTGTCATGATAAGCCAAGAGTTGGGGATGGAAATTGCAGCCCGTTAATAATATTATTAGGAGGGACCTAGAAGCAAGCAAGTTTCCAGTCCTATGTTGGGGGAGGGGAGGACTACCCCAACAAACCTTCCATCTTTTAAATCTATGCCAAGGGCCTGCCTTCCGTGAGTCGGTCTTTTCCTGAATTCCAGTGGAGTGTTTCCAGTTCTTTTCCACATCTCCACATGGCACCTGGAGGGCTGTCGTACCATAGTTTGTAACCATATCTTATTGCTTGCCAAACCTCCACTAGGTCGTTTGTCCTCAAACTTTAAACCTCGTGGCTGCTGTTAGGTGCCATCCACTGAAGTACGACTCATAGCGACCCTGTGAACAACGACTCTGACCCGCATCCTATCCTGTGCCATCTTCACAATCTCTGACTCACCTGAGTCCATTAGTACAGTCATTGAGTCAATCCGTTTCACTGGGGGTCTTCCTGTCTTTCGCTGACCATCTATCTTTCCAAGCATGATGTGACAGTTGGTTACATTTCTTCAATTCCTCTTCATGCCTTTTTAAAAAATGACCCTAACAAAATCTTTGTTTTCAGTTTCAGATTTATTCCCCTCTCCTTACAACACTGTTAGTATGAAGTGATCCATTTCCCCCCC
>NW_006399776.1:1534467-1534973 GCF_000299155.1 Elephantulus edwardii | reverse complement strand
TATTTCTGATTATAATTGAAATATTAAAATTTCTCATCTTAGTCTTTCCAGTATACTCATACTCCATTCTGTTAATTTTATTCTAATGTTCTTTGTATATGCTACAGGAGTATGCATGCAGCTTAATTGACATGATGATAGATACATTTAAGAAATTATTTTTGTTCTTTAATGAATTAATCTCAATAACTCTAATTAGGAATCGAATCTGGTTTGTGTCTGGAACCTTGGCAGATGTTTTAAGGGATATAAAAGAAAGATAGGGTAAGGGAGAAACATTTCAATGAGGGAAGAAAATAATTTGACTAGTAATTAATTCATCTTAAGGTGTGATAAAGAGCCTTAGTTGCTTAATATGTTAACCATTAGGCTTCGAATGAAAAAGTTGCTAGTTCCAATTCACCAGGTGCTCTGAAGAAGACAGTAAAATTACAGCCTTGGTAACCTGATGGAGGTCTGTCATGAACTGGAATCAGCATTGGGTGCACATTATGTTCATCTAGGGG
>NW_006399776.1:1529918-1534367 GCF_000299155.1 Elephantulus edwardii | reverse complement strand
TTATAGCAACTCTAGGTTTGAATTTGTTCTTCAGTTCCTTGAGCTTAAGAAATGCTGAGCAAGTTTGGCCCTTTTGATTTTACGACTCTAGCTCCTCCAGAATTCCTTGTAATATTTTAAAATTAATTTTAATGAAAGTTTACAGAGACTTAGGGTTTCTAGTCATTCATTGTTGCACTTTTCTCCTGACCCACCCACTCCTCCCCCCCAATTCACTCTTCTGTCCAAGTCCACTATGCAAGTCCACTCCACTCTGGACTTCTGTAATGACAAGAATATCCATTCATATATACCTTTCAAACAGTTCTCTCATCTGTTTCAATGCAATATATATCATTCCTCCCGTCCTTTTCTGTCTTCCCTCAACTCTGATGCCAGTCCCATTTTACAACAGTGACCCTATGCAGTGGCCCTTGTCCTTTTGTGACAGATATTTCACTCAGCATAATGTCCTCCAGGGTCATCCATTTTGCATATATTTCATGAGTTCCTTGTTTTGTTTTTTAAGTGGAAAGCAGCGTTTAACATGTACACTGCTTTTCGTCAAATGTAATACTGGACTTCATACACCATGTGTAAGGCACGGTGTGAGAACACTGCTCCCACTCCCAGCCCGGGAAGAGGCCAGCGGATTTTGCCACAACACACAGGTAATGGACCACTACTGATCGATCACTTCTTTATTTTGAGCTGGTTGGAGAGCCAGTCCAGGCCTTCATAAAGCCCATCTCCACTGGTGGCACATGTAGCCTGGATGTACCAGTTTCTCTGGCGGAGGGAATGGAGGCCAAGCTTGTCTGTTATCTCTGCTGCATTCATAGCATAGGGGAGGTCCTGTTAAATACCAACAAAACTGCATCTCTGAGCTCGTCTTCTGCTAACATTCTTGTTAGCTCTTCTCGGGCCTCATTGACCTGCTCTCAGTCATTACTGTCATCCACAAAAATCAGACCTTGGGTATTTTGGAAATAATGTTGCCACAAAGGCCTGATTTTGTCCTGGCCGCCAACATTCCAGACAGTGAAGCTGATATTTCTATATTCTACTGTCTCCACATTGAAACCTATTGTGGGGATCGTGGTCACAATCTCTCCCAGCTTCAGTTTATACAGGATGGTGGTTTTTCTGGCTGCATCCAAACCCACCATAAGGATTCACATCTCTTTTTTTCCAAATAGACTCTGAAAAAGCTTTTCAAAAATGTTCACCATTGTAACTGAATTGTTACCTGTCCCCGCTCTGAGCCCACAATTAGGTTAGATCATAAATACTGCAGCCCTTAGGATTTCGGTTCTTCTCAGCAAAATGGTGATCAAATTCCTTGTTTTTCAGTGCTGCATAGTATTCCATTGTGGGAATTGAATATACCTGAGCTTCTCTATCCATTTTTTTGTTGATGGGCACTTGGGTTGTTTCTAGCCCTTTGCTATTGCATACAAAGCCACAATAAAAATGGGTGTGCATATATCTGCTCGGGTGGCAGTTATGGTTTCTTTAGGGTGAATTCTCAGTATTGGAATTGCTGGGTCAAATGATATCTCTATTTGCAACTTTTTGAGAAAGCGCCATGCAGCCTTCCATAGTGTTCACACCATTTTACATTCCCACTAACAGTGAATAAGGGTTCCAGTTTCTCCACAACCTCGCCAGCATTTGATATTTGCTGTTCTGCTACATTTTGCTATTCTTACTGGGGTGAGATGATATCTCATAGTTGTTTTGATTTGCATCTCTCTTACAGCTAAGGATTTTGAACATTTCTTCATGTTTTGGCTTGCCATCTGAATGTCTTCTTTGGTGAAGTATCTGTTCATATCCTGTTCCCATTTTCAAATTGTGTTATTTACCTTTATCTTGTTGTGGTGCTCGAGTATTTTATAAATTCTAGATAAAAGTCCCTTGTCTGACATGTCATTACCAAATATTTTTCCCCAATTTGTGGCTTCCCTTTTTACTCTGTTGGACAAGTTTTTGGATGTGCATAGAGATTTGATTCTTAGAAGGCCCCATTCATCTATTTTATTATCTTCTGGTTGTAGATCCAAATACCTTTTATCTGTATAAGGGGTTATGCATACTATGCCTGGTGACATAGACCTTAATATGTCAGGCTACTAACAAAAAGTCTACTGATTCAAATTGACTATCTGTTCTTGAGGGAGCTCTGGTGGCTTACTAACCCAAAGGCTTGTGGTTCAAGCCCACTAGCTGCTACACAAGAGAAAGAAGGGCAGTCCTCTTTCATGTGATATACTGCCTTTTCAAATACACCAGTGGATCAGCTACGAGTCAGTACTGAATAAAATGTCATGAGTTATTGAACCCATTCTTTGAGAGAAAGATTTATAGCCCATAAAGATTTACAACCTTGGAGGAGATGTTATGAATTGGACTTGACAAGAGAACATCATGATTTAGAATTAAGAAAGAGATACATCAGGGTCATATCCTATTCAATCTGTATGCTAAGCAAATTACTCAAGAATATGGATTCTGTGAAGAATGTGACATTAGGATTGGAGAAAGACTCATCCATAACCTTTGTTATTCAGATGATACAACCTTGTTGCTGAAAGTGAGAACTTGAAGCACTTGCTCAAGATCATACACTCAAGATCATACACTGCAGCTTTCAGTATAGATTGCATCTCGACATCAAGAAAACAAAAATTCTCACCACTGGACCAATAGACAACATCTGATAGATGAAGAAAAGATTAAGATTGTCAATGACTTCATCTTACTTGGATCCACAATAAATACACATGATACCAGTGGTCTAGAGATCAGGAGATATATTGCACTGGGAAACTCTGCAGTTAGGGATGTCTCCAAATTATTAAAGAGCACTGATACTAGTTTGAGGATTAAAGGGTGCCTGATTCAGACCACAATCTTTTCAATCACTTGCTGTACTACTGAGAGCTGGACAATGAATAAGTATGACAGAGAACTGATGCCTTTTAACTGTAGTGTTGGAGAAGAGTACTGAATATTCTATGGACTGCCAAAAGAGCAAACATTTTTCTTGGAGAAAGTGCAACCAGAGTGCTCCATGGAAGCAAGAATGGTAAAACTTCATCTCACATACTTAAGCGTGTTGCTAGGAGAGGCTGTTCCTTGGGAAGGTGGACAGATGGATGGTGAAGGACAGGAAGACCCTCAACTAGGGAAGATTGACACAGTGACCACAGCAATGCGTTTGAGTGTCAGATTGTGAGGATGTCAAGACATGGTTCAGATCTGTTGTTCATAGGGCCACTAGGAATTATACTCAAGTCCATGACATCTAATAACAACAGCAAGACCTCAGGTTAGGGTTAGTTGGTGATTTAAATCCACTATCCATTGTTGAAACTGAGGAATACCTGAAGCTCTTGCTGAAGAATGTCAAGGACTGCAGCCTTCAATATGGTTTGAAGCTCAACATTAAGAAAACAGAGATTCTCACCACTGGGCCAAATGACAGCATAATTATGAATGGTGAAGAGATTGAGATTATTAACAGTTTTAGTTTGCTTGGCTCCATGATAAACCTTCTTGGTACCAGTAACCAGGAAATCAAGGGACAAGTTGTATTGGGAAAGTCGGCTGTCGGGGACCTCTCCAGAATACTGAAAGAGCAGTGTTATCAGTCTGGAGACTTAAGGGGCACCTGATCCAGGCCATAGTCTTCCCAGTTGCTTACTATGTGTCAGAGAGCTGGACAATGACTAGGAATAATGGAAAATTGATGCCTTTGAGCTGTGATGCTGGAGAGGAATGTTGAATATAACATGGACTGCCAGGAGAACTAATAGGTTCGTCCTTGAGAAGGTGTAACAAGGCTGCTTCTTAGAGGCAAGGATACTGAAGCTTCATCTGACATACTTTGGACATGTTACAAGGAGAGACTGGTCCTTGGAGAGGGACATCATGCTTGGGAGGGTGGAAGGGCAGTGCAGGAGAAGAAGACCCTCGATGAGATAGATTGATTCAGTCACTGGGGCAGTGGGGTAGATGTGTCAGAGACAATAAGGGTGGCACAGGATAGAGCAGGGTTTAGGGCTCTTGTACATAGGGTCACTATGAGTCATTAGTGACTGACTCGACGGCACATAACAACAACATCCATTCTTCAGGGAACTTTGCTCCTACTGCTAAGAAACAGTGCTGGAATCTCAAAGACACACAATTCAAATCACTAACTGTTCTGCAGGGAAAGGATTGGCAGTCTCCTACCAAGTGCTTTACTTTTTTTTTTTTTGTTATGTGCTGTTGACTTGCCTGCCACCCTATGTACAGTAACTGAACCCTACCCTGTTCTGAGCCAGTCTTACTAATTCTGACATGACAACACCCCCAATGCCCCTGTTACTGTGTCAATTCATCTCATCTGGAGTCTTCAATGGTATACAAAAACACCAACAGGTAGCAGTGTACTTTATAGATGATAGATCTAGATAGATA
>NW_006399776.1:1523027-1529655 GCF_000299155.1 Elephantulus edwardii | reverse complement strand
TTTTTAATGAACAAAAATTTAATCATATGGAGTATGTAGTTTTGCACTTTGCAGCTAAAAGTTGATCTGGTTCATTTGTATTCCATCATACTTATATAAATGCTACCTTTTATGTCAACACTTCCTTGACCTCATTACTCCCTCTCATTCCAGCATTAATTGATTCCTTTTCATAGTAATGACTATGGATCAAACTCATAGGCTGTTAATGTCCAATAAACAGTATTGGTCAGTATTGGTTTGCATTGAGTTTCTGAAATCATATAATCACTAACTAAATCTCTAAAGCTGAGATTTGCTTAATCTTAGCACCTGAAACTACTAATGTAATTTATTTTCACTTTCTTGCCAAGAAAAAGTAGCCATCCAATTGTGACCTTTGAGGTAATCCTTCCCCAATTCAGTTCACACATTACTTAGATTTTTAAATTAATTAAAAGATGGAATATACTTTTGTTTATTTAATAAAATATGTTCTTTCTTTCTCCTAGAATATATCAGAGCCTTGATTACATAGAAGATAATGCTACCGTTTTTCATGCCTCCTATCTCTCTGCAGTAGCTAATGCTGAAATAAAAAACTCAGTGGCTTTAGGTCATTTCGTTCTTCCTCCTGCCTGCCTGCAAGAAGGTTAGAAAAAATGATTTAACCAATCCCCTTTAGACAGCCTAATATAGCTATAAGAGATTCCTGGTGTCTTAGTGGTAAGGAGTTGTGTTGCCAACCCAAAGGCATGTTGCTCAAATCCACCAAATGCTCTGTGGGAGAAAGATGGGAAGTCTCTTTCCATGTGATTTACTGTCTCTGAAAACCTGCTGCAGAGTCAGCTATGAGTCTATTTTGCTTCAACAATACACAATAACAACAATATATCTATAGAGATCTGTTGTCATATTCCACAGGGAGTTGTGCTTGTAACTTACCTCCCTGGCTGAGGCTCCACCACTGGCTCCAAGGAAGAAAGGTGGGAACTTTGCTCCCAGCCAGTTTACAGACTTGGAAATCTGCTGGAAGTTCAGCTTTGAGTCAGTTTAACTCTACAGTAATTGAGAGTGAGTGAGAGAAACATAGTTGTGGGTTCCCCAGTCTTGGTTCCTAATTACAGACTTATGTTGTTTAAGTGAAAAAAAGAATAGACTTTGGATCAGATTGACCTGAGTTTGCATCCTGACTTCTTTCTGTTGTTGTTGATATTATTAATTGTTCATTTATATACTTGCTGAGTTCCTATACTATGCCAGGTTTCAACCCAGATGCAGATCTTGCTCTTACAGTGCTCACAGGCTGAGATCCAACACTTAGCAAGCGTTGTGATCTTCAGCAAGTTATTAACCTCTCCTGTATTGTTTTTGTCGTGTGTAACATGTTGGGCTGCTAACTGAAAGGTCTGTGGTTCAAATCCATCAAGCCCTCCTAGAGAGAAAGATGGCCAATCTTCTGTAAAGATATACAGCCTCAATAGGAGGGTTGCTATAGGTTAGAAGTAATTCAATGGCAATGGTTTGGTTTTATTTTTTAAATTTTGTGGGGTAAGTTGTTTTGAGGATTAAACGAGATAATGTATTAAGCTGTCTGAAGTGCCGAGATTTCAATATTCAATATACATGTTCCATTTAGTTTTAAATCTTATCTCTCTGACTTTTTTTCTGATACTAAAACATTTGCTCTGATAGTTACTTCTCACGATAAAATCAATATCAGTACCACCATAAAAAATCCTGGATCAAGTAAGGGGAAATGTTGGAAAAAAACCTTAAAAATACAAAAAAAGTCAGTTGGTTTTTTTTTTTTCCTTTTTCTTTTCTTTTTAGAGAGAGATTACCATTTTCTTTTCTTTTTTTTTTTTTTATTTCCACTCATTCATTGTTGTACTTTTCTTCTCTCCCATCTCTTCCCCCAGTACACTCTCCTCTTGGAAAAATAAAAGAAAAATTCTTTCATTGTTTTACAATCCCTCCCCCAGGGTCCACTCAACTATGCAGCCTTCGCTCTGGACTCTGTCATGACAAAAATACCTCATCACATAACCCTTTTAAACAGTTTTCTCCCTCATATGTTTCAGTGCAGTATGCATTATTGAACTCATCTTTCTCAGTCTCCCCCCAACCTTGAGGTCAGTCCTGTTTTACAACAATATCACCATGCAGTATTTGTCCTTTTGTTACTGAGATACTTCACTGTCCTCCAGGGTCACCCATTTTGAATAATACTGCATGAGTTCCTTATTTTTCAATACAGCATAGTATTCCATTGTGTGAATATACCACAGCTTCTCTATCCATTCGTTTGTTGATGTGCACGTAGGTTGTTTCCAACTTGTTGCTATTGTGAACAAAGCCGTGATAAACATAGGTGTGCATATATCCGCTTGGGTGGCAGTTGTGATCTCTTTGGGGTATATTCCTAGTAGTGGAATTGCTGGGTCAAATCGTATCTCTATCTGCAACTTTTTGAGGAAGCGCTACACCGCCTTCCACAGTGATTGCACCATTTTACACTCCCACAAACAGTGAATAAGGGTTCTAGTTTCTCCACAACATCGCCAGCATTTGTTGTTTGGTGTTCTCTTAAATTTTGCTATTCTTCCTGGAGTGCTATGATATCTCATAGTTGTTTTAAAATAGGTCAGTTTTACTAGAACAATCGAGACTGTTGTTACATGCCATCAAGTTGACCTGACTCAGCACAGTAGCTCTGAATATTGCCCAATCTTGAGCCCATCTTACTGTCTCTGACATACCTACCCTCATTACCCTAGTTACTGTATCAATTATTCTCAACCAGGATCTTCCTCATCTCCTGCTTTGTCCTTCCATCCTTTCAAGCATGATGTCCTTCTCCAAAGACTGGTCCCTCTGGCAACATGCCCAAAGTATGTGAGGCAGAGCCTTAAAATCCTTGCCTCCAAGTTGCAACTTGGTTTTACCCTTTCCAAAACTTATCTGTTAGTTCTCTTTGCAGTCCATGGTATGTTCAATACACTCTTCTCCAGCATCACAACTCAAAGGCATCAATTATTCTTCTGTCATCTTTGGTCATTGTCCAGCTCTTGGCCTGGATCAGGTGTACCTTGGTCTCCATACTGACGTTGTTACTCTTCAGTACTCTGGAGACTGGGAGAATCCCAAAACTATGGCCATTAGTTACCCTTTAAACTTGGAAGAAAACTCATTCACCATCATGGCTCAACTTTCAGCTAACCAATGGACAACATTATATTGTGACCAGGAAGGAATTAATTCCTTAGAATAACTAACCATATATGTCAAAAGAGCACCAATTGCCCTCAAGGCATGAAAGAAAGATTAATGGAGATGAAATTTATAGGAAAGAAGTGGAAAAAAGAATTATATCATGAGTATTGGAATTAGTAGTATGGAAAAAAATGTGTATGAATGATTAAACACAACCCCAGTATACTTGCAAACTTTCTCTCAAACCACAATAAAAATATGTTTATTATAACAAAAATTTTTCTATGGTTATAAGCCCATAAATTGCTTGTTGTTATAGTTTTTTAAATTTTTGGAAAGTATTTTAATATTGATTATATCATCACTTTCTGAAATAGGAAGGGCAAATAAGGAAAAGTTTTTGAAATTTATTTTTTTCATTAAACCTTTTTATTTCCTGTCCAAACTTTTGCTTTTCTTCTATGACCTAACTTAGATGGCTTGTTTTCAGTAGGCCTGGCAATATTACCATCTCCAGAAAGGCACACTGAAGCTGAGTACAGATTTCCAGTGAATTAAGTATTAAAAGTAAGCAAACAACTCGTCAAAATATGTCTAGAGAAGACCCTTAGAAATCTTAAGGAATTTGTTATTTCTATAGCTAATGTCTTGCTAAGACACAATTATGAAACTGTTCCAAGGGATCTCTGGTGGCCTAGTGGCAAGAAGCTGCACTGCAATCCCAGAGGTATGTGGTTTGAAACCACCAGATGCTCTGCTGGAGAAGGAGGGGCAATCTCCTCCTATACCAGTCAGATCTGATTTGATGGTACACACACACACACACACACACACACACACACACAAAAATAATAAAAACAAAACAAAAACCTGTCCCAAGTTATTCTGAAAATAATGACTGCATGGAAGAATTGATTTATTAAAAATGATCTGTTCCAATCAATAAGTTTAATATACTTTGATTTTTGCATAAAACACATCTGTATTAATAACACATGCATGCATGTAATGTGCATAGTTCTAGAAAATGAACTCATGTGGAGGTTGTGTGGTTTGTAAAAATATGTGTAATATCACAGTTATTTGTAAAAAGACAACAATCTTTGCTTTCAGTGAGTTTATATTATAGTCCTGCATGTTCTGATTTTAAATTATCTGTCCTGCTCTGCCTTATAGGGAGCTGTGATGGCTTAGTAGTAAGGAATTGTACTGCCAATGCAAAAAGTATGTGGTTTAAATCCACCAGCTGCTCTGCAGGAAAAAGATGGGACATCTGTGTGAATTACTGCCTCTGAAAACTCCCTGGAGGGTCAGCTATGGGTCAGTTTTGACTTAACAACAACATTCAGCCTTTTAGTTAGAACCAACTCATAGCTGATCTTCCCATGGGTTTTCAAAGACAGTAAATTACTTGAGAAAAGATTGCATTGGTGTATTCAAACTGCAAGCCTTTGGGTTGGCAGCGCAACACGTTACCACAAAGACACCAGAGCTCCTTGCTTTTCTGTTTAGTGCTTTATGTTAAAATATGATTTTTTTTAAAAAAAGGTAATTTAAATGCAAACATGTTCCTTTAAAAGTATACATCTTTTTAACCCATCCTAAACAGTACTATCTAACAGAAAGGAAACACAGATGCAAGTCACAAGCATTATTTAAATTTTTTCTAGTAGACACATTGAAAAAAGTTAAAAGGAACAGGTGACATAAATTTTGGGGATTTATTTAATACATCCAAAATATCATCATATAGATATCGATATAGATATAGATATTTTACCTTTTTTTATAGTTGGTTTTGAAAATGTATTGTTTATTTTATACTTCCAGAACATCTCAATTTGAATTAGCCATATTTCAAGGGCTTTTTTTTTCTGCATGTAACTAGTAGCAACTGTACTAGCAAGGCTAGGCCCAAAGTAATGTGATCCTTTCATTCTGTAGCAGGCCAATGTGGATACTTTTTAAATCATTGATTTAGGATTAACAGCATTGTGCCATGTTTAATAGACATGCTACCCATCCATCCTTTTTTATTCTAGTGATCTAGTGGTTAGTGCTTTCATCCTTTTTTTAGAAACATAAATTAATTCTTGCAGACTTCTGCTTTATAAATTAATGAATTTGATACTTTTAAATTTGACTTAACATTTGTCATTTTTATATTAACACTGGACCTGAAAACATTGACATCTATTGGAACTATATTTTTTCAAGCGGGAAAAGTATGGTCCTCACAATGATAATGATGATTCTCATAGTGCATTAGTTTCATCTGAGGAGTTTATTAGAAATGCAAATTGTTGAGACTCTCTTAAATAATCTGATTCAATAAGAACCAGCATTTCAAAAAAGTATTTTAGGTGATTTTGATGGAAAAAATGTTTGCCTAGAAATTTCAAACTTCAAGTGATATTCAAAAAGATCTACATTTACCTTTTAAAAATATTTACATTTTAAAAAATAGTATTGGATTTGTTCTTATTGTCACAGATATTAGAAGAAAAATTGGCAATTTTATTTGGGAACAAGGCCAGCATTCTTCAGCAGAAAAGGTAAGAGTGAACTGATATTGCTTAGAATTTACATTTTCAGCATTTCAAAAATATTTCAACTCTCCTGTCCTACTGACAGCATGCTGTATGGTCTGGTTTCACCCCTTTCCAGCAGTCCATTCTCCTTTCTAGTTCGTTCTTTTTCACACTCTTTCAAATGACCCTACCTTTCACTAGCTCTGCCTCTGCCTTACTACCTTAATAAACCTTTCTCATTTGTTTTGCTATATTGAAAGTCAGTGTGTGGGTGTGGGTGTGAGTCCACTTAACTACAGTCACTTCAATGCACCCACTCATGAGAAATAACAATGAGTGGTGAAGAGATAAAGAGAACTCTGGTTTTCACATACTTCGTATTGGAGATCCCACCAAGACCACTTTTAAGATCAGTGAGTCAATAGTGACTGTTTTTAAGTGACCTTTCCTCCCCTGTTACTTGGCAGGTAACAAGTATGGCTCTTTCATCTGCTTCTCTAACTCAGAAGGCTCTCTGGGCCTGTCACTTGAAGCTTTCTCTTGGTGGTGATGGTGGTGGTGGTGGTGGTGGTGGTGTTGGGGTGATTGCTTAAAGATCTAAACCCCTAGCTAACCTTTGCTGTCTCTTCTTGGAGAAGATGAGCCCCTCTCTTTCTCCTTAGCAATCCATTTAACTGTATTCACTTTGTACCCTTTCAAAACTTCCTGTATGACATTTTCAACAATATTGTAAGTAAATTATTTTTTTATTATTATTAAATTTTATTAGTTTTAATGAACATTTACAGAGATTTTGGGTTCTCATTCATTCATTGTTGCACTGTTTTCTCTACCCTCCTCCCCAGTTCATTCTTCTCCACCCCCAATGTCTGTTTTAATTGTCCAATTGCCACAGTGCTTGT
>NW_006399776.1:1466215-1522439 GCF_000299155.1 Elephantulus edwardii | reverse complement strand
ACAACTCGGAAGTTCACATGCAAGGTAGAGGTGAAGTAAGGAACTGCTTATGAGGTTTTCCGTCCATTCCAACAACTAAGAGATAGTGAGAAGAGTTGGGACCTGAGAAGGCTTTTAGGACCAATTAGTAGGCTCTGTGTCCAGGAGAAAATGAATACACTTACCAGTATGTTAATGCTCATCCATGGCTCTTCTGGGAGGATCTGAATCGTTGAAGCGTCCTCCTTTGTTTCCAGCTGGGAGCTGGGGCCTGTAAGTCCTGTCTGCCATGAGGACCTGATGTGGGCCACCTTGGCCAAGTGTCCTCTTCAGAGCCACACGTAAAGCAAGTAAGTGGGAGCTTCCTCTCTACTCCCTTGACTATCTGTGGCTCTTGTCTGTGACACTGTCTACTGAAGTGGCCTAGCTTTCCACAGTGGAAGCAATTCTGACCTCCTTTATTACCTTTGGGTGGCTGTAAGTAAATTTTTATTTGTTACTGCTGCTGGTCATTGTGATGGAGCTAGGTAAGATTTGCTGGAGTAGCAAGTTTTGTCTGACATTTTTAAGGTTCATTTTGTCAATGGCTGGTTGATGTGGGAATGAGTCAGGGCTTTTGGTAGTTAGAAAGGGTCAGTACTGACCTCTGACATCCCCTCTGCCCCCCCATCCCACCCTGAGATAGCAGCCCCTGCAGTAATGGGGTGAGGGCTGTATTGACAGTAGTGGCTGGTAGGCAGCGTGTGGCAGCTCAAAGGGAGGCATATGTCTTAACCCAAACAAGACAGGAAATGTTATCAAACTTTTATCTCTTACCTGCTCTAGATTTTCATCTAGGTGTGGGTGGGGATAATTTCCAGTCTTGTTTTATTTTCCTTTATCACCCCAAGCTTAACTTTGCAATAGTTTGAGGCTTATGGATTTTAAAGTTCCTGGGAGAAGAGGAAGAGAGACAGGGTATAGGGATGGAGTTAAGATAAGGGAAAATTCTTACTTTAAAGGATGAAGGGAGTAATCAATATATTTAAGCCTAGTCCTCGTGCTAATAGAATAAGGATCGATGCCTAAATAAATTAGAAGCTGCAGCTGAACTGAAACAGAGGAGGGAGAGAACCATTTAAAAGAGAGATGTAACTGGGTATTTCTGTCATCAAAGGAGACTAGAGCGAGGGCGGCATGGTGGAGGGGACCTGGGGGAGGGTTTGTAAAACAATGAAAGAATCTTTTCTTTTACTTTTCCATAATTTTTAGACTCATGTACTTATAACTTGTTAGTCAAATTTGTGTCTTCTAGGTTGCAACACCCCCATGATACATCTTCAAGGATATGTACATGTACAGCCAAGCACAATCAATAAGAGTGCATCTGAATTCCAAAATCAATCTCCATAATAGTCTATGTGTTTCCTACTGCCAAAGGGGCCCTTTAGAGTAGTGAGAGAAAGAAGATCTTCACCCTGAAACCCACAGCGTCCCTTTTCAGCAGGAAGTAGCTAAGAGAATACGCCGTGCCCTTTTCCTTATGACTCAGGGTGAAGTCTCTCTCAGGGAGGAGTGATAGGGAATGGCAAAGGATACACTGACAAAGAAGATTAATCAGAACTGGCTTTGACAAGCACTGTGGCATTTGGACAAGAACAAACTGGGAGGAGGGTAGAGAGAATCGTGCAACAATGAATGAGTGGAAGCCCAAAATCTCTGTAAATGTTTATGAAAATTAATAAAATATAATTATAGAAAAATAAAACAAACCAATGTATACGAGCTTTGTAATTAAACCAGTATAAAATAAAAATGTTCTTTAAAAGAAAAAAAAAAAAAGAAACTGCAGCTGAGGGATTCCTAAGGAGTAAGATCTCTAAATTAGTGAGAGTAAATGGACTGCATTTACCCTGTGCCTAAATAAATTAAAAGCTGTAGCTGAGGGATTCCTAAGGAGTAAGATCTCTAAATTAGTGAGAGAAATTTAAGATGGACTGCATTTACCCTGTTTAGCTCTGGTAGTCCACAATGCCAGAGATAAACACACGAACTAATCTTTAATAGGTGCATAGATGATGGGACCTAGGAATTTGGAGCAAAACAAGAGAAAAGATACTACTTAGTTCCCAGTGTAGATGGAAGGAACAAAGATTATAGGAGAAAGTGTTTATAGACATGAACTATCATTAATCAACTGTCTGCAAAATCCAGAAAGGAAGACTTTCTGAAGCACTAGAAAACAAAGCAGCCTTTCCTAGGATGAGTTGGCTATAGTTATTGTAGTGGAGGGATGCTTCCAAGGGACAGCCACAGGGTTGACAACAGCCCACAGGAGAAGACAGTCACTGAGATGTCAGGGCTTGGGCCTAAGCCTTTCTAGAAATTGTTTGTTTTCCAGAATAATTCTGGAATAGCAGCTTTCAATGCCAGGTGACACATCACTAGGTTCCTTGGTAAAATTGGAGTGATCTGAGTCTAGGACTGGACACCCTGAAGAAGAAGTTGGTCTATTTCTTTTTTAAAAATTGGTCTATTTTTGTAATGTTGAATGGCTTCTATGTAGATTATTCAGAGTTCTGGCCAGTTAATGGCTCCCTAAATTATAACACTATATTGAAGCTTGATTTATTTTGCCACTGATGCAGATTGACTCAGGTCCCTTACATACAAGCATTTATGGTTTTGTGAGAACACCTTGAGTTTTGTAAAGCAAGTAAGTTAATTCCACCTCCCAGACCTGTGGTGGAATTATCAGGCAGTGACACTGGAGAGCCTCCTCAAGCAGTAATTTCACATCCATACCAGGAGGGTAAAATGCCTGCTAAAACTCCCCAAGCACCTCCTGAAGAGGAAATTTTAATTCCTCCTAAAATTCAAAGCCTGTTCCCTGTTATATGCTCCCTGCAAGAGTTAGGGAGGCCTGATGGAGGCACCATGAAAGTCCATGTCCCCTTTACTGTGGGAGATTAAATGAGTTCCAAAGATAAACTCACTTTCAGCAAGCAAGGTTGTGTCATCTGCATAACATAGGCTGCTGAGTCTTCCTCCAATCTTGATGCCACATTCCTCCTCATAAAGCCCAGCCTCCTGAATGATCTGTTCTGCATATAGATTGAAAAGGTATGAAGACATGATGCATCCCTGATGCACTCCCTTCTCCCTTCCTAATTTTGAACTATGCAGTGTTTCCCTGCTCTGTTCTGAGGACTGCTTCCTGGCCTAAGTATAGGTTTTGCATAAGCACAGTCAAGTGTTCTAGGATTCCCATTCTCCTCAAGGCTAACCACAATTTGTTGTGACCAACACTGTCAAATGCCTTTGCATAGAATATGAGGAGGACCTGAAGTGCTTGCAGCAGAAGGTTAAGGACTATAGTCTTCAATATGGATTAAAGTTCAACATCAAAAAGACAAAGATTCTCACCATTAGGCCAATGGGCAGCACCATAGTAAAGATTGAGGTTGTTAAGTTACAACTTGCTTGGCTCCACAGTCAACACTCTTACTACCAGCAGCCAAGAAATCAAAAGAAGAATTGCACTAGGTAAATCAGCTGTCAGGGACCTTTTCAGAGTACTGAGAAGCAACAATATCAATTTAGAGACCAAGATACACCTTATCCAGTCCATGGTCTTCACAGTTACTTACTTATCAGAGAGCTGGATAATTACTAAGGATGGCACAAGAAGAATTGATGCCTTTGAGTTGTGGTGCTGAAGAAGAGTCTTGAACATACCATGGATCTCCAATAAAACAAATAGGTCTGTCTTGGAGAGGGTGAAACCAAGTTTCTCCTTTGAAGCAAGGATTTTGAAGATCCATCTTACATACTTTGGGCATGTGGCCAGGAGAGACCTATCTATGGAGAAGGGCATCATGCTTGGAAGGGTGGAGGGACAGTGCAGGAGAGGAAGATCCCAGATGAGATGGATTGATATAGTAACTAGGGCAGTGTGAGTATATGTATCGGAGTCAGTGAGAGACTGGCTCAGGACAGGGCAGGCTTCAGAATGACTGAGAGGACTAAACAGCACATAAAAACAAAAACAACAAAGACAAACCGAGACATTTTTCCCAGAATAAGAGGTTTATAGAGGAATTTAAGAATATTATTACTATTTATTATTTAACATAGAATGATTTGACAGTTTTGCTCTCTTTTTTGTTGTTCTCCTGATGAGAAACACAGAACTATCAGGGCTGCTAAACACAGAGATCTCTGCAGCCTAGTGGCAAGAAGCTGTGCTGCAAAGCTGAAGGCAAGCGATTCGAATCCATCAGCTGCTGTGAAGGAGAAGGAATGGACAACCCTGTGTGATTACTGCCTCTGAAAACCCACTGGAGGGCCAGTTATGGTCGGTTCCAACTGGATGGTATAGATGAAGCTCAGGCAGTCTCTGAGATAGGTTCACTTTGGAATTATCAGTTGGAAAAGCTGGAACTGAGGGATGAGCTGCTGGAGATTCCAAGCAGACTTGTCTCATAGAGGGAATGAGAGAGATTTGAGGGAAGCTGGTGAACTTGTCTAAGTTAGCAGAAATAACACAGGATAAGAAAGAGTACCCCACAGCTTTTAGGAATATGCTGGCAGAAGCGACATGAAAATTCATTTATTTAGACTATGAGACACCCCCCACCCCACCCCCAGTAAGGGAAGAATAGTGAGGAATTCCCATTTCATCAGTCAGTCTGCCCTGATATAAGGAGAAAACTTAAGAAAAAAGCTTTAAGCTCAAATGAACTTTTGACTGCTGCTAGCAGAAAACAAAATTTCTTGGGGATGTTACCACAGAAAATTTAGAACCCCAGTTCTCATCCAGTAGACATGCTCAGAATTCCAAGGCTTGTGCTTGCAGTGGAAGCTAGAAGGAGGTACAAGAAATAAAAGGGGCAGAAGGGAAGTCTCCTGCCACTTTCGGTGCAGATCCGTTAAGCACCTAGTTTGGGTGCCCCAAGCCTGTCTTGGTGGCAGATTGGCAGTCGAATTTCCAGGGCCTTGGCTCCCTCAGTGGGTGTGTGACGAGTGATCAGTATAGCATCACCATATGCCTGAAGGATCCTTGGGTATATATTGAAGTAGCCTTTTTCTTGACATTGTTGTAAGTTAATTTTTACAATGTTTCAGTGGCTTTATTTTGCCCCCAATGATTTACCTTTGTAGGCATTGAGAGGGCACCTTTAAAGAGACATCAAACTCCCCCATTAAGCTGTGTATGGTGTGGAGTCTTTATTTTCCCATAAGTTCCTAGTTATACCTGAATCCCCTGTCCCTTTATTGGGAAAACACTAAATTCTTTTTAACCTTGATGCTCCACATGGCCTTAAGGAGTGGTGACTTGATGCTTGCAAGCTTCAGTATACCACCAGAACTGAAAAATATAGACTCAGATGTTTGGGCTGATGACTAGCCTTCCATAGCTAGAAGAGTTTCACCTGTGAAAATAGCATTAAAACTAGGTGCAAGATATAAAAAACAAAGCCAATAGCATCTTTCTCCCGCAGGAATACAAGGCCTAACACCCATTATTAGGTAATTGGAAGAAGCAGGAATGATTTTTGAGAAATCTTCCCCTTATAACACTCCTGTCTTGGCAAATGGAGATTAGTCCAATCCCTGGGAGCTATTAATTAAATTATCCTTCTCTGCATCCAATGGTACTTAACTCCTCTAATTATTTACCAATAGTGGTCTTGAAAGATGTGTCCTTTACTATACCTCTACACTCTGTGACTCCCAACCTTTATTTGCCTTTGAATGGACTGATCTAGAGACTCTGGAGAACTGGGTAATAATATCAGTGGAAAGTGTTATCACAAGGGCTAAAAATCTTACCTGTAATTTTTAATACACTCTTAAGCAAGAAGATGTCTAGCCTTTCCTTAGAACCCTCTATTTCTGTCATCCAGTATTTTAGATGATTTGTTAGTCTGCAGTTGGTCATATGAATCCTCAGTTTTAGATACAAAACAAATTCTTCTGTTTCTAAGAGATGTTATTGTTATGTGCAGTCGAGTTACTTGCAACGAACTCATAGTGACCCTATGTATAAGAGCCCTAATGCTTTATCCTGTGCCAAACTTATTGTCTCTGACACACCTACCCCCATTGCCCCAGTGACTGAATCAACCCATCTCATCGAGGGTCTTCTCTCCTGCGCTGTCCCTCCACCCTCCCAAGCATGGCGTCTCTCTCCAAGGACCAGCCCCTCCTTGTAACATGTCCAAAGTATGTCAGATGAAGCTTCAGAATCCTTGCAAGCTTCAGTATACTAACAGAACTGAAAAATATAGATATTTGAGTTTCACCTTCTCCAGTATGAAACTGTTTGTTCTCCTTCAAAGAATGTATAATAGATTATTTTAAGACTGTGATGATGTGTTAATGGAAAAAAAACACTAAAATTTTATGCCTTTGGATGCTGAAAAGTGATTGCTAAGTGCTATAATTTTGTGTGGAATTGTGAAAACATATAACAGAAGATAACTGGGATAATTATGCAATACTTCTTAAGAATTTTCTAACCCTCTGTGTATTATTCTAAAAACTACACTTTAGACCTTTATCATGTTGTCTGATGTATATAATATTCTTTGGTAGAAAATCCCCATAGGCTGTTCTTGCAAAGTGCCTAAAAATGATCTGTGATCATTTGTAAGGCCATCTAATAAATTATGTATTTTCTTAAAAAAAAACAAACAGAAAAAACAAAAAACCAGCACAACACAAGACAGTCAGAGCTTCCCAGTCCCTAAGGCCCTTGCTATAGGACCCAGTGTGAAATGACTTTCACACAGAAGGATACTAAAATACCAATGGATTTTATTAGAAAACCCAGATAGTATATTGGAGACATGTAACACCCTAAATCCAGTCTCTCTTATACCAAGTGTCGAAAGCACTCCAGGGGAAGGGGAAATTCATCAGTGTGTTGATGATATTCCTTTAGTCAGGGAGATCTGCCTTGAGTGACAATCTTAAAAGATCCAGATGAGATCTGGTTTACAGATGGGAGCAGCTTCATATAAGAATTGAAGAGAAAAGCAGGATATGCAGTAGTCTCTCTAGAGAGGGTGATAGAGAATTCCCCTCTCTCACCAGGTACATCCACCGAAAAAGTGGAACTGGCTGCCCTAACTATAGCTTTAGAGTTGGCAGAAGGGAAGCAAGGCCAAATACATACTGACAGCCATTTTACTTATTTTGTTATTAATTCTTGTGTCATATATGGAAGGAAAGAGGATTCCTATCAGCCAAATATACTTCCATTAAGTATGGGCCTGAAATTGAGAGAATCTTGGAGGTAGTGCTGAAACCAAAAGAAATTTCAGTTATGAGGGTTTGTAGCTGAGGAAATAATAAAGCCAATAAGGTCGCAAAGGAAGCAGTGTGCAGCCAAAAGAACCCAGCTATTTTAACATTAATACCCCAACCAAGGCCAATAGAACTAGGTAAGAAACCGCCCTATTTACTATAAGATGAAAAGCGATTAGTGAAAGATGATCTTGATAGGGAACTGTGGGGGAGAGAATTTATATTCCTTCTAGTTTGGCTTGGAAGATTTTGAATAGCTTACACCAAGCTTTGCACACGTGTTGAACTCTCTCATTATATTGGCCAATAAGGTAGAATGTTAGGCAAATACCCCACAAGGAGGAGGAAAACATCTCCCCCTCTTACAACCTGTAAAATAAAGACTTTCTTTTTTTAATAAATAATATTTCATTGTGATTTTAATCAAAGTTTATAGAAAACTTAGATCCCTTCATTCATTGTACATTTTCCTCCATACCTCACCCCTCATATAGTTTTTTCTCTTAAAAACATTCATTCACTGTTGAACAATTTCCTCCCTCCTCCCACCCCAGTCTACTTTGCTATGTACCTCTTCTTCCACAGAGAGGACTGGGAAACAGATTTTACGATGCCTCCACACAAGAAGTTTCGGTATTTGCTAGTTTGGGTTGATACATTTTTAGGGTGGACAGAGGGCTACACAGCTAAAACAGAAAGAGCTGTGGATGTAGCCAAAAATATTACTCAGATAGATCATCCATGGATTTGGACTACTACAAAGTTGACAAAGTGATAATGGACCAGCTTTTGCCTCCCAGGTAGTAAAATTTCTATCAGAAGACTTAGAAATTATGTATGTATGTATGTATGTATGTATGTATGTATGTACGTACGTATGTATGTATGTATGTATTCATTCAATCATTCATTCATTTTTGCATTCAATGTGGCATCCACAATCTTCAGGCAAAATAGAATGAATCAGACTATAAAGAGGACTCTAGCTAAGTTGTGCCAGCAAACTCAGTTCAGCTGGATCAACATATTCCCAACTGCCCTGTTATTGGTTATAGCTACTCCTTACCAAATTATCCAAATTATCATCATATGAGATCATGTATGGCAGACGTTTATCTGTACCTGCTCTTAGAACTCACATAAGGTATCTACTAAAGCATCTAATAGACTGAGGGAAGGTGTAGCAGGTGTTGTTAGACTATGGACAAGAGACTTTTCTAACTCCTTTAGGAAAAGAACTGCCAAATCTAATTGAACCAGACAGAGACTACGTTTTCTACAAAGACTGGAAAGAAAATAGTGCACTGCAAAAGCTAGATCCCACCCTGACATATCTTAAATGTGTTTTTTAATCTTCCCCTACAGTAGTTAAGTTAGAGAAATTTTGGACCCATATCTCTTGAGTCAAAAAAGTTGAAGAACTTGTAGCAGAGCTAGAGCGTCCAAAATTCAGCTGCAAACCAATCAGTGACTTGAAACTACTGTTCAAAAAGAGGGGAAGACCCTAAGGGACTTTGGATGCATTACTGAATACTTGATTTATCTCTAGATCTCACTAAAGCCCTGTTATCCACCCTAATAAGATGGTAAACATATTGCCATGGGAAAGTCTGCTGTTAGGGACCTCTCCAAAGTACTGAAGAGCAATGGTGTCTCTTTGGAGACTAAGGTGCGTCTGATACAGGCCATCGTCTTTACAATCACTTGTTATGCATCAGAGAGTTGGACAATGACTAAGGAGGATAGAAGGAGAATTGATGCATTTGAGTATTGAGGGTACCATGGACTGCTAGGAAAACAAACAGATTCATCCTGGAAAGTCAAAATGGGCTGCTCCTTGGAGGCAAGGATTCTAAGGCTCCGTCTAGCATACTTTGGACATGTTGCAAGGAGGGACGGGTCCTTGGAGAGGGACATCATGCTTGGTAGGGTGGAGGGACAGCGCAGAAGGGGAAGGTCCCCTATGAGGTGGATTGATTCAGTGACTGGGGTAATCGGGATGGGTGTGTTGGAGACAATGCAATTGGCACAGGACAGAGCAGAGTTTAGGGACGTTGTACATAGGGTCGCTATGAGTCGCAAGCGACTCGACGGCACATAACAACCACAACAAAATGGTAAACATTCCACCTCTGCATGGCATCAATGGGTTCTTCTAATTATATTTGTTCTGTGTCTGAAAGGAACCACTTCCTAAAAAGGAATTCTTTTGCCCCTGCTGGTTGTGAGTTGAATTGAAGCCTAGACTTGCAGCTAAGTCACACTCAATGCTAAGTACCTTGTTTAAATTCTTTTATCCAATATCTTTTTGGCAGATTGCTCTACAAATATTATCATACAGGAGGGAAAAAGAAAAACAGGATCAGGGATCTATCTGAAGATACTCATTCTATTGGCATTCCAAAGAATGCTCTCACTTTAATAATTTTTTTTGTCAATTACTCTCAGTGAGAAAAAAACTGAACAATCACTCCGTATCACCTGTTAAAGAGGAACTGAAGCTGTAAGAGGGATAAAAAATAGTTGGAGCTGGTCAGACATACCGAAGAATTACCTTTTGGGAAACTGATATCTCTCCACCAAGGCCAGAACAGTTTCTGTCAACATCACTTAAGATTCAGAACCTATGGCCTGAAAATATGACATGGAAACCTAATAAACAATTCTGAGTTGCTTCCAACTTTTAACTTGTTTTTAAATTTATGAACAACAATTCAAGGACACCTAACTACATTAGATACCTTGTATAAAAGATGAAGAATAGAACTTGAGCAATAGGGTATCCAGAGAGAGACGAAAAAGTGGGAAAGTAATGATTGAAATTCCCTGGATCTATATCCTGGATGTCAGGGCTTGACCACTGATTTGGAAAAAATGGGCTTGAAGAAATCCTAATGTATGGCCTATAAAACTGGCAAGTGGGGAGAATGATTACTTTGTGTATCTGTAGGATATTGATGGTTATGTAAGTGCTCAGAGAAGCTACAAACACAGTAGCCATGATGTGTTTAAACCTGATCCAAGTATACTTAGAATGATAATTAGGAATAGTGACTCCAGGAAAGCCAATTCCAATGTATAGAGACTTAGTGCTAGGGATTTCTTCCCATAATAATCCCCAGGGAGAACACTAAGAGAAGAGAGGCTTACTTCTATTAACTGGAATTACTTTACTAATCACCGCCCTAATAGGACTAACAATAGGTATAATGTATAATATGTAGAATATAAAGAATGGGTCCATCATGGTAGAAAATATGACATAGGACAGGCATTAGAAGCAGTTTGCAAATATCATTTGATTCTCTCACATGTCAAATGACTTCACAGCCTTAGATTTAGTGTTAGAAAAAAGTGGTGTATGTGCCCTTGGAAACACTTCCTATTGTTTTTATGTGAACACCTCAGGATTAGTAGAGGTCTACAGGCCTTAAAAAGAGTTCCTAAGAGAAGTCAAGCTGTGTTTAGAAGAGGCCATGGCACTAGGGACATTATAGCCATTGTTAGATGGATCTTGGCTGAAAGCAGAGAGTACCAGAGGAATGTCTATTTGTGTTTCATTGACTATGCAAAGACATTTGACTGTGTGGATCACAACAAATTGTGGCTTATCTTGAGAAAAATGGCAATCTCAGAACACTTGATTGTGCTCATGTAAATCTTATACTTGAACCGGAAGCAGTTGTCCGAACAGATCAAGGAAACACTGCATGGTTCAAATCAGGAAAGGTGTTCATCAGCGATGTGTTCTATCTCCATACCTTTTCAAACTATATGCAGAACAGATCATTCAGGTGGCTGGACTATATGAGGAAAGGAAGAATGTGGCATTAGAATTGGAAGAAGACTCATCAACAGTTTGTGTTATACAGGTGACATAACCTTGCTGAAACTGAGGAGGACTTGAGGCATTTGCTAGAGAAGGTCAAAGACTAGTCTACAATATGGGTTGAAGCTCAATATAAAGAAAACAAAAATTCTCTCTCACCACTTGGCCAGTTGGCAGAGGAAAGATTGAGATTGTTAACAATTTCAGCTTGCTAGGTTCCACAGCCAACACTCTTGGCACCGGCAGTCAAGAAATCAAAAGACAAACTGCAGTGGGAAAATCTGCTGTCAAAGACCTCTCCAGACTGCTGAAGAGCAATGATATCGTTCAAGAGGCTAAGGTGTACTTGATCCAAGCCATGGTCTTCACAATAACTTAGTATGCATCAAAGTGCTGGACAATGACTAAGAATGATGGAAGTAGAAACAATGATTTAGAGTTGTGATGCTGGAGAAGAGTACTGAACATACCAGGAAACAAACAGGTCTGTCCTGGAGAGGGTGAAACCAAGCTGCTCCTTGGAGGCAAGGATATTTTTGTTTTGTTTGTTTGGTCCCCTGACCAGGAAATGAAGTAGGCAAGGATTTTTAAGTTCTGTCTTATGTACTTTGGGCATGTTTGCCAGGAGGGACCAATCCTTGGCTCCTTGGAGAAGGGAGGAGGGACTTAGAGGAACAGCACAGCAAGGAAGACCCTGAATGAGATGGATTAACACAGTGACTGGGGTAATAGAGGTAGGTGTGTCAGAGATGGTGAGATTGGCTCAAGGTAGGACAGGGTTCAGAGATACTGTACATTCTCCCACTCCAGTTTGCTGCTAGGCAGCAGCCACTTTCAGGGACAAAGGAAAGCTTCGGCCCTGAACCTTGGATTGGTAGGTGGTCTGTGCCGAAATGTCAACAGGAAGTAATCAGAAAGATTTTGTCTGATCCCTGAAGAATCAGGGCCGAATATCTCTGGGGTGAGGGGGAATGTTAAGAGCTAGAATTGCTACCTGGTGTCTCTCACTCTCATAGAGGAGGACTGGAGTCTCTCAGGAAACTAAAAGGAAATTATTACACTTATATCAATGTGATAGTGTAACCAGCAGGAGCCAAAAGTGATTACTCCAGAAAGTAGGACCCACCTCAGCCAAACTCACAAGTGCTTAGGTGAGGCTGGACTACAGGAGATTGTTGTTGTTATGTGCCGTCAAGTCACTTGTGACTCATAGCAACCTTATGTACAACAGCTCTGAACTCTGCTCTATCCTGTGCCAACCTTACTGTATCTGACACACCTACCTCCATTACCCAGTCAGGTCTTCCTCTCCTGTGCTGTCCCTCAACCCTTCCAATCATGATGTCCCTCTCTAAGGACTTGTTCTCCTTGCAACATGCCTGAGGTGTGTCAGACAAAGCCTCAGAATCCTATAAAAGGATTGCCCAACTGGACATCACTCACCTTTTCTCCTGAAAGCATGCTCTAAGGTCTGGTGTCACCTTTGGTTTCACCCTTGTCTTTCCAGGGGTCTTTTTCTTCCTGCTTTCCTGTTTTTTTTGTTGGGTTTGTTTCCCCCCCCCCTTTAACTCTCTTTTGCATGCCCCAACTTTCAATAGCTATGCCTCGATGTCTAATTGCCTTAATAAACCTTTTTCTTTCTTTGTTTTTTTATTGTCATTTTAATTAAAGTTTACAGAAAGTAGGATTTTCATTCATGTAGTGTTGCACATTTTCCTCCATTCTCCTCTCATCCCCCTTCCTCCTCCAATCCACTTTGGTTTTTGTTGTTTTTTTTAAATTCATTCATTGTTGTACATTTTCCTCCCTCCCCACTCCTTTCTCTCTCCCCTAGCCTACAAGTAAACCTTTATCATTTGTTCAGCTAAGTTGAAAAAATATTCCAAAGCACTATTGTTTTTTAAATGTTCCATTTTTAAGTTATAGTATCAATGAACCAGATTAATTAAGACATTTCAAGAACATTTCTTTTTACTAATCGTTGTCAAGGAATTTTATCAAGGGAAAAAACCATGCAAATATACTACAACTAACTGGCTGTAAAACAGCCAATATAAAGAAAAACAAAAAAGACAAGAGTCTTTTCTATTTTCTAGATTAAAGGTTCTGGAATTTTACACTGTAAACCAACAAAAATGCAATAAAAACATTTACAACTGGGAAAATTCAGAGCTCCCTATAAGCTCTTGAGGCTTAGTGGTGAGACGCTGCTTTGCAATCCCAAAGGCACCTGGTTCAAGGTGATCAGCTGCTCTGCAGGAGAAGGATGGGCAGTCACTTCCTGTGTGTTTAACTGCCTCAGAAAGCCTACCAGAGGGTCAGCTGTGGGTTGGTTCTGACTCTGGTACACAGCAACAACATTTATTATTGTAGAATTAATGTTGCTCACTTGTATGACAATGGTGTTGTAAAGATAGGAGAATTTTCTTTTGGAAAATGCATGCTAAGCATTGAGGAGTGAAATACGATGTCTGAAAATGATTTTCAGATGGTTTAGCAAAATAAGAGAATTTGCACAGCAGCAAAACATTTTTTAAAAACTGGTGAATCTAGGTGAAAGGTATATGGTATTCATTATATTATTACTTAACATTTCAGTAAGATTAAAATTTTTCAAGATTAAAAGTTAGGGAGAAAATCTTTCTATAGCCAAATTATTCTATATTTTATATCCTTTTAAATTTGGTTTCTTTCCAAAGTGTCTTCATCTGAAGATAGTAATATAGATTTCTAGTGCTTTTTACCTTGTTGTGCAAAATAATTCTTGACTGGTCATTGCGTTTCCAAGAACATGAACAGTCATGTTATAACTGTTTTTGAGAATATAAATTGATATACTGATATGCTTTTTAGCCAAAAGGAACCAGAAACATTATTAATTTAATACTTTTGTTTTATAAATGAGAAAACTAAAGTAAATAGAAATGAATGACCTGCCTTAGTTCACATTTCTAGATATTAGCAGAGTAAAACCAAATTTTCTTAGCCTCAACCCAGATCAGTTCAGTATTTGGTGATTTGTTAGGTGCCATCAGGTCAAACAAAAGATATGAACTAGTATTTATTCTATTAGAAAATTGGTGGAATGTGCCATATTTACTATTGATTGAACATAATCACATGGATATAGGCCAATTATAATAATGTAATAATAAATTAATGTATAAAATGTAAAAAATAGAATAATTTCGTCAGATTATAATAAGAATAAATCTGGAAAGTAATTTTGCAGAGAATCATTGTGGTTTGGAGTGAATAGTAGTCTCCTAGTAAGATATTAAGTATTATAGAGACCAATATCTGAATTACATTTACAAAATCCTTTGAAAAAAAGGTATTTATTTAGTTTTTTTAATAACTTTGTTGCTAAATGGTCCACTTTCATTTTGAAGGAGAAAACACAAATTACACAGTTTATATTTTTTATTTGTAGCTTATAGGAAACCCAAGACTCTTGAAGTCAAGAACTTTAAGAAAGTTATATTACTAAAACTTGTTTTTCCTTATTTACTTAGCACTGAAAAAGCAATATATCCATATTGGGGAAAAAATCACAACTGTAAAAAAGAATAAAACTAGTCAAAATTTTACTTTTCAAACACAGCCACAACTAATATCTTAAAATCCTTCTTTTCTTTATGCATATGTAAAAACCTATAGTAAATTATATATTTTCTTAGTGAATAAAATGTTATAAGTTTTTTCGCATCAAAGTGAATAAAGCAGATCTTAGTTTTATACTGCTCACTTACTTCTTACCTTTTTATTTTCCTTTAACGTTGTTATGTGCCATTGGGTTGGAACTGACCCATAGCTGATCCTCCAGCAGGTTTTTCAAAGGCAGTAACTAGCATGGGAGGAGATTGTCCATCCTTCTTCCATGAAGCAGCTGGTGGATTTGAACTGTTTGCCTTTGGGATTGCAGCACTACTTCTTAACACTATACCACCAGAGCTCCCTTTTATTATTAGCTAATTTTAACATGATATTTAATATAAGATCTTTGGTGTTCTGAGTTTTGAAATATAATTTCTTTTGTAATCCACAGCGTAATGAAGTAACACCAAGTAGAACAAAGACCAGTAAGGAAAACAGTGAGCTAACAACAAAGCACAATGAAGAATTATCCAAAAGGTATTGATAATTAATTTCATGAATTCAGGTAAACAAAACAATCTGTAATTACCACTATTTGCATAATATTGTGCTAAATACTAGTGATGTGAAGACAAACTAGGCATGGGTGTTCCTTTCATGTGAAGTAGATACATAGGCAATGTGAAAAATTGACGAATAAACCTAAGTGCCCTAAAATTCAAAAGGCTTATAGGGGAAAAATAGGCTTGATAGAGGTATATAACTTAGTCTAGATAATATCTTTTGTAAACTGAAATATAGTACAAATACTGACAAAAGCAATAACTGTCATAATAAAAATACTAACCTAATTTTAAATTTCAAAAGGCATACTAAATTTTCAACAGAAATAGTGGAAGGCAAGCTTGATGCTTGAAGATAAGGGGAAAATTAGTGGTGATAATGTTGTTATTGTTAGGTATTTACTCAAATAAAAAGAAAAGATTACATGTGTGTGCATGCATTTTAGCTGATAATAAGGTATTATTCAATTATTGTATTTTCAGAAATGTTTGTGATGTGATCGAGAATATAAAAAAATATTTATAGGGGCCCTTGCATTACTTAAAAGCACAAATGAAGTTCACATTTAACCTTTTTTAGCCACTATGGTGAATCGAAGACCAGTTGAATTACTATACATATTTTCCCTGGAAAATTTCTTGTGTATAAAGCAAGTCAATATATAAAAATGTAACTTTTCTGTTTGTTTCATTTTATAGCACAGAAATGCATCTTAAAAAGACTCCAGTTGTTGAGAAGCAGATGTATTTCCCTCTTCAGAATTATCCAGTGAACAACATGGTAACAGGTAGTTTAAGATAAAATTTAAGAGAAAACTCAGGAAGAAACAAGGAAATATGAGAGGAGCCCCTCTATTATGAATATTTATACAGGTCACATTAGTCATGTGTTAAATTAATTTGACTACAATATTGGTGTGATGATGAACCTCACATTTTCTGTGGAAAATAGTTCTAGAGTGAACAAGGGGCTCTGGTAGGTAGCCTAGTGGCAAGAACCTGAACTGCAATCTCAAAGGCATGCATTTAAAGACCTCTTGTGCAATTAACTGCCTTTGAAAAACAGCCAGATGGTCAGCTATGAGGGTCAGTTCAGACTCAACGGTACTCGACAATAACAACATAGAGCAAACACATGTTTCTTTTTGCCTTAGTTGGTCCCAGTTTATACCTGTTATCCTGGCATCAATTTTTCCTCTTCAGTGCCTCAGTTTGGAAGATAAAGTATATGGGCAAATATAATCATAGTCTCCTTTGAAGATCTGCTGAAGCATGTCCTTCTTTTAGCATGTATGCAAACATGCACACACACACACACACACACAAATATACCTACACTCCCCTTAAACACAAAATGTACATATAATTTAAAAGGGCCATAGATTATCACTTATATATCCATGGACTTAATGTCACCTTAGTTCCCTACACTGAGAGGACAAACAAGCGAACCAATTGAAAGTTGAGCACTGAAATTTTGTTGTGGAGAGTGGATACTTCCAAATGAGTGGTATTCGGTGAGGTAACTGGTAACAGTTTTTTAAAAATATAGGTTAAGTTTCTTTTTAATATAGCAAATTTTATAAATATGTGTTACCGAGTTGCAGCTGACCCTCAAGTAAGTTTTCAGAGGCATGGAAGATTTCATTTCTTTCTTCTGAAGAGCAACCAGTGACTTCCATCTGCCCGCCTTTGGGTTGGCAGTGAAAAAACAATTAAAAATTATTTGTTTATTTACCTTTTTCCCTTAATTTGGTAGTGTTAAAATTGTCTCTTGCAACTAGGTTATGCTATCCCTTTAAGTTTAGCCATTTCTTCTTTGTTTGACCTTTCTTTCTTATTCACTTCAATAACAGAAAATAGCCTTTAGAATAGCACGTTATAAAGAACTTACAATGTGTAGGTTTGGGCTGAATTTTAGAGGAATAACCAACCAAACAAAACCTTGCTACTTAGCCATAGTAGTAAAAAAAAAATAATAATAATAATTCAGTCATGGAACTCCCAGGAGCATTTCTGGACTACTAAGGAAATGAACTAAATACCCAGTGCCATTGAGTTGATTTCAACTCACGACAGTCATCCTTCATGTTTCCAAGGCTGTGAATTATTTTTTTAAAATTATACTAGTTAATTTACAAAGTTCAAATGCATTGTTTTCCAGAACAGATTCTTCCAATTTCTCTCGCTCCATCAAATTGTACAACTCCCTGATTAAACCCGGTCTCTGCCTACATCCTCATTCCTCTGCTTCCACTCCCACCCCCAACCCCCCGGGATCCTTATACTCAATCTACAATAATGGTTTTACACAATATTTATCCTTGTGGGACTGAGTTAGTTCACTCAGCATAATACTTTCCAGTCCCACCCAAGTTAGGTAATAATTTACAAAATCATTGCTCCTGCATGCTACATATTTCTTTGTGTGAATGTACCGTAATTTCTCAATCCATTCACTTGTGGTTGGACATCTGGGCTGTTTCCATGTTCTTGTGATGGTGAATAATACTGTTATGAACACTGGTAAACAAGTCTCCATTTGTTCCTCAGTTCTCATTTTCTCAGGATATATTCCAAGTAGTGAAAGAGCTGGGTCATAGTTTAACACAACAGTGTTAATCAGTGTTAGAGAGGATGTGGCGAACTCTTATACACTGAGAAAGGAACGCGTAAGCACTGTTGGTGGGATTGTAAAATGGTACCACCTTTCTGGAAAGGCAGTTTAGCGCTTCTTCAAACATAGAAATTCCTTATAAAGGCTGTACATTTTTATGGGCGCACCTGCCTCCTCTTTTTTCCAAAAAGCAGGTGATGAATTTGAACTGCTAGCTTTTCAGTTAGTCATAGCCCATCACTAGACATGCTGTTCCATCAGGTCTCCTTCAAGGAGCTAAATTCTCAAACTTCACTACTGTGGAACCAGTTCCAACCTTCATCAGAGTTTAAAACTGTAAATTTTAACAGGATAAGATTGTCAATCTCTCTCAGAGCCCCTGGTGATTTTGAACTACTTTTCTTGGCCCTTTGCTTATCAGCATAACATGCTACAGACTATTCCATGAAAACAAAATTGAAGAACTTAAGTACTAAAATTAGGAACAGCTGATTGTTGCTCCAGTTTACTCCTGCATGACTAAACTCTCTAGGCCTAAATATTCAGGTAAGATGTTGTTGTTCCTGGTGGTAGATGCCTTCAGGTCAACCCTGATTTATAGTGACCTTATGAAAACTTTGCTCTGTCCTATGCCATCACCACAATCTCCATTTTGCACAAGTTGATTGTTATTATCACTGTGTCAGTCCTTCTCATTGAGGGCTGTCTTCTAATTCCCTCACTTTCTGTTTTTCTCAGCATGATGTCTTTTTTCCAAGGACTGGCCCCTACAGACAACATTCTCAATGTGTGTGGCACAAAGTTTCACTATCATTACCTCAAAGGAGCTCCCTTGTTGTGCTTATTCCAAGATAGACTTCTTTATTCTGAGTTATTTAATACTCTTCACCAACACCTCACATCAAAGGCATCAATTCTTTGATCTTATCCAACTTTGATATGCATGTTGTTGTTTTCATGTGTCACAGAGTCATGTGCAACTTATAGTGACCCTATGTACAACAGCCCTAAGCCCTGCTGTATCTTATGCTAATTTAACTGTCTTCAACACGCCTATCCCCATTACCCAAGTCACTAAATCGTCCACCTCATAGAGGGTCTTCCTCTCCTGTGCTGCCCCTCCACCCTCCCAAGTATGACACCCTTCTCCAAGGATTGGTCCCTCCTTGCTACATGCCCAGAATATGTCAGAGGAAGCTTCAGAATCCTTGCCTCCAAGGAATATCCTGGTTTAACTCTCTCTAGGATGAACCTGTTCATTTTCTTAGCAGTCCATGGTATATTCAATACTCTTCTCCAACACCACAGCTCAAAGGCATCAATTCTCTTTCTATCGTCCCTAGTCATTGTCCAACTCTCTGATGCATAACAAGTGATTGCAAAGACCATGGCCTGTATCAGGTGCATCTTAGTCTCCAGAGTGACACCATTGCTCTTCAGTACCCTGGAGTGGTCCCTAACAGCAGACTTTTCCATCACGATACATCTTTTAATTTCCTAGCTGCTGGTGCCAAGACTGTTGACTTTAGAACTAAGCAAACTAAAGCTGTTTACAATCTAAGTCTCTTCACCATCCACCCTGAGGTCCAGTGGTAAGAATCTTTGTTTTCTTGATATTGAGTCTCAATCCATATTGAAGGATGCAGTCCTTGACCTTCTGCAGCAAATGCTTCAGGTCTTCCTTAGTTTCAGCAAGCAGAGTTGTGTCATCTGCAAACACAGATTGCTGATAAATCTTCCTTCAATCCTGATGCCACAGTCCTCATACAGCCCAGCCTCCCAGATAATCTGTTCCACATATAGTTTGAAAAGGTATAGAGATAGGACACATCTCTGGCATACACCCTTCCCAATTTTGAACCATGCAATGTTTCCTTGCTCTTTTCTGACAACTGCCTCCTGGTCCAAGTATATAGGTTTTTCATTATCACTATCAAGTGTTCTGGGATTTCCATTCTCAGAGTCAGCCACAGTTTGTTGTGATCAACACAGTCAACCCTATGGTGATGAAAGAAGAAGTTCAAGCTGCTTTGAAGGAATTGGCAAAAGAGAAAGCCCCAGAAATTGGTGGTATATATGAATTGACGTTATTTAACAGATGCAGCCCTAGATGTGCTCACCAAGTTGTGTCAAGAAATATGGAGGAAAACCATTTGGCCAACTGACTGGGAGAGATCTATATTTGTTCCCATTCCAAAGAAAGGTGATCCAACAGAATGTGGAAATTATCAAACAATATCATTGGTATCACATGCAAGCAAGATTCTGCTGAAGATTATCTAAAAACGAACAGAACAGTACATCATCAGAGAACTGCCAGAAGTTCAGACTAGATTTAGAAGAGGCTGTGGTACTAGGGTTATTATAGCTAATGTTAGATGGGTCTTGGGTGAAAGCAGGGAGTACCAGAGAAATGTCTGTGTTTCATTGATTATGCAAAAGTGTGCATGTGGATCATATACATAGAAAGCAATTTAAAATACCATGGCTTAGGTTAGATACACCTTAATCTTCAAACTGACAACCTTGTTCTTTAGCACTTCAAAGAGGACTTTGACAGCATATTTTCCCAATGCAACAATTTTGATTTCTTTTTTTTTTTCAATTTTGATTTCTTGACTGCTGTTGTTATGAATGTTGATTGTGGACCCAAGAAAAATGAAATTATTGACAATATCAATCTTTCCCCCATCTATTCTGATGTTGTCTATTGGTTCGGGTGTGAGGATTTTGTTTCTTGATATTAAGTTATAATTAATACTGGAGGCTATAGTCTTTGTCTTCAGTAAATACTTCAAGACTTCTTCACATTTAGCAAGTATAGTTGCATTATCTGCATGAGGTTATTGATGAGTCTTTCTCCAATCCTAATACCACGTTTTCTTCATACAGCCCAGCTTCTGCAATTAATTATTCACCATACATATTGAATAGGTATGGTGAAAGGATGCAATGCTGACACACACCTTTCCTGATTTGAAACCATGCAGTGTTCCCTTGTTCTGTTTGGATAACTGCTTTTTCATCTATGTACAGGTTCTACATAAGCACAATGAAATTCTAGAAATGTAGGTTCTTTAAACCATGGTTGAGAGAGTATTACAGTGAATTTTTCACCAGTTAGTTAGTATCTGATGTTATTTTATTGGTTTACTAAATGTTTAATTGCATATTAAAAGAATTAATGATAATTAGTAAAATGAACAATATTATAAAGACATAGCTAGTGGCAAAGAATTGTGCTGAAATCCCAAAGGCATGCAGTTTGAATCCACCAGCTGCTCCATGGGAGAAGGATTTGCAGTCTCCTCCCATGTGATTTACTGCCTCTGAAAAGCTGCTGGAGCTATGGGTCGGTTCTGACTCGATCTCACACAACAGCAACAGCAATGCTTAGATAAGAACAGGCAACACTGCTGCAGTGTGCTTCGTTGCTGACTAAAGAAATTGTTCAAAAATAATGGAAATGTCATATAAAATAAACTTGAAAAAAACCCCTAGAAATATTAATTAACCAAAGTTTTAAAATACTTTTAACCTTTGGTAACCTGTTATTGATAGAGCTCAAGTGGAAATAGGGGTCTCTGATGACCTTAGTCCACTGCTAACCCAAAGGCTGTGCCTCTCTGGTAGTTCAAATTCACCAGCAGCTCCAAGGGAGAAAGATAGACAGTCTCCATCTGTGCAATTTATAGCCTCAGAAATCCAATGGAGGGTCAGCTAGGAGTTGGTTCTGATTCGATGGCAATGAAAAGAGTGAAAGTAAATATTTCTGATCTCATCTACTTAGTTGAATATTTCCTTTCTTTATACTTTTACATTAATTATTTTAATAATATTTTTGGATGATAATGTGTGTGGGACAATAATGTATGTTTGTGTTTGGAGGTTTCTGACAGCATGAGGGGAGCTGCTGGCCCTGTGGTCAGGGCTTGGCATCTACCTGGAGGGGCAACATTGTGGTGCTAGCTGGCCAGCAGCCAAATGGAGGAGTGACAGCTACACTCCTCTCAGCATCTCCCTGGACAGGCTGATGCTTTGGTCTGCTTGAAAGTGTGGCTTTTCAGCTCCTCTGTGCCCAAAGACTTTGTGTCCAAACGTGGCTGCTTAGCAGGACTGGTTGCAGTAGGGCTTGCCCTTATGCTCAGTGTGGCCCCCAAAGGTCAGTGTCTTTTTGCATTTCTCATACTTCAGGCAGGGCCAGTGCCAGTCCTTGCCCAGGGATGTGACCCACTCAGTGATATATCCAGTCACACTTTGGGCATTTGAATATGGCTGCAGTGGGTCTGTAGGCATTGGGAGGGCGGACTTAGTTTCATTTTTTTTAGAGATAATTATTTGTCTTTAATATAGATGTAAAGTGACAAATACTCCTCTTTTTATTATATCATCTGCCTCCACAGAAAGGAATAACTTCTTGTTGAGAAAAGTCAGCTTGTATTAATTAAACATTTAGTTAGTGAGAATTCTAATTTAAAATGTCATCTCAGTTTTGGGGACTATTACTCACCTCTTTCCTTCTTGAATAGATTGGGTTAAACTCAATGGCTACTTATTCAATCTCTGAAAATAAAATTTAGTTCTTTGCTTGTAGTAAATACAAGTTGGAGCTATGCCTAAAACTGTGTTTCTCATAGTTGTCATTGCTATCCTTTTGGCCCAGATAATTCTTTGTTGTAGAGTCATTCCTGTGTATTAAAAATTTTTTTTTCAAAAGGAAGTGAAGGTTTTAAAGAAAACATGTATACATACACACTATCTATTAATCTATCAGTTATAAATTATATTGTTGTTATGGGCCATCAACTGTGACTTGTAGTGACTCTATCACAACAGCTCCTGAATCCTGCCCTGTCCTGAGCCAGTCTCACTGTCTCTGACATACCTGCCCCAATTCACCCAGTTACTGTGTCAATTAATCTCATCCAGGGCCTTCCTCTCCTGTACTGTTCGTACACCCTTCCAAAAATTATGTCCTTCTCCAAGCACTGGACCCTCCTGGCCAAATGCCCAAAGTATGTGAGACGGAGCTTCAAAATCCTCCCTCCAAAGAGCAACTTGGCTTCACTCTCTCAAGATCCATGGAATGTTTAATACTCTTCTCCATCACCACAACTCTAAGGCACCCATTCTTCTTCTGTCATCTTTAGTCATTGTCCAGCTCTCGATTGCCTAGCAAGTAATTATGAAGACCAGCTTGCATTTCTGATAGTTCTCTGGATTAGGCACACCTTACTCTCTAGACTGACATTGTTCTTTAGCACTCTGAAGAGGTCCCTGACAGCAGATTTTCCCAGTGCAATTAGTCTTTTGTTTTCCTAATTGCTGATGCTGAGAGTGTTAATTGTGGAACTAAGGAAACTAAATTTGTTCACAGTCTCAATCTCTATCATTACAGTACCAATTGACCCAATGGAGAGAATATTTGTTTTCTTCATGTTGGGCTTCAATCTAAACTGAAGACTACAGTCCTTGACCTTCTGCAGCAAGCACTTCAGCAAGTTTCTGCAAGCAAGGTTGTGTCATCTGCATAATGGAGGTTTCTGTTTCTGCAAGCAAGGTTTTATCATCTGCATAATTGAGGTTGTTGATGTATCTTCCTCCAATCCTGATGCCACATTCCTCCTTCTAAAGTCTAGCCTCCTGAAGAATTTCATGAAACAACATATGATTATGAGGAAATGGTGATGAAGGAAGAAATTAAAGCTGCTCTGAAGGAATTCTCAAAAAACAAGGCCCCTGAAATTGGAATACCAACTGACATATTTCATCAAACATATGCAGCTCTGGACATGCTCACCAGTTTGTGTCAAGAAATCTGGAGAACAACTAACTGGCCAATTGACTGGAAGAGGCCCATGTTTATTCCCATTACAAAAAAGGTGATCCAATAAGGTGTGAAAATTATTGCATAGTATCACTAATATTAAATGCAAGCAAAATATTTCTGAAGATAATCCAAAAATGAAACAGTGTATTAACAGAGAACTGCCAGAAATGCAAGCTGGGTTTAAAAGAGGCCTTGGTACTTACTAGGGATTTCACTGACAATGTGAGAGTACCAGAAGAATGTTTATTTATGTTTCATTGAATATACAAAGTCATTTGACTGTGTGGGTCACAAAAAATAGTGGCTAACCTTGAATGGGAATCCCAGAACACTTCATTGTACTCATGTGAATCATACACTTAGAACAGGAAGCAGTTATCAGAACAGAGCAAGAAAAAACTGTGTGGTTTAAAGTAAAAGAACAAGTGTCTTGAGGATGCGTCCTTTCTCCATTCCTTGTTTCAATCTATATGTGGAAAAAAATCTTTATGCATTTGTTTTTTCCTCTTTTTTTTGGTAGCTAAGAGAATACGCCATCCCCTTTTCCTTATGAATCAGGGTGAAATCTCTCTCAGGGAGGAGTGATAGGGAATAGCAAAGGACACACTGACGAAGGAAGATTAATCAGAACTGGTTTTGACAAGCACTGTAGCAATGGGACAATTAAAACAGACTTTTAAGGGGGAAAAAAAGGAACAAACGGGGGGGGGTAAAGAAACTAGTGCAACAATGAATGAATGGAAATCCAAAATCTCTGTAAATGTTCATTAAAATTTAATAAAAAAATCTTTATATATTCTATTTTGCAAACATCTCCTTATCTCCTGGCTGCTGTTGTGGATGCATATAAGATGAAGTCATTGGAAGTTTCATTCTTTTTGCCATCTATCATGATACTGCCTATTGGTCTAGTGATTAGAATTTTTGTTTTCTTGATGTTGAGATGTAATCCATCCTGAAGGCTGCAGTGTTTTATTTTCTTCAGCAAGTGCTTCAAATCCTCCTTGCTTTCAGCAAGCACTACTTTTCACTACATATAATGACTTTATCTAATTATAATAGCTTTACAATTAAAGTGACCCTCTCCAACTAAAAAAATATTTTTATTTGTTTACACTATAAGTGCAAGTTTCAGAGTCTTCTTTGACATTCATTGTCGTCTTTTCTTTCTTCTTAGTCTTTGTAATGACTTTTTGCTTTCTTTCTGGATAAGGTCCTTGATATCAGGCCACAACTCACCTAGTCTCTGGTCATTAGTATTCAATGCATCAGTTTATTCTAGGGATAGTTTTTAAATTCAATTGGGATAGACTCAAGGTTATATTTTGGTTGTTGTAGACTGGTTTTAATTTTCTTTACTTTCAACTTGAACTTACACATGAGTAATTGATGGCCAGTAATTAATAACTGTGGAGTCAGCCCATGGCCTTGTTTTGACTGTTGATATGGAGCTTCTTGATCAACTTTTCCACAGACGTAATCAGTCTGGTTCCTGTATAGTTCATTAGGTGGAATCCATGTATATAGTCACCACTGATTTTTTTAAAGCATTTGTGGTGATTAAATAATTGATTACACAAAATTCTATCATTTACTTTCCAGCCTTATTTCTATCACCACGTCCTTATTTTCCAACTACCAGTCCTACTTTATTTCAACTTTTGCATTTTAGCCTTCATTTATTATTAATGCATCATGATTAGTTTGATCCGTTTCAAACTAAAATTGTTTGTTGTTAAGTACCATCAAGTTGAGTATGACTCACAGCAACTCTATGGACAACAGATCTGAACCCTGTCCTATCTTGTACCATCTTCATCATCTTCAACACACTTAAGCCCATTGCTGCAGTCATTGTCAATCCATCTCATTGAAGGTCTTTCTCTCTTTTGCTGACCCTACTTTTCCAAGCATGATACCCTTTCCAAGGAATAGCCTCTCTTACCAACATGCCCAAATTATAAGAGACAAAGTCTCACCATCCTTGGCTCCAAGGACCACAGTGGCTGCACTTTCTTCCATGACTTATCTGTTTATTATTTTAGTTGTCCATGGGATATTCAATGCCAATCTCTAATACGACAACATAAAAGCATCAATTCTTCTGTCATCCCTTTTCATTGTCCAGCTCTTAGATGCATAGCAAGTGACTGAAAAGACCATGGCCTGAATCAAGTGTACCTTAGTCTTCAAACTGACATCATTGTCCCTCAGTTTTTTGGAGAGACCATGACAGCAGATATGTCCAATGCAATTATTTCCCCTGATCTCCTGACTCTGGTACCAAATGTGTTGATTGTGGATTTAAGTAAGATGAAATTGTTGATAGTTTCATCTTTTTCCTAGTGATAAGTAACTACAATGCAATCCCAAAGGCATGTAGTTCAAATCCACCAGCTTCTCGGTGGGAGGAGAGACTGTCTCTGAAAACTCACTGGAGGGTCAGCTATGGGTCAATTTTGACTCGATTGTGCACAACAGCAACCACTCCACATATCATGATGTTGCCTATTGGTTTGGTGGTGAAGATGTTTTTCTTTTTTATGTTGAGATGCAATTCATACTGAAGGCTGTAGTCTTTGATCCTCTGCAGTAAGTGTTTTAAGTCCTCCTAACTTTCAGCCAGCAAGGTTGTATAAATCTGCACAGTGCAGGTTGTTGATGAATCTTCCAATTCTGATACCATGTTTTTCTTCATTGGGTCCAGCATCTTGAATTATTTTGTCAGCATACAGATTGAATAGACACAAAGAAAGGATACAATTCCGACATACACCTTTCCTGATTTTTAACTGTGCAGTGTTTCCTTGATCCATTAGAACAATAGCTTGATCTAGGCACAGGTTTCCCATGAGCACTATTATGTGTTATGGGATTCCCATGCTTCTCAATGTTAAACATAGTTTGTTATGGTCACAGAGTCAAATGTTTTACATACTCAATAAAACACAATAGACATTCTTCTGGAATTCTGTTTTTAGCCGGGCTCTATCTGACATCAGCAATGATATCCCTCTTCAGAACCCAGCTTGAACTTCTAGCAGTGCTCTGTCTGTATACTACTGGATCCACAATCAATACCCATGTCAGCAGTGATCAAGAAATCATAGGCACATAGCATTGGGAAAATATGCTGTCAACGACCTCTTTAAAGTGCTAAAGAGCAAGGATGAAAAACTACAGTGCACCTGATGCAAGCCATAATATTTTCAGTTGTTTCCTATGCATCTGAAAGTTGGACAATGAATAATGATGATGACAGAAGAAGAATTGATGTTTTTGAGTTGGAGTGTTGGAGAACAGTACTAAATATCCCATGAACTGCATAAAGAATTAATCTATTTTGGAGCAAGTGAGACCAGGATTCCCCTTAGAGGCAAAGATGGTTATATTTTGTCTCCCATACTTCAGGCATGTTTTCAGGAGGGTCTAGTCCTTGGAAAAAGACATCATGCTGGGAAAGGTGCAAATGAGAGAGAAAGAGGAAGACCTTCAACAAAATAGATTGACACAGAGAATGTAATAATGGGCTTAAGTATTTCTAAAGTTAAGGTACAAGATTGGGCAAGGTTCAGATGAACCACAGTGGACTCAAATGCACAACATGCATTGTAGGATGTTTAGCAGTTATCTTTAGCCTCAATCCATTAGATGGCAGCAGCTATCTATCCTTTTATTTATGAAAGCCAATAAATGTTCATACATTGAAAAATTAATGTTCCTTAAAATATAAAATTATTTTCTTTATTTGATTATTTGCTTTTCATTAGAATTATATCCCAGTGTGATGCCACTGGTTATCACCCATGATTAGAAATTCTGATTGACTGTTGCATGTGTGGTTAGGAAGTAAGAAAAAGAAAAGAAAAAACTAAGAAACAATTATTTGTAACTGCAAATATCTTCCAGGCAAAATTGTTCAAGTCGAATGAGCCAGGTAGTTTTATTTCAGAGTCTCTCATGAGATTGCCATTACATTTTCTGTTGAAGTTGTAGTCATGAAAAGGCAAAACCAGCTTCAGAAATTCACTTCAAAACTTGCTCATGTGGGTGTTGGCAGACTTTTGACTTCTTACTGGTTTGGGCCAAAAGCTTCAACTTCTCATGAACAGCTGCTCTGTAAGAACTGTTCACAATATAATAGTTTACCCAGAATGAGAAATCCTAGAGAGAAAGTGGATGACCAAGGCATAAGGCACAATGTTTTTAATATCTTAATCTCCAAAGTGACATACTAGTATAACCTAAGCACAATGTGGGAGGAGCTACAAATAAGTACTAGGAGGTGGATAATTCAAGGTCACCTAGGAGGCTATCATAGCGTACTATGGGATTGTTTGTCAAGAATGTCTTTCGTAAGGAACTCTTCTTTCTTCCCATTCATTTGGATGTTGTTGTTATTGTATTGAGTCACCTGTGACTCATAACGAACCTGTGTAAAATAGCTCTGAACTCTGCTTTATCCTGAACCAGTCTCACTGTTTCTGACACACCTACCCCTATGACCCCAGTTAGTGAGTCAATTGTCTCATCAAGGGTCTTCCTCTCCTGCACTGTCCTTCTACCCTTCCAAGCTTGATGTCCTTTTCCAAGTACTGGTCCCTCCTGGCAACATACCCATAGTATATGAGACAGAGCTTCAAAATCCTTGCCTCCAAAGAGCAGCATGGTTTTACCATCTCCAGGATAAATCTGTTTGTTCTTTTGACAGTTCATAGAATGTTCAATACTCTTCTTCAGCACCACACTCAAAGGCATCAACTCTTCTGTCAACTCTAGTTATTGTCCCACTTTCTAGTGCGTAGAAAGTGATTGCTAAGACCATGGCCTGAATCAGGTGCACCTTAATCTCCAGACTGACATTGTTGCTCTTTTGTACTTCAGAGAAGTCCCTGACAGAGGCTTTCTGTAGAGTAATTAATCTTCTGATTTCTTGACTGCTGGTGCCAAAAGTGTTGATTGTGGATCTGAGCAAGTTGAAATTCTTGACAATCTCAATCTCTTCTCCATCTGTCATGGTGCTGCTAATTAGGCCCAGTGGTGAGAATCTTCGTCTTCTTGATATTGAGCTTCAATCCATATTGAAGACTACAGTTCTTGACCTTCTGCAGCAAATGCTTCAGGTCCTCCTCAGTTTTTGTGAGCAAGGACGTGTCATCTGCATAACATAGGTTGCTAATGAGTCTTCCTCCAACCCTAATGCCACATTCATTCCTTCTCATGAAGACCAGTCTCCTAAATGATCTGTTCCGCATATAGATTGAAAAGATACGGAGATAGGACACAACCCTGACACACTCCTTTCCTAATCTGGCTATCACACACACACACAAAAATAAATAAATTACGAAACAGGATCTCCCTCTTCACAGCAAGCAAGGTTGTATTATCAGTATAACACAGGTTGCTGATGAATCTTCCTCCAAACTTGATGCCACACTCCTCTTCATAGAGTTGGCTTCATGAATTATTTACTTAGCGTGCACATTGAATAGGTATACAGAAAGGATAATACACTTATGCACACCCTTCCTGATCTTAAACCATGCAATGTTCTATTGCTTTGTTCACACAACAGCTTCTTGGTCTAAGTATAGATTCCATATGAGCACAATTACGTGTTCTGAGATTCCCATTCTTCTCAATGTGAACCATAATTTGTTATGATCCACACAGTTTTCCATAGCCAATAAAATACAAATTTTAAAAATAAAATACAAACATTTTTCTGGTATTCTCTGCTGCTTCAGCCAGAATCCAGCCAATATCAGCAATGATATCCCTGGTGCATGGTCTCTTCTAAAACCAATGTGCACTTTTCATAGTTCCTTGTCAATGTACTTTTCTAGCCTCTTTTGAATGATCTTCAATAATATTTTGCTTGCATAAGATATTAATGATATTGTTTGATAGTTTCTATAATCTGTTGGATCACTTTCTTGGGGATGGGAACAAATATGGGTCTTTTCTAGTCAGTCTACCAGGTAGCTGTCCTCCAGATTCCCTGACCTAAACTGGTGACAACATCCAGGGCTGCATATGTTCATTCAAACATTTCAGTTAGCATTCCATCAATCCCTGGGGCCTTATTTTTTGCCAATGCCTTCAGTGATGCTTGAGCTTCATCTTTCATCACCATTGGCTCTTACTCATATGGTACTTCCTTACTTTTTTCTGTGTCAGCAAATTCTCTTTAGTACAATGATTCTGTGTATCCCTTCCATCTTTTTTTTTATGCTTCCTGTATCATTCAAGATTGTGCCCATAGCATCTTTCAGTATTGCAATTCAAGACTTGAATTTATTCTTCAGTTCTTTCAGTTTGAGAAGTACTGATGAGTTATTCCCTTTTTATTCTGAATCCAACTCTTCGTACATTTTGTTATATTTTGCTTTATACTCTTGAGCTGCCCTTTGAACTCTTCTGTTCAGCTCTTTTGCTTTGTCATCTCTTCCTTTTGTTTGGCCACAACCAATACTCTTTGTACAAGCAGCCAGGATATCAGAGGACAAATTACACTGGACAAATCCGTAGTCAGGGACTTCTCCAGAGTACTGAAGAGCAACAATGTCAGTCTGGAAACTAAGGTGCGCCTGATCCAGGCCATGATCTTCTCCGTTATGCATTAGAGAGCTGGACAATGACTAGGGATGGTAGAAGGAGAATTGATGACTTTGAACTGTGGTGCTAGAGAAGAGTACTGGATATGTCATGAACTGCTAGGAGAACAAACAGATTCATCCATTAGAGGGTGAATCCAGGATATTCCTTGAAGGCAGGGAATATGAAGCTCAATCTGACATACTTTGGACATGTTGCAGGGAGGGACCAGTCCTTGGAGAGGGACATCATGCTTTAGAGGGTGGAGGGACAGCACAAGCGTGGAAGACCCTTGATGAGATGGATTGACTTAGTGACTGGGGTGATGGGAGTAGGTGTGTCAGAGACAATAAGGTTGGCTCAGGATAGAGCAGGATTCAGAGCTGTTGTACATAGAGTTGCTAAGAGTCGCAAGTGACTCAATGGCACATAACAACAATGACAATACTTTAATGCAATTTCATAGTCTCTTCTAACATCCATGTTTTTTTTTCTTTCTCCTTCTTTGAAATAATCTTTTACTCTCTTCGTGGATGACATCTTTAATATATTTCCACAGTTCTTCTGGTCCTTGATAACTAATATTCATTGCCTCAAATCTGTTCTTGAGATAATTCTTAAAATCAACTGGGATAGACTCAAGGTCATGTTTGGCTCCTGTGGAATAGTTTTCATCTTCTTCATCTTCAATATAAACTTGTACATGAAACACTTACTGCAGGAGAACTATAGCCCTTGGTATGGATTATATCTCAACATCAGGAAGACACAGATCCTCACCACAAGCCCAATAGTCAATATTTTGGTTGTTGTTGTTGTTGTTGATTGCATTTGAGTCAAGCACAACTCATAGTGATCCTATGACCAAAAGCCTGAAGCCCCTCAACAACTATCAACATTTATCAAAGTTCATAGAGTTTCCGGTGGCATGTTGTTTAGGAAGTGAATGCCACTTCTGCTTCCAGATCTGTCATAGAGTATTATTGGTTGAATCACCTGCAATGCATAGCGACCCTATGTACAGCAGCTCTGAACCCTTCCCTGTCCTGAGACAGTCTCACTAATTCTGACACACAATCTCCATCACCCAAGTTACTGTATCAATCCATCTCATCCAGCATTTCCCTCTCCTGGGCTTTCTGTCCACCCTTCCAAGCATGATGTCCTTCTCCAAGGACTGATCTCTCCTGACCATGTGCCCAAAGTAAGTGAGGCAGAGCTTCAAAACTTAGCCTCCAAGGAGAGACTTGGTTTCATCCTCTCCAAGACTATTTGACACTAAAAATGTATACTATTTTTCTTCTTCTTGGAAATCCATGGTATGTTCAAGGCTCTTCTCCAGCACCACAACTTGAAGGGATCCTTTCTTCTTCTATCCTCCTTAGTCATTGTCCAACTCTCTGAAGCATAACAAGTAATTGAGAAGATCATGGCCTGGATTAGGTGAACCTTTGTATCTAGACTGACATCGTTTCCCTTCAGCACTCTGGAGAGGTCCATGATAGCAGATTTTCCGCAATGCAATTCATCTTTTGATTTCTTGACTGCTGGTGTTAAGAGTATTGATTGTGGATCCGAGCAAGCTGTAATTGCTAAAATCCTCAATTTTCTTTTGCTTTTCAAGGAGAGGAGCAAATGGGGGGAGGGGGGGGGGTTTGTGCGGGGAGAAGGGTGCAACAATGAATGAATGGAATCCCAAAATCTCTGTAGATGTTCATTGAAATGAAAAATAAACAACCTAAATTTAAAAAAATTCCTCAATCCCTTCTCCATCTATTATGGTGCTGCTAATTGGCCCAGCGGTGAGAATCTTTGTCTTCTTGATGTTGAGCTTCAATCCATATTGAAGATTACAGTCCTTGACTTTTTGCAGCAATTGCTTCAGTTCTTCTTCAGTTTCAGCAAAGCAAGGTTGTGTCATCTGCTCATTGTAGGTCGTTAATGAGTCTCTCCAATCTTGATGCCACACTCCCCCTTATTAAGCCCTGCTACCCAAATGATCTGTTCTGCATACAGATTGAAATGTACAGAAATAGGATGCATCCCTGACACACTTCTTTCTTGATTTTGAACCATGCAGAGTTTCCTTGCTCTGTTCTGAGGACTGCTTCTTGGTCCAAGTATAGGTTTCGTATAAGCATGATCAAGTGTTCTGAGATTCCCATTTTCCTCAAGGTTAGCCAATATTATGATAGATGGAGAAAAGATTGAAACTTAATGACTTTATCTTGCTTAGATCAATGATAAACATCCTTTGTACGAGCAGCCAGAAAATCAAGAGATGTATTTATTGCATTGAACAAGTCTCTTGTCAGGGACCTATCCAAAATACTGAAGAGCAATGATATCAGTTTGAAAACTAAGGTGTGTCTGGTTCAGGCCAGGGTCTTCTCAATCACCTGCTATTCATCAGAGAGCTAGACAGTCAATAGCATGACAGAAAAAGAATTGATACTTTTTAGTTGTAGTGCTGGTGAAGAGTACTGAATATCCCATGGACTGACAAAAGAACAAATATATATGTCCTGAAATGGGTACAGCCAGTATGCTCCTTGGAGGCAAAGATGGTGAAGCTTCATCTCTCATACTTTGGACATGTAGCTAGGCAAGGCTATTCCTTGGAAAGAGACAACATGCTTGGAAAGGTGAAGGGTCAACAAAGAGAGGATGACCCTCAACAAGATGGATTCACACTGTAACTTTAGCAATAGGTTCTAGTGTCAGAGATGATGGGATGATGGCACAGGATAGGGCAAGGTTTAGATTGGCTGTTCTTAGGGTCACTACTAGTTGTACTTGACTTGATGGCACCTAACAAAAACAACAACCTCATGCTATGAAGGAATTGGCAAAAAACAAGGCTCCAGGAGTTGACAGCATACCACTTGATTTATTTCAACAAACAGATGCTGCCCTGGATGTGCTCACTAAGTTGTGCCAGGAAATCTGGAGGACAGCCAGCTGGCCAACTGACTGGAAGAGATCGATATTTTTTCCCATTCCAAAGAAAGGTGACCTAACAGAGTGTGGAAATTATTGAACAATATCATTGATATCACATGCAAGCAAGATTTTGCTGAAAATGATCCAAAAACATTTGGAACAATATGTCAACAGAGAACTGCCAGATTTGCAGGCTGGATTTAGAAGAGGTCGTGGTACTAGGGATATCATAGCTAATGTTAGATGGATCTTGGCAGAAAACGGAGAATACCAGAAGAATATCTATCTGTGCTGTATTGACTATGCAAAGTCTTTTGATTGTGTGGATCACAACAAGCTGTGGCTGACTCTGAGAAGAATGGGAATACCAGAACATTTGGTTGTGCTAATGAGAAACCTATACTTGGACCAAGAGGCAGTTGTCAGAACAGAGCAGGGAGACACTGGATGGTTCAAAATCAAGAAAGGGGTCCGTCAGGGATGTATTTTTTTTTTTCTCCATACCTTTTCAATCTGTATGCAGAACAGATCATCTGAGACCCTGGGCTGTACAAGGAGGAAGGCGGCATTAGGATTGGTGGAAGAATCATCGACAACCTGTGTTATGCAGATGACACAACCCTGCTCACTGAAACTGAGGAGGACCTGAAGCGCTTGCTGCAGAAGGTCAAGGACTGCAGTCTTCAATTTGGATTGAAGCTCAATATCAAGAAAACAAAGATTCTCACCACTTGGCAATTGGCAGCATCAGTATGGATGGTGAAGAGATTGAGACAGTTAACAGTTTTCGTTTACTTGGTTACACAGTCAACACTCTTGGTACCAGCAGCCAGGAAATCAGGAGATGAATTGCACTGGGAAAGTCAACTGTGAGGAACCTCTCAAGAGTACTGAAGTGCAACGACATCAGGCTGGAGACTAAGGTGCACCTGATCCAGGCTATAGTCTTTGCAATTACGTGCTATGCATCGGAGAGTTGGACAGTGAATAGGGATGACAGAAAGAGAGTTGATGCCTTTGAGTTGTTGTGATGGAGTGGAGTGTTGAATATACTACCATGGACTGCCAGGAGAACAAACAGGTTTGTCCTGGAAAGGGTGAAGCCAGAATGTTTCCTGGAGTAAAGGATTCTGAAGCTTCATCTGACATACTTTGGGCATATTGTAAGGAGGGACTGGTCCTTGGAGAGGGATCATGTTTGGGAAAGTGGAGAGGCGGCACAGGAGAGGAAGACCTTCCATGAGATGGATTGATTCTGTGAGTGGAGTGGTGGGAATGAATGTGTTTGAGACAGTGAGGTTGGGACAGGATAGAACGGCATTTAGGGCTCTTGTACTTAGGGTCATTATGAGTTGCAAATGACTCGATGGCACATAACAACAACAACAACAGCATGCTATTCATAATAATTTCTTTGGAAGTTAATACCTTGTTTGAGCTAGCTGTGCCACTAAAGTTTCTTTCTCTGGTGTTTTAGGTATGTTGTTAGATGCTGTTGAGTAAACTATAACTTGCAGCTACCCTTTGTACAATAAATTGAAACCTTTCCCAATTCTGTGTAGCCCTCACAATCTCCTTTGTGCTTATGCCCATTGTTGCAATCTCTGTGCCAATCCATTTCATTGAGGTTCTTCCTCTTTTTCACTGACTTTTCCCAGCATGACCTCTCTTCCAAGGATCCACCCTTCCTGCTGAGATGACTAAAATAAGTAAGACAAAGTCCTACTAACCTTGCAGCTAATGAGCAGTTTCTCTATATTATTCCTAAGATGGACTAATTTTTCTTCGGTTAACTCTTGGAGTAGTCAGTATTCTGTGGCAATATCACAATTCAAAAGCATCAGTTCTTCAATTCTCTTTAGTCATTTTCATATACATACGTGTAACTTTCACATACCTGTGAAGTAATTAAAAATACAATGGCTTGGATCAGGTACAACAGCAAATCCAGTTGTTCTTTCTGTTTGTTTTTAAATTCTTTCATTATAATTCCAGTGACATTATGCAAATTGTATTGGTTTTTCATTTACTCATTTATACACAGGAAGCTCTAATTTTATGGTCTGTAGGGAGTTGCACTACTAACCTAAAGACTATGCCTCTCTGGTGTTTCGAATCCACCATGTCTCCATGAGAGAAATAGATCCAGACTCCTCCCATCTGATATACAGCCTCAGAAACACAATGGAGAGTCAGTTATGAGTCATTTCTGACTTGATGGTGATGAATATTGAGTCTAGTGACATACATTTCAGTTTGTAACTTTTATTTCAATTCATTAATTATCTGATCATCTTATATACTGCCTTTTTCTTCACTCATCTCTTATTTTTTCACTTTTTTAATTAACTAATTTTCACTTCTCTCTTCCTTTGATGAGTCTCCCTCTGATCCTGATGCCTCATTCCTCTTCATAGAGTCCACCTTCTCTAATAATTTGTTCAGCATACAGACTGAATAGGTATGGAGACAGAATACAGCCCTGACACACTTCCTTTTTAATTTTAAGCCATGTAATGTATCCTTGCTCTGTTCACACAACAGCCTCTTGGTCTAAGTATAGTTTTGCCTGAGCACAATTAAGTGCTCAGGAATTCCCATTCTTTCCAATGTTAGCCATAACTTATGATCCACACAGTCAGATGCCTTTGTCTAGTCAATAATTAAAGCATAAATAGACATACTTTTGGTATTCTTTACTTTTGGCCATGATCCATATGACATCAGCATTGATATCCTTGGTGCCACAGCCTTTTCTAAACCCTCCTTGAGCTTCTGGAAGTTCCCTATCTGTGTCTTGTTATAGCTGTTTTTTTAATGATCTTCAGCAGCATTTTGCTTGCATGAGATATTAATGATATTGTTTTATAGTTTCCACACTCTGTTGGATCATCTTTCTTGGTAAGGGGAACAAATATGGACTTCTTCCAATCAGTTAACCAGAAACAAATCAGTTGGTATTCCATCTATTTCTGGGGCCTTAATTTTGGCCAGTCCTTTCATTTCATCATCTACTTCCTCCTTCATTACCATTGGCTGCTGTTCATATGACTCTTCTTAAAATTTTTCAGTGTCATTCAGTTATTTTTGGGGTAGTGATTCTGTACCTTTTGACCCTTTCTGGGTCACTCAATATAGTGCCCATAGCATCTTTCAGTATTGCAGCTTGACGTGTAAATTTGTTGTTCAGTTCTCTCAGCTAGAGAAATGCAGAGTGAGTTCTTCCCTGTTAGTTCTCCAATTCCAGCTCTCTGCACATTCCATTATAACACTTTCCTTTGTCTTGTAAGCTGCCGTTTGAAATCTTCTGTCCAGCTCTTTTACTTCAGCATGTTTTCCCCTTGTTTTGGTTTCTCAATGTTCTAGTCCAATTTTCAGAGTCTCTTCTGATATTCATTTCAGTTTCTTTTTTCCTTTCTCCTCTGTCTTTGTAATGACTTTTTGCTTTCTTCATGGATGATATCCTTCACAGTTTCCCATAACTCATCTTGTCTTTGATCATTAGTGTTCAATTCTTCAAACCTTTTCTTAAGATGATCTTTAAATTTAGATGTAATTGGTTCAAGATCCTATTGTGGTTCATGTTGTCTTATTTTCATTTTCTTCGTCCTCAATTTGAACTTACACATGAATAATTGACAGTGTGACCCACGGTCGGCCCCGGCTAGTTTTAATTGCCAATATTGAGCTTATCCAGTGATTCCTTCCACAGATATAGTCAATCTTATTCCTATACAGCCCATCAGATGAAGTACATGTGTAAGTTGCCGTTAGTATCATAAATAACCTCTGTTATGCAGATAACGCAACCTTGCCTGCTGAAAGTGAGGAGGACTTGAAGCACTTATTGCATAAGATCAAAAATTACAGCCTTCAATGTGGATAGCATCTTCAATTCAAGAAAACAAAGATTCTTGCCACTAGAGCAATAGACAGCATCATGAGAGATGGAGTAAAGATTTAAACTGTCAACAACTTCATCTTACTTGGATCTACAATTTACACCCTTGATACCAGCAGTCAGGAAGTCAAGAGGCATATTAAACTAGGAAAGTCTTAGTTAGAGACCTCTTCAAATTATTGAGGAGTAATAATGTCAGTTTGAGGATTGATTGATTGATTGATTGATCTTTCCAGTTGCTAGCTGAGAGCTGGACAATAAGTATGAAGAAGATTTGATTATGAAGAAGAATTTATGCCATTGAGCTTTAGTGTTGGAGAAGAGCACTGAACATCCCATGGACTGCTAAAAGATTAAACAAATATGTCTTAGAGAGAGTGCAGCTAGAGTGCACTTTAGAGGCAAAGATCATAAGGCTTCACCTCACATACTTCATGCATGTTGCTAGGAGGGGCTATTCCTTGTAGAGGGACATGATACTCTGAAAAGTAGAGGGTGACGAAGGAATGGAAGATACTTGACCAGGTGGATTGACCTGGAGATTGCTGCAATAGGCTTTACTGTGTCAGGAAGTGTGAGGATGGCACAGGATAATACCGGTTTCAGATCTGTTGTACATAGGGTTGCTATGGGTCATACTCAACTTGTAGGCATCTAACAACAACAAAAACTTCCTACCTTGCCATTCCTGATAACCACTCAACAATTACTCTGTGTACAACTCTTTTCATGGTTGCTGTTATTAAGTGCCATCAAGTCAATTATGAGTGATAATGACCCTTGAGAGCTGGTTCTAGTTACTCCTGAGACCCTACAGTATGCCTACTTTCTTCACAGCGTGGCTGACATGTTAATACCCAGTAAATTCTCCTTTGTTCAAGTTAGTTAAAATACAATTTATCTCCATTTCAACCTAACTATTTTAAACTACTATATATAACCTATTTATGATGCTGTTAATGTCCCTATTTACAAACATAATTATCCTTCTTATGCTTGCAGTAATTAAGTTTATTAATGTGGTAGCTAAGGTTGTCATGGATTTCATCTCGCTTGGATCCATATTCAATATCCATAGAGGCAGAAATCAAATTACGTAGCACATAGAGCAAATCTGTGACAAAATCCTCTTCAAAATGTTAAAAATGAAGATGTCACTTCAGTGGCTGAGGTGTACCTGAAATAAGCTGTTGTCCTTAAAATCACCTCAGATGCACACAAAAACTGGACAATGAAAATTAAAAAAAAAACATAAAAATTAACACGCTAAAATTATAGTGCTGCTGAGCAGAGTATCAAATATACCATGAACTGCCAGAAAGAAGAAAAAATCCATCTTGGAGAAGAAAACCCCTTAAAAGTGGAGATAATAACAGTACATTTTTCTTACTTTGGATGTTATAAGGAGTAACCATCTCTAGAGAAGGATATCATACTTTGCAAAGTAGAGAAGATCAATGCAAAAGAGGAACTCTGTCAATAAGATGGATTGATGAAGTGACTGCTATTGTGAGGGTATCACAAGACCAAGCAATATTTCATTTGCTGTGAGTTAGAACTGACTCTGTGGCACTTAACAGGTATAATTACTTTTATTCTTCTCACACAAGTCTTTGGAAACTTTTCATAGGGTATGTGTGCAGTTAACTAATCATTACTATTTTTCTGCAGTAACCTAGCCACTAGCCATTGTAAACTCAAGTGATATATAGTGATAGTGTTTCAAGAGATCCTTTAAATAAATACTTATTAGATCTTTAAACATGGTAATAAATTTTACATAATTGGATTAACTGTTAAAACATAAACTAAATTTATTATTTACTATTAGAAACAAACTATTTCCATAGATATTCTGTTCATCTTGATGGTAGAATTGCTCTAAATTTAGTCATCCTCAAGTTGATTATATCTTTTACTCAGTATTATTTTTTTTTAGTATTTACCTTTTAAAATGTCTATTAGTGCTTAATTTTTTTAAAAATACTTTTCTTGGTTTTCATATAATTCTTTACATTTTATTTCATTCATGTTGTTGTTATGTGCTGTCGAGTCACTTGTGACTCATAGCGACCTATGTACAACTGCCCTAAACTCTGCTCTGTCCTGTGTCAATCACACTGTCTCTGACACACCCATCCCGATTACCCCAATCACTGAATCAATCTACCTCATAGAGGGCCTTCCCCTCCTGCGCTGTCCGTCCACCCTACCAAGCATGATGTCCCTCTCCAAGGACCGGTCCCTCCTTACAACATGTCCAAAGTGTGTTAGATGGAGCCTCAGAATCCTTGCCTCTGAGAAACTGCCCAGTTTAACCCTTTCCAGGATGAATCTGTTTGTTTTTCTAGCAATCCATGGCACCCTCAGTACTCTTCTCCAGCACCACAGCTCAAAGGCATTAATTTTCTTTCTATCTTCCTTAGTCATTGTCCAACTCTCTGATGCATACCAAGTGATTGCAAAGACCATGGCCTATATCAGACGCACCTTAGTCTCCAAAGAGATACCATTCCTCTTCAGTACCTTGGAGAGGTCCCTAACAGCAGACTTTCCCATCGCAATGTGTCTTTTAATTTCCTGGCTACTGGTGCCAAGAGTGTTGCCTGTGGAGTCAAGCAAACTAAAGCTGTGAACAATCTCAGTCTCTTCACCATCCATCCTGATGCTGCCAATTGGTCCAGTCATGAGAATCTTTGTCTTCTTGACATTGAGCCTCAATCCATATTGGAGGCTGCAGTCCTTGACCCTCTGCAGCAGGCGCTTCAGGTCCTCCTCAGTTTCAGCAAGCAGGGTTGTATCATCTGCATAACACAGATTGTTGATAGATCTTCCACCAATCTTGACCCCACATGTCTCCTCATAGAGCCCAGCCTCACGGATAATCTGTTCTGCATACAGATTGAAAAGGTATGGAGATAGGACACATCCCTGGTGTACGCCCTTCCCAATTTTGAACCATGCAGTGTTTCCTTGCTCTGTTCTGACAACTGCCTCCTGATCCAAGTATAGGTTTCTCATTAGCACGATCAAGTGTTCTGGGATTCCCATTCTTCTCAGAGTCAGTCACAGTTTGTTATGATCCACACAGTCAAATGCCTTTGCATAGTCAATGAAATACAGATAAACATTCCTCTGGTATTCCCTGCTTTCAGTCAAGATCCATCTAACATTAGCTACAATATCCCTAGTACCATGACCCCTTCTAAACCCTGCTTGCAGTTCTGGCAGTTCTCTGCTGATGTGCTGTTCCAGTTGTTTTTGGATAATCTTCAGTAGAATCTTGCTTGCATGTGAAATTAATGATATTGTTCTATAGTTTCCACATTCTCTTGGGTCACCCTTTTTTCACTTATATTGTTTCATACAATCATTCATATACATTCTATTTTACATTTTTTAAAAATTGGTTTGCTTACAAAGTTTATATACATTGTGTTTCACACTCTTCTTCATTCACATTGTGCTTTCTAATTTTATTTTTTTCTTACAAGTTTTTTTTTAATTATCCGCTTCCCAAATAACAGTGCCTCCAGAAACCCTGAGAACTCTGATAAATATCGATAGTTGTAGAGGGGCTTCAAGACTTTTGTCTATAGGGTCGCTATGATTCATGCTCAACTCAAAGGCAATAATCATCAACAACAACTAGGTTATTTACAGAATTCAAATATATTGTTTTCCGGAAAAGGTTCTTCCAATTTCTCTCACCCTCCCACCCATCAAACTGCCCAACTCCATGACTCATCCTCCCTCCCCCTGTACATCCTCATCTCTCTGCTTCCATCCTGCCCCCCTTTGGATCCTTATACTAATTTTAAAATAATAGTTTTATACAATATTAGACCTTATGGGACTGATTTAGTTCACTCAGCATAATGCTGTCCAGTCCCTCCCAAATTAGGTAATAATTTACAAAATCATTGCTTCTGCATGCTGCGTAGTAGTCTGTTGTGTGAATGTACCATAATTTCTCAATCCATTCATTTGTGGTTGGACATCTGGGCTGTTTCCACAGAGACTTGCACATCAAGGTTCATAGCAGCATTATTCTAGTTATTCCTTTTGATATTCTTCACATTTATTTCCAATATTATGACATCACAATTATTAATATTCACTCCCTTTGTTGATTAAGCAGTAATATAAATTTTCCTATTAATTATTTTGTTAAAGAATACTGTTCCAGTGTTAGCAGTGCAGGGAAATGTTGGCCAACTCTACTAAGGAAGATGATAATTTTATGTTGCTATTATTATACGCAATTGAGTTGACTGGAACTCATAGTTAGGAGCTAAATAATAATTCTAAATAATTAAACCTTCAGCCAGACACACGTCCATGTCATTATGGTCTAGGTACTTCTATGCTCTATCCCTAGCCTGGATATCAGACTATCAATAGTAAATATGATTAATCAAATCTTAAAAAGAGTAGGAATGGGGTTCCTTAGTAGAGATTTGGTTTCATTAATATCATCTCATCGTTTCATCTTTTTACATCTGGAAAAAACCCAAGCTTTGCACAGTGGCAATATCATAGCCAGTGAGGTATATGGAAGACGTGATTATTGAAAAAACCAAACAACAAAAAACAAGTACCCCATTCCCCTGTAGCATCTGGTCCCCACTGGATCCTTTTCATTTCCTTCACCTGTGCCCCCCACCAACCAAATTGTGCAGCTCCGCAACTGCACCCCTACAATTTTCATCCCTGCCCATCCTCACCCTTCTGCCCCCAACCGTCACCTCCTTGTATCTCCAACATGTTTTTCCCAATAAAATTTTTAAAAAAAGAAAGAAGAAGAAGAAAACCACACAAATACCACCTTTCTTCAAAAGAGTAATACTAATAAATTGAAAATTCTAGAATATAAATAGTTGATAGTATTTAATTTTTTTTTTTACATTATAGGCTATGTATCAGTTGATACCATGAAGAAATTCCTTGGAGAGCTACATGACTTCATTCCGGGAAGCTCGGGATATTTAGCATACCATGTTCAAAATGAAATTAACATATCTGATATAAAAAACAAATTGAATAGGAAATACTAAGTTGAGTTGTTTCTATATCTGAGCACTAATATTTTCTATAAAATAACACTAAAAATATGCATAATTTAAAATGTTTTGCTTGGGATCTAGGGGATAGTGAGATGGAGAAAAATTCTTTTTCTTCCTTAAAATATAAATTCAGAATCTCTATATAATGACATTTGGACTGGATTTTTCTTCCAATTAATATAATATGTACATAAATTCTGAGTGCACACTTGTTATGGAATAATTGGCATTGAAACATGGCTCATAAAATCGAATGCTTTTATGATACTAACATGATACATACATACATACACATACATACATACACATACATACTTAGGTCAATTGATCTAAGTTCAATACTATAGATGCTAAATTTTATTATTGTGGTCATTTTATTTTAAGAATGTTTAAAAGTGTATAGTTGAGTTCTAATTATTGTTTCTGATTTGAAAAACAAGATAGTTTTTTTTCAAATATTAAAATAGAAAAGTAAAGGATTTAAATAATTTGTTTCATTTATAGATTGTTTCTGACAAATATATCAAATATTATTTAATATATATAGACTACAAATGTTACAGCATCTGAGATGAACCTTTGCAAGTCAGCTCCATATCACAGCACTTAGAGAACAAGCCCAACAACCCCAACCCACTTACCGTTTTTAATGAGGAAATGAAGACCCTGAGAAGTGGCTTGCCACCCTAGGGCTGGAATAGAGTTCTCTTGATTTTCTAGGCTAGTGTTTCTCAACTATTACACACTGTGTCTCTCTGTCAGTTTAATAAAACAGTAGATCTGCAAAGGGGACTCAGAAACAAGCCAACATGCTTGACATGTGTTTTAAATAAACTGAGATTGTGATAAACTGAGGTAATTTCAATAAGACAACTCTTTATTCATATAGTCATTCTACATAGAATCTAGTGATCTAAGTGAAATGAAATCCTTGATAAAGCCAGTCTTTTCTCCACTTACCTGTCATGATGCTGTCTGATGGCCCAGTGGTGAGGATTTGATTTTCTCGATGTTGAGAAGTAAACCATATTGAAGGCTGTAGTCTTTGGTTTTCAGCGATAAATGCTTCAAGTATTCTTCACTTTTTACAAGCAAGGTTGTGTCATTTGTATAATGCAGATTATTGAGTCTTTCTCCAATCATGATGCCCATTCTTCTTCATACAGTCTTAGCTTCTCAATGCTTTGCTCAGTATACAGATTGAACAGATATGGAGAAAGGATACAGCCCTCATTCACATCTTTACTGATTCTAAACCATGCAATGTTCATTAACCTTGTTTAGATTGATGCTTCTTGGTCTATGTATCGGTTTCATATGACCACAGCTAAGTGTTCTGGGATTCTCATTCTTCACAATGTTAGCTGTAATTTTTAGTCTCATTCAGTTGACCATGTTTCCTATATAGGAATTAAACCTGTTTGTGAATCTTGATTTAGTTACTAGAAATATTAAGTATATTTAGACCAAGTTGTGTGTGTTGCAATTACTTTGAAGAGAATATTCAGTTGTTGTTGTTAGGTGCCGTCGAGTCATAGGCAACTCATAATGACCCTATGAATGAAAGTCCTTGACACTTGCGTCACTTTCATCTTTTCTCCAGGTTCATGGGGTTTCCAGAGGCAAGCTGTTTACAGAAGTGGATGCCACTCCTGCTTCCAATATTCAGTATTCAGGAAAAATTTCAGACATACATAATATACATATAGGTTAACAGTAACATAGTATGACATACATGTTGTTGGTGTTGTTGTTATGTGGTGTTGAGTCGCCTGTGAATCATAGGGACTATATGTACAACAGCCCTAAACTCTGTTCTACCCTGTGCCAATCTTATTGTCTCTGATACACCTACCTCCTATTACCCCAGTCACTGAATTAATCAATCTCATTAAGGATCTTCCTCTTCTGCTCTGTCCCTCCACCCTCCCAAGCATGATGTCCCTCTCCAAGGACTGGTCCCTTCTTGCAACATATCCAAAGTATGTCAAAACAAAGCTTCAGAATCTTTGCCTCCAAGGAGAAGCCTGGCTTCACCCTCTCTAGGATGAACTTGTTTGTTCTCTTAGCAGTCCATGGTATGTTCAGTACTCTTCTCCAGCACCACAGATCAATGGCTCCTTCTGTCCAGCTCTCTGATGCATAGCAAATGATTGCAAAGACCATGGCCTGTATCAGACAAACCTGAGTCTCCAGACTGACATCATTGTTCTTCCGTACTTTGGGAGGTCTCTCAGAGAGGATTTTCCCAGTGCAACACATCTTTTAATTTCCTGGCTGCTGGTGTGAAATATGTTGATTGTGGAGCCAAGTAAACTAAAGCTATTAACAATCTCTCTCTTTTCACCATCCATCACGATACTGACAGTCAGCCCCGTGGTGAGAATCAGAGCTGATGTATATAGGGTCACTATGAGTCACAGGCAACTTGATGGCACATAACAATAACATGGTATAAAATAGTAGTAGAATAATTATGTAATAGACCAACAACAGTAAAAAGTAGACAAGATACTTCAATTAAAAGATGAAGGATAGCAGTTTGGACTTTAAAAATAGTTATGTGCTACTTGAAAAACATTTAAAACATAAGAACATGGGAATGTTGAAATAAAGAAACCCATAGAGTCCTTTGATGGCCAGGATGAATACTTTCTACTTAACTAGGCATTCAGGTAGCAACTTAATATGTTTGAGCAATAAAGTAACATGATCAGTGCTTAACAAGGTTAAGTGTGGTTATACGGTGGGTGAGTTTGAAGAGGGTAAAAACAGACTGATCCTAAGGATCTGAACCAGGCAGTGACAGAGAAAACAGAGCAGTTGGGCTAGATGCACATTTGATCACTGTTTGTCCCTGACACTTCTCAGAAATGACTAATTTGGGGAGAAAGGAGAATATGTGTACTAGTTGCCTCTGGATAGTGTTTGGAATCAGATTGTAAAAAACCTAAAGTGTCAGACTTGGATTTTATTTTGAGAAAAGTTTAGACTGATGCTGTATATATAAGAATTTTTTAGAGGTATTGATTTAGCATTTTTGTGTTAGATTGGCCTCTTGATCATATGTTGTTTCTTGAAATTGTTCTGTGTCAGCCAATTCTTTTTGGAAAACTGACTCTGTATACTCTTTCCATCTTCTTTTAATGCTTCTTGAATCATTAAATATTCTGCCCATAGCATTCTTAAGTACTGCAACTCATGACTTGGATTTATTCTTTATTTCCTTTAATTTAAGAAATGCCAAGTGAGTTCGGCCCTTTTAATTTTCTGACTCCAGGGAATTGATGGACTACCAATTGACATATTTCAGCAAACAGATGCTGCCCTGGATATGCTCACCAGGTTGTGCCAAGAAATCTGGAAAACAACTACCTGGCCAACTGACTGGAAGAGATCCATAATTAATCATTCCAAAAAGGTGACCCAACAAAGTATGGAAATTATCAAACAACATTACTATTATCACATGCTAGCAAAATCCTGATGAAGTTTCCAGAGATGACTGGAACAGTACACTGATAGAGAACTACCAGATATACAAGCTGGGTTTAGAAGAGGATGTGGCACTGAAGACATTATAGCCAATGTCATATGGATTGTGGCACGAAGAAGAGAGTACCAGAGGAATGTCTATCTGTGTTTCATTGACTATGCAAAGGCATTTGACTGTGTGGATCATAACAAATTGTGACTAACCTTGAGTAAATGGAAATCCAAGGACACTTGATTATGCTTATGTGAAAATTATACTTGGACCAGGAAGTAGTGCTCAAAACAGAGTAAGGAAACACTGCATGATTCAAAATCAAGAAAGGAGTGTGTCAGGAATGCATCCTGTCTCCATACCTTTTTATTATATATGCAGAACAGATCATTTGTGAAGCTGGACTTTTTGAGGAGGAATGTGGCATCAGGATTGGAGGAAGTCTAATCAACAACTTGCATTATGCAGATGGCATAGCCTACCTTGCTGAAACTGAGGAGAACCTGAAGTGCTTGCTGTGGAAGGTTAAGGACTGTAGTCTTCAATATGGATTGAAGCTCAACATCAAGAAAACAAAGATTTTTATCGCTGAGCCAATTGGTAACACCATGTTAAATGAAGAAGAGATTGAGGTTGTAAACAGTTACAGCTTGCTCATCTCCATAATCAACACTCTTCACACCAGCAGTCAGAAAATAAAAAGATGAGTTGCACTGGGAAAATCTGCTGTCAGGGACCTCTCTAGAGTACTGAAAAGCAATGGAGTCAGTCTAGAGACTAAGGTGTGCCTAATCTAGCCATGGTCTTTGGCATTACTTGTTATGCATCAGAGAACTGGACAATGACTAAAAGAAGAATAATCAATGCCTTTGAGTTGTGGTGCTGGAAAACAGTCTTGAACATAGCATGGACCTCCAAGAAAACAAGTAAGTCTTGGAGAGGGTGAAACCAAGTTTTTCCTTAGAGGATATGATTCTGAAGCTCCAATTTCACATACTTTGGGCATGTAGTCAGGAGGGACTGGTTCTTGGAGATGGACATCATATTCAGAAGGGTGAAGGGACGGCGCAGGAGAGGAAGACCCTGAATGAGATAGATAGATAGATTGATAAAGTAACTGGGAAAATGGGGTTAGGTATGTTGGAATCAGTAAGACTGGCTCAAGACAGGGCAGCCTTCAGAGCTGCGATACATAGGGTCACAGGTGACTCAACAATACATAACAGCAACAACAACAATGTTAGATTGGAGGAGAGAAAAGATGAGAACCAATTTAACCACTTTGGTAACTTGTATTAATTCAGGCTTATACAAAAGTTTAAAATCTTACTTGAGTGAGGTATGAAAATAATGCTGTGAAAAATAATATGGTTCAGTATATACATTCTGGGTGTCCGCAGAGGGGACTTACCAGATGAATTGGGAATCTCTGGCCCAGAGTCTGCCAGCATTTGGGTGTGCTGGGATTTTTTTTTTAGAATGTTTTTAAATTTTATTATTTTTGTGTGAGTGTACCATCAAATCAGATCTGACTGGTACAGGAGGAGATTGTCCCTCCTTTCCCGGCAGAGCATCTGGTGGATTTGAACTGTGCACCTCTGGGATTGTAGTTGCAGCTCCTTACCACTAGGCCACCAGAGCTCCCCTTAGGATTTTAAAATACTGAAATGTTTGACCATACCTGCAGGCTGAGGACTAGTGTGTTGTGAATCTCGGTTCAAGCTGGACTTTAGGATGGCCTCGTGTTTTGAGGAGAGACATGTACGACTCAACGGCACTTAACAACAACAACAACAATAGAGAGAGAGCTTGGTTGGCCTAGTGGACAGAAAGTGATGCTACCAAACCAAAGGTGGGTGACTTTAATCTGCGGTGCTCAGGCCTAATTTTAATTGTTTTTGGTCAAACATTCTTATAGGTCGTATAGCCCTGGTCTGTCCACTTGTGTGTACAGAAGTAACTCATGGTTGCTGATGCTGAACACTGTGACACTGATGTGTTAAATGTGATAATGGTTACCCATGATGGACAGTATTTGGTGGAGTTCCCCGATTAAAACATGCTTGGAAGCAGGAGTGGCATCCACTTCTGAAATAGCTTGCCTCTGGAAACCCTATGAACCTGGAGAAAGGATGAAAGCTATACAAGTGTTGAGGTCTTTCATTCATAAAGTCACTATGAGTCACCTACAACTCGATGGCACTTAGCGACAAGAACTAACAACATATTCCTTCTGAGAACACAGCTCAAGGAGTTGTTAACAATGCTTGCATCCAGGGTTCTCAGTACTTTGACTTACTCATGGCAAAAATTTCTGTGGGACTAAAGGTGATAGACAGATTATCCTACAAGTTAAAACAACATCTATTTTTTCCATATCCCTTTCCTTTACAAATTCCTTGTTTAAAAATTTATTGTTTCAAATTTAGTCTGTTGGTGTTTACTTTTAATCAAATCCATGGATGGGTGATGTATGTGTTACATATCTCTCCTGGTAGCAAAGGCTGAGCTGCAAATCCGTGGGTAGGTATAGTTCCCAGTTGAGCACAGAGCTCTTGGTTGACTATTTTCCCATAAACAAACACTGTGATATAGCAATAACTTGACCTCAGGGCCTCAGTATGGTACTACTGTGGAATATCAGGAATGGTCCACTCACATGAATATTAGTATGCCCTCCTTCCCAAAAGTAGCCTTTTCTCTCCATCTCCTTGTTTGATAGTTCTCTCCATTTCCCTCTATTTAGTTGACATCTATTGTCCTTCAGTGTTCCTTTGGTCTGTTCAGACAACAGCTTTTTGGTTTAGGTACAGGTTTCATATGAACATATGTTTAGAAATTCCCATTCTTCTTAATGTTAACCATAGTTTGTTAGGATTCATGTACATCAGATCTGTACCCTTTCTCCATACCTATTCAATCTGTGTGCTGAGCAAATAATTTGAGAAGCTGGACTCTGTAAGGTAAAAGTTGGCATCAGGATAAAAGGAAAACTTATCAAGAACCTACATTGTTTAGATAACATGACCTTGTTTGCTGAAAGTGAAGAGGATTTGAAATGCTTGCTGCAGAAGATCAAAGATTACAGCCTTCAATGTGAATTATGTCTTAATATCATGAAGACAAAAATCCTCACTACTAGGCTGATAGGCAACATCATAATAGATGGAGAAAAAATTGAAATTGTCTGTGATTTTATCTTACATGGATCCACATTCAACACCCTTAGCACCAATAGTCAAGCAATCAAAAGACACATTGCATTGGGAAAATCTGCTGTAAAAGAATTCTCCAAAGTGTTTAGGAGCAATGATGTCAGTTTGAAAACTAAAGTGTGCCTGAGTCAAGCCTGATCTTGTCAATCAATTGCTATGCATCTGAGAGCTGGACAATAAATAAGCATAATGGAAGAAGAAGTGAAGCCTTAGAGCTGTGGTGTTTGAGAAGAGTACTGAATATTCTATGGGCTGCCAAAAGAACAAATAGGTATGTCTTGGAGAAGGAACAGCCAAAGTGCTCCTTAGAGGCAAGGATGATAAGCTATATATCTCACATACTTGGAGCATGTCATTAGGAATGAATAGTCCTTGGAAACGTATGTCATGCTTGGAAAAGTGGAGGGTCACCAAAAGAGAATAAGGACCTCAATGAGATGTATTGACATAGTGACTGTCACAGCATGTTTAAGTATTTTCAGAGATGATGGAGATGGTGCAGGACATGAGAGAGTTCAGATCTGTTGTTGATCTCATAAGAGCTCAACTTGATCACACATAATTACAACAACTTCTATTGCTAGGTAGATTTCTCAGTTCTTTTTTGGTTCTTCAAATTTCTCCCTTTATGTCCCAAGCCTTTTCTTAACTCATTGCACTGGGATGCCTACTTGCTACACTTTATATAATTAGGAGCAATGACAGATTGTGGTATACCTGTGAGGTTCTCAATCAAAGTCTCCTTGCCAAAGCTGCTCTTACTTTAGCCATCTGCCAACACCACCACCATCACAATGCTCCCTTTACCACAGTACCAAGAGACACTACACGTTGATTGAGAACACAGGCTCTAAGTCAAACGAACCTGAGATCAAATCCCAGTTTCTCTAGTCAGTAGTTTAACGACTTTGACAAGCTGTGGAACCCCATTCTCTGCCTGAGGGATGAACATAGTAACATAATCCGGTGGCTACTATTGTAGGGATTAAATGTGATAATGTCTGTAAAAAATGTCTTTGCACTGTGCCAACCACATACCACATGCTTAATATATGCTAGCCAGTATTAGTCTCCTTGACAGCCATTAAAGGAGCTGTGGTGGCATAGTGTGTAAAGTATCGACCTACTAACTGAGAGATTGGTGGTTCAAATCCACTTGTCATTCTGCAGGAGAAAGATAGGCAGTCTCCTCCTATAAAGATTTACAGTTTTGAATCTTGATGGGGAGTTATTATGAGTCACTAATGGCTTGACAGCAGTGGATTTCTTTCTTTTCTTTGTTAGAGTTCTCACTGTATCTTCCTGAATCTAAAACAGGTGTTCACAACATGGATACATCTAAAGGATGTTTTGTTTATTGTTGTTGTGTACCATCAAGTTGTAACCAACCCATAGCTAGTCCTTCAGTGGGTTTTCAGAGGCAGTAAATTGCATGGGAAGAGACTTGCCATCTTTCTCTAGCAGAGCCTTGGGATGGCAGCACAGATCCTTGCCACTAGGCCACCAAAGCTCCCTAGGGAACATTAGACTGAATGGTACAAGTCAGCCATAAAAAGAGGACTACTGTATAAGACCATCATTATAAAAAAACTAAAGAAAGATTTATACATAAAAGGTGTTGATGATTACCAGGGATTAAAAGGTGGGAGAGAAGAGTGAATTAGTAAATAGAGGCCTGTTCAGATGGAGGAGGGTGCAGCCAGAGTGCTCTTTGAAGGTAAGAATGATGAGGCTTCTCCTCACATACTTTGGACATGTTGCTAGGAGGGGCTATTCCTTGGAGAAGGATATGATGCTGGGAAAGGGTATAGGGTCACTGAAGGAGAGGAAGACCCTCAGCCAGGTGGATTGACACAATGACTGTTGTGATGGGCTCCTGTATGTCAGGAAGTGTGAAGATGGTACAGGATAGAACAGGGTTCAGATCTTTTGTTCAGAGGGTTCCTATGGGTCATACTCAATTTGGTGGCACCTAACACCACCACCATCAACAATGATGTAAATAAAGGGAAAGCAATATGCAATGAGAGGATGCTCGATGTCACTAACCATAAGACACATAAGTGTGGAAAGATTAATGGATATCAATTATAAAGAGAAAATCAGAAAAGTGCTATTACACTGTGGACCTTGAAATTAATGTTATGGAACAAAATACGTATAAATGTTGAATTTGCATTGTAAACCTTAATTCAGTCACAATGGAAAAAGATTCTAAAATACAGTATAACATTAAAAAAGAAAAAGAAAACAAATCAGTCTTAACCTTAAGTCTGATTCTCTCTGCTTTTCTTTATATGCTTGTCTTGGTTTCAGTATTGGAATCTTTTCCCTGCTACTGTGGATAACATTTCTTTGATGTGCACATCACCACTGCGACACCTCCACATACGGTTCTTGACTGTGGCCCTCAGGCCAAGAAGAAAAAAAAATACAATCTATACACCAGTTCTACAGGACACATCACCCTCCCTTTGGAGACATTACCCCTAAACTTAAGAGACACTGGTCACAGAGTAAGAAATTGTCAGCAGCTGACGTGTTTGGAATCACAGAAGCCAAGGAAGCTTCAGATACAAGGTGTTAGATCAAGGGTTGGACAATGGAAGATAAATGCTGAAGGGATTCCGTAGAAGTGAAGGGGTATCTTGGTGGAGGGTGGAGGTGGAAAATAAGTGGGTCAACACACTGGCCAAGGGCAGGGACAACACTGTAACTAATGGTTAACTCCACAATGAGGGATTTATAATTCACTGTTGTATAAATTGCTTGTCTGTCAGTTACTCCTCTAAATCTGAGCATTCAGATTAAGACAGACTAGGAAGAAGAATTGGCCATCAACTTCTGAAATAACAGGCCTCTGAAAACTCTATGTACAACAGAACGCATGTAGAGTAACTAGAGAGGGCAACGAGGATGGAACTTTCAAGTATGGAAATACAAAGGAAGAGAAACAGTTGTAAGCAGACACTAGTGATTGGAACATGGAACGTGAGAACCATGAATGTAAGAAAATTAGATATCGTTAAGAAATAAATGAAATGCATAAATATTGACATACTATGCATTCGAGAGATGAGAAGGACCGGCATGGGGCATTTTGAGTCAGATGATTATATGATATATTACTCTGGAGATGAAAAGGCGAGGAAAAATGGAATTGCTTTCATAGTTAAAAAAGTAATTTGTAGATACGTCTTGAAGTACAACAATGTGAGTGACAGGATAATATCCATATGCTTACAAGGAAGTCCAGTGAATACCACTATCATTCAGATACATGCACCAACAACCAAAGCCAAAGAAGAAAAAATAGATGATTTCTACCAACTTTTACAGTTGGAGATCGATTGAACATGCAATCAAGATGCTTTGATAATAATGGGTGACTGGAATGCAAAAGTTGGGAACAAAGAAGAAGAATCAGTAGTTGGAAAACATGGACTTGGTGAGAGAAATGGCGCCGGAGATAGAATGATTGAATTTTGCACAATGACTTAGTCATGGCAAATATGTTTTATAAGAAACATAAACGCAGGTTATGTACATGGATTTCACCTGATGATATGTATAGGAATCAGATCGATTACATCTGTGGGAAAATATGCTAGAGAAGCTCAATATCAGCTGTGAAAACAAGGCCAGGAGCTGATTGTGGAACAGACCACCAGCTACTCATATGCAAGTTCAAGCTGAAACTGAGGAAAATTAAACTGAATCCACAGGAACCAAAATATAACTTTGAGTTCATCCCACCTGAATTTCATAACCATCCCAGGAACAGGTTTGAGGCCTTGAACACTAATGAGTAAAGACCTAATGAGTTGTGGGAGGATGTCAAATGTATCGTCCAGAAAGAGCGCAGCGTCATTACAAAGAAGGGGGGGGGGGGAAAGACCAAAATGGATTCAGAAGAAACTCTGAAGATTGCACTGGGGCACAGAGAAGCCAAAAGCACAAGGAAGAATTCAAGATACTAAAGAGCTGAACAGAAAATTCCAAAAGGCAGCACGGGATGACAAGACAAAATATTGCAATGAAATGTGCAAGGATCTGGAGTCGGAAAATCAAAAGGGCCGTACTCGCTCAGCATTTCTTAAGCTCAAGGAGCTGAAGAACAAATTCAAACCTCAAGGTGCTATAATCAAGGATACTTTAGGAAGAATATTAAATGATCCAGGAAGTATTAAAAGAAGATGGAAAGAATATACTGAGTTATTGTATCAAAAGGAATTGGCAGACACAGAAAAATTCAATGAAACAACATATGAGCAAGAGCTTATGGTGATAAAAGAAGTACAAGCTGCTTTGAAGGAAATAGCAAAAACTAAGGCCCCAAGGAATAGATGGTATACCAATTGATGTATTTCAGCTAACTAATGCTGTCCTGGGTGTGCTCACCAAGCTGTGCCAAGAAATCTGGAGAACAACCACTTGGCCAACTGACTGGAAGAGATCTATATTCCCATTCCAAAGAAGGGTGACCCAATAGAGTGTGGAAACTATAGAACAATATCATTGATTTCACACACAAGCAAGATTCTACTGAAGATTATCCAAAAATGACTGCAACAGCACATCAGCAGAGAACTGCCAGAAGTCCAGGCTGGGTTTAGAAGGGGTCGTGGTACTAGGGATATTGTAGCTGATGTTAGATGGATCTTAGCTGAAAGCACGGAATACCAGAAGAATGTCTATCTGTGTTTCATTGATTATGCAAAGGCATTTGGCTGTGTGGATCATAACAAACTGTGGCTGACTCTGAGAAGAATAGGAATCCCAGAACATTTAATCGTGCTAATGTGAAACCTATACTTGGACCAAGAGGTAGTCATCAGAACAGAGTACTGCATCATTCAAAATTGGGAAAGGTGTCTGCCAGGGATGTGTCCTATCTCCATACCTTTTCAACCTGTATGCAGAACAGATGATCCAAGAGGCTGGGCTCTATGAGAAGTGTGGCATCAGAATTGGTGGGAGATCTATTAACAATCTGCGTTATGCAGATGACACAACCCTGTTTGCTGAAACTGAGGAGGCCATGAAATGCCTGCTGCAGAGAGTCAAGGACTGCAGCCTTCACTATGGACTGCTGCTCAATGTCAAGAAGACAGAGATTCTCACCACTGGACCAATTGGCAGCATCAGGATGGATGGTGAAGAGATTGAGATTGTTCACATCTTTAGTCGGCTTGGCTCCATGGTCAACACTCATGGCACCAGTACCCAGGAAATCAAAAAACATATTGTGATGGAAAAGTCTGCTGTTAGGGACCTCTCCAGAGTACTGAAGAGCAACGATGTCACTCTGAAGACTAAGGTGCATCTGATACAGGCTATGGTCTTTGCATTCACTTGTTCTGCATCAGAGAGTTGGACAATGACTAAGGAGAATAGGAGAATTGATGCCTTTGAGCTGTGGTGCTGGAGAAGAGTATTGAATGTACCATGGACTGGACAAGAAAACAAACAGATTCATCCTAGAGAGGGTTAAACCAGGCTGCTCCTTGGAAGCAAGGATTCTGGGGCTCCATCTGACATACTTTGGACATGTTGTAAGGAGGGACAGGTCCTTGGAAAGGGACATCATGCTTGGGAGGGTGGAGGGATGGCGCAAGAGGGGAAGGCCCTCTATGAGGTGGATTGATTCAGTGACTGGGGTAATCGGATGGGTGTGTCAGAGACAGTGTGATTGGCACAGAATAGAGCAGGGTTTAGGGCTGTTGTACATACAGGGTCGCTATGAGTCGCAAGCGACTCGACAGCACATAACAACAACAACAACATGCCTATCATAGGTCCTCTAGAAGACTGTAATTACTTGAAGGCAAGGATATTTCTACTCATCATCGCACTCTTTTTTCTTTTTTTTTTAACTTGTCGTGTGTGGTCAAATTGAATCCGACTGGCACAGGAGATTGTCCCTCCTTCTCCAGCAGAGTATCTGGTGGATTTTCAAACTGCGTGCCTTTGGGATTGCAGCACAGCTTCTTGCCATTAGGCCACCAGAGCTCCCTGCTCATCATTGCAGTACCACCAACCTTGATGCCTAGAATATAGGTGTTGTTCAGGAAGTGTATGTTGATTTGAATTCATGAATATCAGAATCTAAATGAAAAAGTTGTTGTTGGAGCTCTGAGGGTCAGCTGTGATCAGTTCTGACTCAGCAGTAAACAACAAAAAATGAAAAAGGTAAACACTTTCCAGACTAGGACTAGCTTCACTATTTACTAGAAAGCAGGTGATGGTTTTACCTTTATATTGCATGTAGGTGTCAGACAAAACAAAGACGTCTACAATACACTTTTATTAACCATATATAGGTTGTCTCCTTAATTCAGAATACTTTTATTGATGATTAAGTGCTAACCCACTTCTAGGGATTATTTTTTGTTTGATTATTTGTTTGCTTGTTGTTGTTTTTACTGTAAAGCAAGGATAGAGAGATGACAGAAAGTCAGACCTGGTAATTAAGATAAATATGATAAATTGACTTGAAGACAAAATTATGTAGATATTATAATACAGTATGAGGAAGCTCTGGTGACCTAGTCTAATGGTAAGGAGTTGTGCTGCCAACCCAAAGGCAGGCAGTTCTAATGTACCAACTGCTCCAAGGAAGAAAGATAGGCAATCTCCTGTGTGTGATTTACAGCCCCTGAAAACCCACTGGAAAGTCAGATATGAGTTGGTCCTACTTGACAGCAATGAATATAATACAGTATAGGCCAATTTATCTGAGAGAACTAGTTCTTTATTCAAGAAGGGAAGGGGGAAAAGATGGGAAAATATGAGGATAGTTCAGAACAAAAGGAACTTTGTTTATACTGATGGATACATCACCTACTAAAATCTTCAGCACTATGTCTACATCTGATGAGTTCAGGAAGTAGAGTAGGAAGGAGGATGCAAGGATGCCCTCCAGTTCAGTGGTCATGAGTGAGATGTAGCTTTTGAGCACTTGAAATGGGGCTAGTTGGAATGGAGATGTATAAAAGTGTGAAATACATACTGCAATATGTTGTTGATTGCTTTCGAGTTGAGCATGATTCATAGCGACCCTATGAACAAAATACCTGAAGCCTCTATAACTATTGTCATTTCTCAAAGTTCATAGAGTTTCCAGAGGCATTTTTTTAAGAAGTGGATGCCACTTCTGCTTCAAATGAAGACTTAAAATTTATAATTTAAAAATTATATTGATTACCAGAAGAATGTCTATCTGTGCTTCATTGACTATGCAAAGGCTTTTGACTGTGTGGATCACAACAAGCTGTGGCTGACTCTGAGAAGAATGGGAATCC
>NW_006399776.1:1463197-1465335 GCF_000299155.1 Elephantulus edwardii | reverse complement strand
TGGATCGATTCTGTGACTGGAGTGGTGGGAATAAGTGCGTTTGCGATGGCTAGGTTGGCACAGGATAGAACAGCATTTAGAGCTCTTGTACATAGAGTCGCTATAAGTTACAAGCGACTCAATGGCACATAACAACAACAACAAGTCCTTTAAATATGTGTTTGGTCCATCAACAAGTGAGTGGATAGAAAAACTAGTATATTCATACAATGTACTACTATTCAGAACTGAAAAACAAACGGACTTAACACAGGTGCCTAAAAAAAGGGCAAGAATATACAACATGGACATGAATAGCTTGAAACTGCTGAAGTACGTCCTATTTTTCTTCAGCTTGTTCTTTTGGTTCTGTGGTTGCTGCATCTTGGGATTTGGGATCTATTTCCAAATCCATGACAGCTTCGGAGTGCTCTTCCTTAACCTCCCCTTCCTCACGCTGGGCAATGTTTTCATCCTTGTGGGATCCTTTGTAATAGTGGCTGCCTTCCTGAGCTGCATGGGCTCCATCAAGGAGAACAAGTGTCTGCTTATGTCGTTCTTTGTTCTACTGCTGATTATCCTCCTTGCTGAGGTGACCTTGGCTATCCTGCATTTCATATATGAACAGAAGCTGAAGGATTGACTGGCAGCATCCAGCATTACCAACAGACAACAGCACCAAGGAGGCGTGGAGCTCGATCCACTCATTTCTGCAGTGCTGTGGTGTAAATTGCACAAGTGATTGAACTTCAGACCCACCATCAGCTTGCTCCTCAGATCCACAAGCTAAGGGTTGCTATGTAAAAGCAAAGCAGTGGTTTCACTCCAGTTACCTGTATGACAGAATCATCACCATCTGTGTATGTGTGATCCAGATGTTGGGGATGTCCTTTGCTCTGAGTCTGAATTGCCATATTGATAAAACCAGCCAAGTCCTTGGGCTGTAACCCGCCACCACTCTGACTCTGGATTGGAGAGCTTTATATCTTTGGAAATCCAAAATAACATGTAGCATGAAGCCTTAAATGATTAACTCTTGGACTGGCGCTTCTGTCCTCTCCTCTCTTCCTTCATCCCATCCCTATCTCATACAAGAAGTGAAAGTGTTGGTCAAGTATTTTCCATTTTAAAGAGCAAACTAATCATGTATCAACTTGTGGCAGCAGCCCCTATACCACTCAAGGTATAAAAGAGGATTTTCAGACCTGAGATTCCAAGAGATCCCGTAAGACTAAAAAGGTCAAGATTAAAGGGTAGGTCTAGGATTTTAATTTTAGTATATTAATATTATTAGTCTCAAGCCTCTAAATCATGCTTAGTCCTTTCTACTAAAAAATCAAATTTACTCAAAGTTTTAAGCTAGAGACAAGCTAAAGGGCATTCTGAGCCAGACTGACTTACTAGATCGTTGTCACAATCCTTTGTTTCCTTTTGAATGGAAGCCTTGACTAGAAGAATGACAGTGTTCTTTCCCCAAAAGGTGAGGTTTCTTTTCACTTTCCTTAGTAAGGGGCTTGCTTATTTATTCTTTACAGAAATTTGTGGTTTATATGCTGACTTCAGTCCATCTTTTAGCTTTTGATTTACATAGGCAAGGAGGAACTCAACAATACTTGTATCTCTGACAAATTAGCTGATAATTCTGTTCAAAAGAATGCCAATGTTATTTCTTTAACAGATGAAGTTTTGTAAATGTACTATTTTAACTCTTTGCTAAGAAAACACCTTATTGTCTCAAAAAAAAAAAAAGACTTGAAAAACAATGAACTTGTAAAACATTATACAACATGGGGACCTTGGAGCGCATCATGCTGAGTGAAATATCTCAGTCACAAAAGGACAATTACTGCATAGCACTGCTGTTATAAAGCAGGTCTGATATGGAGGGTTGGGAGAATAGGATAAGGGTGGATTGCAATGGCCATTGCAATGGAACAGATGAAAGAATGAATTGTCTAAAATGAATATATGATTATGTAGTATACATATGACAACAGCCCAGAATAAGAGATTTATCATTGCAAAGAGGACTGGGTTCGAGGCGTAAGTAGATAATTGTGCAAAAATTAATGAATACTTTTAAAAAATAAAGTGAACTTGGGTAAGGGGATTCTCTGTAAATGTTTGTTAAAATCACAATTAAAATAAATTTTTTAAAA
>NW_006399776.1:1461686-1462817 GCF_000299155.1 Elephantulus edwardii | reverse complement strand
TTTTAAGGCTTTAAATTACGTTATTACTTTTTAGTTTTCTAATATAAGAATTTGATCTTAAAGTTTACAACATTTTCCTACGCTATGATGAAGTGACTATGAAAATCAATCATAACTTAATTATGAAGACACTGGGATAATTATTTTAATCTCATAATATGGAAGGATGGTAGCCCATCCTGTATTATGTATAAAAGCAGGTAAAAGTTGATTGAATACTAAGCCATCTGGTGAAAATTTTACAAATATTGTCTACTTTAGAATACATCCTCAGAGAATATCTAGAGTGGAATGCTAAATCGAATCCCAACAAGTTATTTTCCTTTTGTGTTTACTGTTTTATTACAGCATCTAAAATAGTGCTTGTGGTAAGAGAAGACTCTCAGCAAGATGTATTGACACCATGACTGTAACAATGGGGTCTAGCATATCAGAGATTATGTGGGTGGTACAGAATAGGGTAAGGCTCATATCTGTTGTTGATAGGGTTGCTATGAATTTTAATCCATGCAATGGCACCTAATAGCAATAACGACAGCAGATCATAGGCAAGGAACAAATGTTTGTTTAATATATATGTATAGTCAGGGACAGAAGGGTACACAGTAGACTTACAATAAAAGTTTAATGATTAATAGAAGATGCTCTTTGAAACTTGAATGGAGCAATTCAGTTGGTTCCTAGAATTTGAAACTTAAATAACTTAACCATGGGGAAGAGAAAGTGTTAAACCATTTGAAAATTGTTTGAAGAGCAAATTGCATGCATGAATATAATTAATTCCCATTCTATTTCCAAAATACTGGAATGTTTAATTATAAAATACACCTAATATATAAAACATGCTTCATCTCCATGTCTCTTGTTCTCTTCCCCTGGAAATAGCAATATTGTGAGACTAGCATATTCCTCTCTTAATTAATACATACATTTATCCATAAATAAATACAGTGTGTATGAATATTTGCCATTATTCAACATCCTATGGAATATTCAGATAACAGTATTTCAGATAACAGATGTTGCCCTGGATGTGCTCACCAAGCTGTGCCAAGAAATCTGGAGAACAACCACTTGGCCAACTGACTGGAAGAGATCTATATTTGTTCCCATTCCAAAGAAATGTGACCC
>NW_006399776.1:1453315-1460406 GCF_000299155.1 Elephantulus edwardii | reverse complement strand
TAGGGTCGCTATGAGTCGGAAACGACTTGATGGCACATAACAACAACAACAATGGAATATTCTAATAAAAAAATATAATAAAAGGCATAAAAGTAGGAAAAGGTAAAAATGTTAATTTTCCGTACTCAGAGATGTTAAAAATATTTATATTTTAAAATTTAATGAAATATATTAACTAGTGGGATCAATCAAGCTGACTTTAGAAGAGGCCATGTCAGATAGATCTCAGCTGAAAGCAGAGATTATCAGAAGAATGTCTATTTTTATTTAATTGACTATGCAAATATAACTGACTATGTGAATCATAGCAAACTATGGCTAAATTTTAGAAGAATGGAAATTCCAGAACACTTAATTATGCTTGAACTCTGGTGGCCTAGTGGTAGGAAACTGCATTGCAATCTCAAAGGCACATAGTTTTTTATTCCACCAGCTGCTCTGTGGGAGAAGGATGGGCAATATCTTTGAGTGTGATTTACTGCCTCTGTAAAACTTCTGGAGGGTCAGCTATGGGGTGGTTACAACTTGATGGCACACAAAAACAACATACCTAGACCAAAAAGCTGTTGTCCAAACAAAGCAAGGGAATACTGCATGGTTTAAAATTTGGAACAGTATACATCAGGGCTATATCCCCTCTACATACTTATTTAACCTGATATGCTGATAAAATCATTAGAGAAGTTGGATTTTATAAAGAAGAGTGTGACATCAAGACTGAAGGAAGGTTCATCAACAACCTGCATTATGCAGAGGACACAACCATGCTTGTTGAAAGTGAGGAGAATTTGAGGCAGGGAATCAAGAACTGCAGCCTATAATATGGATTATATCTTAACACCAAGAAAACAAAAGTCCTAACCACTAGACTGATAGACAACATCATATTGGAAAAAAGATGGGAAATTGTCAATTATTTCATCTTCATTGGATTCACAATCAACAACCTTGGTACCAGCAGTCAAGAGATAGGAGATTTATAGCATTGGGAAAGTCTGCAGTCAGGGACCTCTTTAGAGAAGAGCAGTGATGTCTGCTTTAGACTAAGGTGTATCTGATTCAAGCCACAGGTTTTCTAATCACCTGTTATATATCTGAGAGCTGGACAATGAATAAGGATGACAGAAGAAGAATCAATGCATTTAAGTTGTAGTGTTAGAGGAGAGTGCTAGATATTCCATGGACTGCCAAAGGAACAAATATATATGAGAAAGTGTAACCAGAGAGTTTCTCGGAGACAAAGATTGTCTCATATATTTTTAATATGTTGTTAGGAGAGGTTATTTCTTGAAAAAAGGGCATCATGCCTGGAGAAGGGGAAGTTCAACAAAGGAGAAAAAGGCCCTTAATGAGATGGATTAATACAGTATCTGCAGTAATGGGCTCAAATGTGTCAGGGACGACAAGGATAATGCAGGTTAGGACAGAGTTGAGAGCTGTTGTTCACAGGTCACTAGGAGTCATACTTGACCCCACAGCACTTAACAACAACAAAAATTAGCATTAATAAGAGAGATTTTTACTTAGATAATTTCGAATACTTTTACCTGCAAGTTCAGAATATCCAAGTAAATAAAAGCTTAACAGTGAGGAAATACATTACTTCACATAACAGAAAAGTCCAAACTTCCAGAAGTAGCTCTGTTGTTAGGTGCTGTCATGTCCGTTTCCTCTTAGCAATCCCATGCACATCAGAACGAAACACTGGTTGGTGCTACACCATCTTCACAATTGCTCTTGCCCTTCAATCCTTGATGTAACCACTGGGTCAATTCATCTTATTGAGGGTCCTGAGGGAGCTCAATTGGCCTACTGGACAGAAAGTGATGCTACCAAGGCTCAGGCCTGGTTTTAATTGTTTTTGGTTAAACATTCTTCTAACTGGTATAGCACTGATCCATTTGCTGTACAGAGGTAACTTGTGGTTGCTATGATGCTGAACACTGTAGCACTGATGTGTCAAAAACAATAATGGTTACCCATGGTGGACAGTGTTTGGTGGAGCTCCCTGATTAAAACAAGCTTGGAAGCAGGAGTGGCATCCACTTCTGAAATAGCTTGTCTCTGGGAACTCTATGAACATGGAGAAACGATGAAAGTTATACAAATGTTCAGGTCTTTCATTCATAGGGTTGCTATGAGTCGCCTACAAGTTGATGGCAATGAACAACAACAAATTAGTTCTTAATCTTAAAATAGCAAAAATGTACTCTTTTATACTTTTGGAGCTTACCAGCCTGAAATTATATATCAATAAGGCCATCCTTTCTTCATCAAGTTTCTGATAGCCTTTGGTATTTCTTAACTTGTGGTAGTAGAACTACACTATCTGTGTTTTCTTCATATAGCATTTTCTCTACATATATCTCTGTCTCGATGGCTTTTATCTTTTTGAAAAAAAAAACAAATTTGATACTGTGCTTTGAGTGAAAGTTTATAGGACAAATTGGTTTTTCTTTCCGTAGTCCAAACATATTTTGTTTTATGGTATTCATTGGACTTCCTACAATGCAATAGCACTTTCCCCACTTCCTCCCTGTGCTTACCATTTCCATTCCTTCTCCTTTCCTTTCCACTCCTGCCCTCTAAGCTTTTCACTCACGTCAGTGTTGCTTTCTTGATTTTAAATGTAAGTTATTAAGGAGTGCATATTTTTCCCCAGTTATTGTTCACTTTGTATAGGCTTGTTCAGCAGCTGATGAAATATTGAGCCACAGGGGTGAATTTGGTTCCAGACCTAACATGTGACTATGGAAAGACCATAGCGACCTAGTGGCTTAGTTGTAAGGAGTTGCTCTGCCAACACAAAGGTATATGGTTCAAATCTACCAGCATCTCTAAGTATGAAACATGAGCAGTCTCCTCCTGTGTTACTCACAGCCTCTGAAAAACCACTTGAAGCTCAGCTACGTGTCAATTCTGACTCGATGGAACACAAGACAACATAGTCTCAAGAGTTTCACCATCTCTATCAGGCCAGTAAATTTGGTCTTTTATTGCATATGAGATTTTTCTTTTATTCAACATTTATCTCCCCCTCTATTTAGGATCTTCTGTTGTGTGGTTCTCTATTGTGACCCCTTTCAGAATGATCAGTAATCATAGCTGGCACCATCTAGTTCTTTTGGTCATGGAAATTGAGGGTTTTGTGTGGTCCATTCGTCCTTTGGGCTAGTTGTTTCCATGCATCTTTGATTTTCTTCACTATTCTTTGCTGAAGACTTTGTTGTTGTTTACCATTGAGTTGGAATTGACTCATAATTGACCCTCCAGCAAGTTTTCAGAGGCAGTAAATAAAACGGGAGATTGCCTATTTTCCTCCTGCAGAGCAGCTGGTGGATTCTAACCATGTGCTTCTAAATTAGCAGAACAACTCCTTTCCACTAAGCCACCAGAGTAATTTAAACACAGATAACAACTCACCTATTTTTAAGACCTCCATTTAGGGGCAAAACTAGAAAGTCAAGAGGAATGAGTTGGGGATGAGTGGAAAGAATGTACTGGTAGATACCAATGAGATAACAAAAGCAGTAACTCATGTTAAGAGCTAATAGAAGGCAAAAGTCAAGCATGGTAGTTAAGACCAGACCCTACCCAATCAAAACCATGGATGAGTAGTATTACCTTATAAGGAGGACCTCAGGGCCTCAGGATCCTGACATGCACAGGAATGGTCCCCAAAGCAATGTAATTAGTGTTTTAGATGCACTACAATATAAACTCATCATGCAACCAATGACATTAAGAACAACAGACCAGAGTGAGTCTCTCCTGCTAAGTTTTTAACTTCTCACTGCATTATCACATTGACTCAGACTCAAGCCCTAAAGCATGTCCAAAGTTAGCCAGCTATATATACACATCCATACCTCCTCCTGTAGCTAACATTGAGAAGATTGGGAATCCCAGAACACTTGACTGTACTCACATGAAACCTATACCATGACCGAGAAGCCATTGTCAAACAAAGCAAGGGAACAGTACATGGTTCAAAATTAAAAAAAGGAGTGCATCACGCATGTATCCTTTCCCCATAACTTTTATATATATATTGAACAGATAATTTGAGAGACTGGACTTTATGAAGAAGAATGCAGAATGCAGTGCCAAGATTGGAGGAAAGACTCATCAACAACCTGCATTATGCTGATAACCCAATCTTGCTTGCCAAAACTGGGGAGGACTTGAGGCACTTGGAGAAGATCAAGAACTGCATCCTTCCATATAGATTGCATCTCAACATCAAGAAAACAAAAATCCTCACCACCAGGCCAATAGATAGCATCATGATAGATGGAGAAAAGATTGATGTTTTAACAATTTCCTCTTGCTTAGATCCACAATCCACATCTTAGAGTCAATCAAAAGACAAGTTGCACTGGGAAAATCTGCTATCAACAACCAGAATGCTAAAGAGCAATGATGTCAGTGTTAATACTAAGGTGCACCTGATCCAAGCCATGATTTTCCCAATTGCTGTTATACATCAGAGAGCTGGATAATGACTAAGGATGACAGAAGAAGAATCAATGCCTCAGAGCTGCAGTACTGGAGAAGAGTATTGAACATACTATGGATTGCCAAGAGAACAAAGAGATCTATCCTAGAGAGGGTGCAACCAGGTTGCCCCTTGGAGTCAAGGATTTTTACACTATGTCTCACATAATTTGGCCATGTTGTCAGGAGGGACAAGTTCTTGGAAGATATCATGTTTAGAAGAGGGAAGGGTCAAAAGAAGAGAGGAAGGCCCTGGATAAGATAGATTGACACAGTGACTATGGCAGCGGGGTCAGGTGTGTTGGAGATGGTGAAGTTGGCTCAGGACAGAGCAAGGTTCAGAACCATTGTTTATAGGGTCACAATGAGTCATAACCAGCTTGACAGTACCTAACAACAACAATCTCATCATGACACAGGATCCTCTCCATTTCTTTAATTTCGGTGGAGAGTGTCTCATTCCTTTTCTGTGGAACGTACTTTTGCTAATAAACTGCACTACCTTTTATTTTCACCTTAATTCCTATCTCTTTTTCTTTCTTTCTGGCAAGCCAGATATCCCTGACCTTAGTGGCCATTGAGTTTCCACACTTGCTACAACAAAGGTTTGGTCTGCACCAAGATTTCTTCATACCTCTCTTTCTCTATATCCCTCTGCTCAACTCAACCCTTTGCAAACAAAAAGGCCAGACTAGAACACACAGTCCAAGCAAGGCAAATAACCGAGGCTTTTAAAAGCCTATATTTGATGTACACTGTGCTACTTCTCAAGCATAAGCATGATCCTTTCCAGTCTCTCCTGCTTGCTTTGATTTGATTGAGGGAGGAAGGCTGAACTAGGCTGAGACCAGGGTATTTAGCCACCCTTGTGGTAACTTGATATTAGCATGATTTACCACTCACCAAAGCAGGGCATAGAGCATCATCCATTATTCCATTATATTGTATTGTTGTTAGGTGCCATTGAGTAGAGTACAACTCATAGTGACCCTATAAACAACAGATCTGAACACTGCCCTATCCTGTGCCCCGGACATCTCTGATACCCTTGAGCCCATTGCTGCAGTCACTGTGTCACTCCGTATCATTAGGGGTCTTCCTCTCTTTCACTGACCCTCCACATTTCCAAGCCCCTCTAAGGAACAGTCTTTTCTAGTAGCATGTCCAAATTATGAGAGACAAAGTTTCACTATCCTTGTGTCTAAGGAGCACTCTGCCTGTACCTTCTCTAAGCCATATCTGTTCATTTCGGCAGTCCATGGTGAGGCAGACTGAGGAGATTATCCCTCTTTCTCCTGAGTAGCTGCTGGCAGTTTCAAACTGCCACAAAGTCACATCTCTGAGTTAGCAGTACAAGATCCTACTAACCACCAGAGCTCCCTTGAAAAGCTCCTTGCAAATATCTATCCCTCATCTTTCCTCTTAGTAATTATTGAGGTTCTAGAGCTTGAAGCACCGTTATCATCAAATACACATCTTCAAGGGCTAGAAGGACTGAGGGAAGCCTGCTAGAGTAGATAAGGGATTATGGCTGCAGCAGGGGTGGTGGTGATGGTGAGCAATAGAGAGGAAACCCCTGAGCACAGTCCTCAAAGGAAGTTCCTTTGTAGTCTAAGGTCTATGGAGGAAGCAACTCTTTGCCAGAACCTCTTTATTCTTCTCAGAGTGCAGGAGGTGTGAAGAAGAGTCTGAGTAGAAACTAATAGAAGGGCAAACTAGAATTCAGAGAAAGGAACCTACACACTTGCGTTATGACTTTTCTTATACAAATGTAAAGAACACTAATGGTGTGGTTCATTATCTGTTGCGCTCCTACCCAAAGTCCTTTAAAATTCACCACTTGTTTGGTGGGAGACCAATGGGAAGGTCATCATAATTCCTTATAAAGATTTGCAAGCTGATAGTTCCCATGAGTGGGAAGCATCTCTAAGGCAGTCGCCGGTTTTATTTGTGTGTGGGTTTTGTTTTGTTTGGGGTTTGTCTTTTTTTTTTTTTTTTTTTATTCTGTCTAGTACACAGGGTCTCCTTGTGTCGGAATTAAGTCAACAGCTGTGGGTTTGTATTTACAGCCTTGGGAATCTAAGGGGGCGGGTCAGCTGTGAGTCAGTGGTTCAAACTCCATAGCAATGAGGTAGTTTTTGTTTGGGGTTTGTCTTTTTTTTTTTTTTTTTTAATGTTAGTGCATCAGCCCAAATCCTTCACTTCTATTTCGTATGGGCCTGTTGCTTAATGCTGAAACAGGGCCTACTTGAATGCTGCACCATGTAGCACCCGTTTCTCCCAAGTGTGGGCGGTGTCCAGTTTGCAACCTCAGCATTCCCATTCATTGCCAGTAAATAATACAGACCCTCCTCCGCGCTCCCTGCCCTGGGCCTCTCCCCAACTCTACAGCTCACCATTCCCATTCTTCTGCAGCTTAAGTGTAAGATCGCTGGGTTGGTGACTGATTGTTCCCTTAAAACTAATCTCAGAGCAGCTTTGTCTGCTGAATGTAAAGTAAAGAGCAACAGTGTGCGAATGACAGAGGCCAGGGGCTGGTTTTGCCCCTCTGCACTCAGATTCCCAGCCTCTTTGAGCTCTGGGTGTGGTGGAAG
>NW_006399776.1:1392368-1453215 GCF_000299155.1 Elephantulus edwardii | reverse complement strand
TAGCCCCGCCCGGCTGTCAGGGGCGAGGAAGCACCGCCCCGCCCCGCGCGCCATAGAGCGTAGGCCCCGCCTCCTGCCCCTTACCCTGGACCCTCTGCTTGTTGGTGAGCAAAGCAACCGAGCGCTCTTCAGACTCCAAGCTCGGCCTCCGAGCGAGCGGGCGAACGAACGACATGGCGGCGACAGACAAACTCGGAAACCTCTCCCTGGTGGTGCACGGAGCCGGGGACTTGCGCCTGGTAAAATAGAAAGGGGGATGGGGAGCTTAGCTCGACCCTGACCCACTCCGCACCAGCCCAGCCTCTAACCCACTTCTCCAGTCGCAGCTCTATGCCAGCCCTGCAGAGGCTTTGGCTTTCCAGATCTGAGCTGGTTCCCTGGAAGGGCTGGCGGTAGCTGTTAATGCAAATTACCTTGTGTCTTGCCTACCAGGAAGCTAGTCCCGTGCCTGGCACGTGGCATGTGCCCCGGACGCACTGCCGAATGATTGAAGCCTTCCCCCTCCTTTGCCAGCTGCGGATGTTTAGACCGGCTTGTCATTGCATCTTTCAGAAGAGATCCTGGGAGGCTGTCTGGCATTAGGAGCTGCAAGGATGGGGAGAAGAGAGGAGAGGGACATTTTCAAACCGTGGAACTTGTTTGGGACTGATAGAGCCTTTGTTGCAGATATGTTATGATCCTTTAGGTACTCAGCACTTGGTATGAGCTCAGAAAATGCCAGCCCCTCCTGCCTCTCCTTCCAGTTCACGCCTCCATCTCCAGTGCTCTTACTGATCCTCTTGCCTGCACCAGGCTTCTGCATCTTCATAGCCTACACCTTTCCAAACTATTCCTCACGATTGTTTTCGAGCTGTTTTCCTTTCTGATCCTGTTTCCTTGTCCCTCTAAGAACATTATGTAAGTCTCCTCCACCCCAGGCTTCTCCCTGGCTCATAGATGCCGAGGTTGAGGGGGGTTTTGTCAGCCCTGTGCTCATACCAGGACTCTTGCCCCTTGGCAAAGTCCATCTCAGATGGCCTGGGATAGCGACAATACCTGGGGCAAGTGCCAGATATCACAGGGGGTTTCATTTCTCTGCTGCTCCCAGAATTTTCCTCCCTCTCAGAGAACACATTTAGAGGGACCAGGAGTATTTCTGAGGTCACAGTTCTTGAATATTTTGAGGTCAGAGATTCCTTTAAGAATCCTTGGATTTCCTTTCCACAGAGGGCACAGACTGAGTTTGACAATTTCAGATCCCTGCCCTGTGCCAACTCTCCATTTCTCAGTTGAGGAAAGTGCTGTTTCCAACATGAAAGCTTAGGCCATTTATAGAGCCAAGACAAGAATGCACAAGTTCAGACTCCTACTTAAGGATTCTTCCACTTACCTTGGAGGCTACATCTAAGGTTCTGAATTCAAGTGACATCATTAATGCTTATTTCCATGAATGTCAGATGGTACTGAGGGGAAGGGAACACCGGGTGGGTCATTAGAGCTTACGGAATGTTTTTAAATGAAGACCTTTATTCGGGAAACGTTTATTAAATGAGATGCCAGTGATTTGCTATATGCCAAATACTGGGCGAGAGACTGGGGGCCTGGAGAGAGGAAAATACAGCCCCCACCCCGCAAGCTGAAAGCCAGGTAAAATAAACAGTTACGACAGAGTGAGGGCTTTGAAGGAGGCCGCAGAATAAAGGGCTCAAAGGGTGGAATACTTGGCTCAGCCTGGGGAGGGGTTAGAGGTCAAGGAAAGGGCCAGATCCCTTTCTGAGCTGACTCTGGAAGGATAAATAGGAGTGATTGAGGGGTGACGGAAGAGCAAGTGAAAAGATATATGAAAGACAAGATTCATTTACTGGCTTTGCCAAGAGTGGGAGATATTAACTAGACAGTTGATGAAACTGGAAAGGTGGATGAGGCCTGCCCCTTCATCTGCTCAGGCCTACTTCAGTTCTTGTGCCTTAAGTACTAACTATATAAAAGGATTTAAGAAGGATTCAGAATGACTCTGTTTGTATCTGAGAGAATTAGAAGTGGTAGAGTCATTTAATAAACAGAAAGAAAAGTCCATTTGAATGATGAAATTGGTTTGAATATTTGAGTTTAAAGTGTCTCCAGAACAGAATAGCAAAATGACTTTAAGAAATGAACTGGTTACAGGAGTCTGCAGCACTGAGATACTTTCTGGGCTGCATAGATAGATTCCAGAGTTACTTGCTCCTCTGCTGAACGGTATTGTTTGTCCCTCATTCCCTTCTCAGGAGGTATTTAGAAATTTGAAGAGGGGACTTGGTTATCACAGTTACTAAAGAGCACAATTGAAAGATTTCACTTTGTATGACAGCACTGTCCTAAACAGCAAGGAATCTTCCTGTACAAAATAATTTTCTGTTGGAAATTGTTAACGGATGAGCTTGTTTCGGCTGAAAAGAGCATGTAAAGTGAGGTGGGAAATGACACCAAGAATATTGGCCTGGAAAGAACCCTGACATTGGAAGGTAAAAGGCAGAAAGAACTGTCAGAGGAGGCTCACCAGGGAGGTCTGCATCGCCGTGGAGGCACCTCCAGCCTAATACAGCCTTCCTAGGCCCTCCCCACTCCTTCTAGGAAAGGTTGGGCATGTTGTTAGAAAGGGCCAGATATCATACTGGGAAAGGTAGAGGGTCAGTGAAAGAGAGGAAGACTCTTAAATGAGATAGGTTGACGCTGAAACAGTGTGAACGTATCCGAGATGGTGAGAATGGTGCAGGATAGGGCAAGGTCGTGCTGTTGTCACAGGGTTCCTATAAATCATGATGGCACCTAACAACAACAATAAACAAATTAACTCAGTTGCAGTTGAAAGTAAAGTAAAGCTAGACTGGATATAAATGACAAAAGAGGTACACTGGAGGACAAAGAATTAGCATGTTTTTTTCTTTTGAGAAGCCAAAGGTGACTTAGTTAGGTTCCAGACTCACCAACTAGTAACTTTTATATTTCTCCCCACCACCAACCTCACCCCTGTGCTCCCCCTCTCCTCCTTGGATCCCCCTACACGTTCTCCAATAATGGTCTTATATAGTATTTGTCTTTATGAAACTGAGTTAGTTCACTTAGCATAATGCTCTCCAGTCCCAGCTAGCAACTTTTAAGTCAGTACCTGCTCATGGCACGGAGAAGTACCCCCCTCTCTTTGTAGAATTTAAGTAGGTTAGAATTAAGTAGGTCCTTTACCTCTGGGTGAAGATGAACTTCCATCCTTTCTGGTAACAGCCAAGCATGTTAACTGCTTTATCCAGGGACCTCAGACTACAAGGCTTAGATTACAAAGTGTTCTACTCCTGATCAGGTGGCAAACAGAGGCCCAGCAAATGAACCCTTTTGTATGGACCAGAGGCAGGTACACAGCTAAAAATGGTTCACGCTCAAGAGTTATCTAAGGGGAAAAAAAAAAAAGAGTTATCTAAGGAAAAGCTCATTCCCAAGGACCTGAAGCAAGAATAAGGGCACTGCCCCTCTACTGCAGGGCAAGGCCAGGAGCCCGCCAGGGATGTGCTTCTGTGGGGAATGGTGACCTCACCTGGCAGGAAAGAAACCCAACACCCAACCTCTCCCCTCCCCTCCACAGAGATGGCAAAATTCCCCTTTTCTTTGTTGATACTACTGCTGCAGGAAAAAGTAAACATCTTCCAGACAAAGAAAGAAGCTGGTCCCAAGTAGCAAACAAGACTTTATGGGTAGGCCTCAGAGGGACGCCCAGTGACTGCACACAGAGGTCAGAATGGCGTGCAGACAGACAAGGACAGTTTCTTTTTATAGGGGCTGTTAGGAAGATGTAGAAGGGGTGGTAGTTTGCTCAGGAATTTGAGGGTAGGGGTTCTGTCAATGTGTGATCAAGTCCAGGGCCTTATCAGGATCTGGTTCAGTAGTGGCCTTATCAGGAGATGGACATTATCAGGTTCCTCAAGGAATAGAGGTCAGGCCAGGGGAAACTGCAACATTCTTCCTCCAGGTGGAGGGTCAGGTTTCCACTTGGCCCAATGAGTGAGTGAGATTATGTATATATGAAGGGAGCTATGGTGAATTGAAGAGTTGTGCTGCTAACCCAGAGGCATGCAGTTAGAATCCACCAGCGGCTCAATGAGGGAAAAAATGGGCATTCTTCCATGCAACTTACTGTCTCTGAAAACCCTGTAAAGTCAGTTCTCAATGGCACATAACAACAAACATGTATGTGTAGATGTTATTGTGGAATGGAATCAATGAAGACTCATAGCAGCTCTGTGAATGATGGATCTGAACCTTGCCCTATCCTGTGCCATCTTCATCATCTCTGATATGCTTGAGCCTCTGTCAATCCATCTTGTTGAAGGTCTTTTTCTGATCTTCCACCTTTCCAAGCATGATGTTCTTTTTAAATACCAGTCCCTTCTAACACTGTGCCCAAAATATGTCAGACAAAGCTTCACTATCCTTGCCTCCAAGGAGTACCCTATTTGCAAGGGTCTTTCTCCGAAACATGGGGCCTTTTTTGAAGTTTGTTCTTTTGGCAGTCCATAGGATATCCAGTACTCTTTTCCAACACCACAGCTTAAAGACATCAGTTCTTTTTCTGTCATCCTTATTCACAGTTTATTTTTTTTCCTTTTTGGAAGTTATTATTAATTTTAATGAAAATTTACAGAGATTTTGGATTTCCATACATTCATTGTTGCACTTTTTTCCCTGCCCACCCCTCCTCAGTTCAATTTTTAGATGCATAGCAAGTGATTAAAAAAGACCATGGCTTGGATGAGCTGCACCTTAATTTTTAAACTGATATTGTTCCTTACACCTTGACAGCAGATTTACTCACTGCAGTACACCTTTTGACTTCTTGTATGCTGATACCAAGCATATTGAATTTGAGTACAAACAAGAGGAAATCATTGGCAATTTCAAACTTTTATCCCTCTCTCATAATGTTGCTTATTGGTCCAGTGGTAAGGATTTTTGACGTTGGGATGTACTGCATATTGAAGGCTATAGACTTTGACCTTCTGCAGCAAGCGCTCACTTTGAGCAAGCAAGGTTGTGTCATCTGCATAACATAGATTGTTGATGAGTCTTCTTCCGATCTTGATGCCACTTTTTTCTTCATAAACTCTTGCTTCTCAAATTATTTGCTCAACATATAGATTGAATAGGTATGGAGAAAGGAGACGCTCCTGATGTACACTTTTCTTGATTTTAAACTATCTGGTGTTCCTTGGTCTGTTTGGACAATAGCAGCCTCTTGGTCAAAGTTCAGGTTTCACGTAAGTACAGTTAAGTGTTCTAGGACAACACCATTCATCTCAGGTAGCCATACTTTGTTGAAATCCACACAAATACCTTTGTATCGTCAATAAAACACAGACATTCTTCTGGTATTCTTTGCTTTCTGCCATGATCCATTTGACCTCAGCAATTATCTCCCTGGTGCCAAGACTTATCTAAATTCAGCTTGAATTTTAGATTGAATTTACATGAGATAATTGAAGAAAAATGTGAACAAAGTGAGGTGGTTTATGAGTGGTCACAGAACAAAAGTAAGATATTAATTTTCTGAGAACCTTCTATTAAAACAACTTTTTTAGGTTAAACATTCCCCAAGGGCAGCTTGCAAAGGAGATTTCAGAGAAGTCTTTTGTGTCAAAATTCAGACTCATTGCTTATCCTCCAGGGTATTGTCAGAGGAGATGGTCCATCTTTTTCCTGAGGAACAGCTCATGGATTTGAACTGCCTGCCTGTGGTTTGGCAGTGCAGCTTCCTGCCTGTGGCTCGGCACAGCTCCTCTTCCCCAACACACACACATGTTCCTTGGGCATTCTTCTATACCTTAACCATAGGATAAACATTTCCTTCAGTCGCATAACAACTTCATTACCAGCTAGTCAGAGCCAACACATAGTAAGTTTTCAGAGGCTGTAAATTACATGAGAAGAGATTGTTCGTCTTTCTCCTTTGGAGCAACTGGTGGATTTAAACCACCTGCCTTTGGATTGTCACCTCAACTCCCTACTGACTAGGTCACCAGACCTCCCTAGCATATTTAAGCTAAAGTTTAAGCTCCACAAAATTTAATTGTAGTTGGAGAAGTAAGTAGACATTAGGATGAAGTCTAGACCTGGTGCTATCATTTCACTAGGAAAGTATCTAATTTTGGAGCCCTTGCACTTTTGTACAATATGAAGTATTATGAGCCTGGAAGCTCAAATTGTCCTCTTCTCTGCTCACCTCCTTGTTCCAGAACAGTTTAAAGTGTTCTGTAGTTATTAATGAGTAGCTAGATTAAACCAGAGATTATCTAAGGACAACCCTAAGGATTACCTAAGGTTATTGATTATCCCCCTAATATTTGTGCCAGATACACCAATCAGAGGCACCTGAAACTGAATTAAAACTAAGACTCCTTCAGCAAAAGGGAAATGCAAGTGGTGGCATATAGTACAAAGAAATACCTTCCAGCTCTTTATCTTAATTTTGTTGTAACAACAAAACAAGGTCCAAGCCAGGCAAACCACTTCAAATTCTTATCGAGGAAGGGAATATAGGTTTTTCTGCCAACTTGTAGAGAAAGACAATGCTTTTGTTTGCAGAAGGCCCAAAGGCACATTTTCCTCCTGAAAGCAGCAGGAGCAGTAAACATACCACAGATAGGATTCTCACATTTTCTGAAAGAAACACTAAGAGATGGGAGACACAATTATGAGTGTGGGATTATCTCACTTTTATAAGTCTGACAGGTAAATTAAGAAGAAAGAGCAAAGAAAGCTTTTAGCTGTTGTGGTGGTGGTGTTGTGTGCCCCTTGCAATTCATAGCAACCCTATGTACAATAGCTCTGAACTCTGGTCTATCTTGAGCCGATTTCATTGTCTCTGACACACCCCCATTACCCAGTCACTGAAGTCTTTAGAGTGGATGCTAAGCTTGGCATTTTTCCCCAAAAAAGATTTTCTACAAAGAACATTAATTACTGGGGTAAATATGTATAAATCTTAAAAACAGATACAACAAATAAATATTCAATTACATAGACCTGAACACAGTAAGTGCTTAATCAATATGGCCAACAGGCTACAGCACCAAAGTTCAGAACCTAAATGTTTTTTGTTTAGAATAAGGAATCTGTCTATCCCAGGAAATGTGGAAGATAGCTGCCTGGCCAATTGACTGGAAAAGATCCATATTTATCCCCATTCCCAAGAAAAGTGATCCAACAGAATGTGGAAGTTATCTAATAATATCATTATATCATATTCAAGCAAAATATTACTGAAGATCATCCAAAAGCAGCTGGAACAGTACATTGACAGCGAACTGCCAAAAGTTAAAGAAAGTGGGGTTTAGAAGAGGCCCTGGCATTAGAGATATCATTGCTGATGTCAGCTGGAGCCTGGCTAAAACAGAGAATACCAGAATAATGTCTATAATTGTTTAGTTAACTTTGCAAAGGCATTTGACTGTGTGGATCACAAACTATGTAGCTAAAATTGAGAATGGGAATCCCCAAACACTTAATTGTACTTATAGTAAATCTGTACTTAGACCAACCAAGAAACTGTTGTCCAAACAAAACAAGGAAACATTGCATGGTTTAAAATTAGGAAGGGTGTGCATCTGAATTGTATCATTTCTCCATTCCTGTTCAGTCTGTATGCTGGGCAATTATTTTGTGACGTTAGACTCTATGAAGAAGAATGTGGCATCAGAATCAGAGGAAGACTCATCAACCACCTGCCTTATTCAGATGACACAACCTTGCTTACGAGGGGGAAAGGACCTGAAATGCTTGCTGCAGAAGAGCAAAAACTTTAGCCTTCAGTATGGACTAGGTCTCAGCATCAAGAAAACAAAGGTCCTTATCACTGGGTCAATAGGCAACATCATGATAGATGGAGAAAGGATTGAATGTGTCAATAGTTTCATCTTGTTTGGATCCACAGTCAGTACTCTTGGTACCAACAGTCAATAGATCAGGATACGAATGGCTTTGGGCAAGTCCACTGTCAGAGAGTTCTCCTAAATACTGAAGAACAGTGTTGTCAGTTTAAAGTCTAAGGTGCACCCGATTCAGGCCATGATCTTTTCAGTTACTTGCTATGCATCAGAGAGCTGCACAGTAAATAAAGATGACAAAAGAATCTATGCCTTTGAGTGGTGTTGGAAAAGAGAATATCTCATGGACTACCAAAAGAATGATCAGTTATGTCTAGGAGGAGATGCAGCTGGAGTGCTCCTTGGAGGCAATGATAGTGAAGCTTCGTTTCTCATACTTAGGACATGTTGCTAGGAGAGGCTATTCCTTGGAAATTGATATCATGCTTGTAAAGATGGAGAGTTGGTAAAAGAGAGGAAGACACACACACCCCCCACCCCAGTAAGATGGATTGACATGGTGACTGCAGCATTGGGCTCACATGTTTTAGAGATGATGAGGATGGCACAGGATTGGCAGGATTCAGGTTGTTTATAGGGTTGCTAGGAGTTGTACTCCATGGCTCCTAATAAGAACAGTAAATGGATAAGGAGTTGCCAACCCCAAGGCAAATGGTTCAAACCCACCAGCTGCTCTGAGGGGTAGAGATGGGCAGTATCCTCCCATGCAATTTACAGACTCTGAAAATCCACTGGAGAATCAGTTTCAACTTGAGGGCAGTGAAAGTGTAATTTGATACGTAATATTTGTAGTTTTGAATTAGGAAAAATAAATAAATACATAGCCTCCAGTGCTTTGTGGGGCCTTGGTTGAATGAAATGCTCAGCCACTAGCTAAAAAGTTGAATGATTTAGTCATCGTGTGTGGATTCAATGCTTGCCACCAGGGAAGAGGAAAGAATCACTCCCCCAGCTTAGTTGGGAAAAGGCTTCTTGCAAGAGGTGACTGCTCTCACTTTCTGTTCCTGATTCCCAGCATTTTATCCCTGATCCCCCACCTGGCCACCAGTCTAAAGAGGTAGCCTCTTGTTGAACATCTCTACTTGGATGTTCCCAGACACCTCAATCCTAACACATCCAAACCCAAGTCTCTCTAAATTCTCACAGGCGAGTGAGCACTTTATACTCCATTCCAGCGTCAGGAATTAGAAAGTCATCCCACGATCCAGGAGAGGTGGGAGAGGCTGGAAGCAGAGAGACGTGGATGTGCAGGGGGGAGAGGGAATTAATCATTGGGTTGTACAATTTGATGGGTGGGGAGGTGAGGGAAATTGAAAGAATTTGTTCAAATTTGTGTTTGAATTTTGTAAATAAACTAGTAGAAAAATAATTAAAAAAAAGAAAGTCATCCCATATGTTTCTCATTACCCTCACTTTCTGATTCAAGTGGGATATCTAAAGAGAAGGATTAGCTAGTTGAGAAGAGGGTTGCCAGGCAAATGGCCCCCACGTGGTGAGCAGTGGAGATGGTGAGAGGCTTTTGAAGTGACATGCTCAGAGGTGAAATGGAGGGACCTTAAGCAGATTTGCACTTTGGAAAGATTGTTGTTAGCAAAGTATAGTCTAGATGGAGCCGGGAGAATCTGGCTGAGAGATCATCTCAATAGACTTTGGAAGAAGGTCTGATCCTTCTACTTTGACCTCAGGTTTGCCAATACACCTCGTGTAAAGTCTTTTGTGACAGAATTGCTGATTGGGAAACCTTGAATTTCATACCATCCTCTTTTAAGTATGTGAGGTAACTGGGCAACAGGTTCACAGGAGACCTCACATGTGAGGAAAATAGGCTGCTGAGGACCTTCTTTAAGGCCTAACCATCCTGCCTGCTGCCTCTGCTCTATGATTGTTGTGGCATGTGCCATTGAGTCAGAACCGACTCAGAGCGGACCCTCCAGCAAATTTGCAAAGGCTGTAACTTGCACAGGACATTGCCCATTTTTCTCCCATGGAGCAGCTTGTAGATTTGAACCATCTGCCTTTGGATTAACAGCTTAACTTGTCATTACCCATTAGGTCAACAGTGCTCCCTGCTCTAAGGTAGGGAACTGGTTTTATAGTCTCTTAGAACTGGCAGAATCATGCCCAGAAGCACTTCTAGAGCTCTATTTTACTTTTCTTTAAATGCTATCCCTCCCTTTTTAAAAAAAACAAAAACAACAAAACACCAACAATCTTAGGATCTGTGCTCAAGTTACTTCCCTGTTCAACCATTCATGCATGTTTTGTTTTATGACATTAAGAATAGGCCCTACATTGTAACAGTACTTGCTCCTGTGATTCTTATTTCTAGCATCCTTCTATACCGTTCTGCCTTCTGGGCTTTGTGGTTGTTAGGTGCTGCTGAGTCTACTCTGACTCATAGTAATTCCACGACATCAGATCTGAATCTTGCTCTATCCTGCAGCAGCATCATGATCTCGGATACCCTTGAGCCTCTGTGACAGTCACTGTGTCATTCCATCTTATTGAGGCTCTTCCTTTCTTCCTGTAACCCTTCACCTCTCCAGCATGATGTCTTTTTCTAAGAACTGATCTCTCCTGACAACATACCCAAAATATGTGAGAAGTTTCCCCATCCTTGCTTCTAAGGAGTTCCCTGATTGCCCTTCCTCCAGGACAGACTTGTTTGTTCTTCTGACAGCCCTTGAGATATTCAGTACTTTAGGACAGGGGACAGGTCTGATGTTGGTAGAGTTACTATGAGTCATACTCCACTTGATGATACCTAACAACAACAACTCCAATACTACAGTTACAAGGCATCGACTCATCTTTGTCATTCTTCATTGTACAACTTTCAGATGCACAGGAAGCAGTTGAAAAGACTATGGCTTGAATTAGACACGTCTTAGCCTTTAAACTGATAGCCTTGTTCTTTAGCACTTTGGAGAAATCTGGAACGACATATTTTCCCAATGTAACATGCCTTTTGATTTCTTGACTGCTGTTACCTTGGGTGTTGATTGTGGATCCAAGCAAAGTTAACTCCTTGGCCACCTTAATCTTTTCTTCATCTAGCATGATGTTGCCTATGGATCAGTGGTGAGGATTTTTGTTTTCTTAATTTTAAGATGTAGTCAATGTTGAAGGCTGTAATCTTTGCTCTTGTGCAGCATGGGCTTCGAGGTGGGTTTTTTGTGGTTTGTTTTTTTTTTTTTACTTTCCACAAGCAAGGTTGTATCATCTGCATAATGCATATTATTGATGGGTCTTCCTCCAATCCTAATGTCCTGGTTTTTTTCCAGAGTCCAGTTTTTTGAATTATTTGTCGAACATACAGAAAGAAGAGCTATGGAGAAAGAATACAGCCCTGATTCACACCTTTCCTGATTTTAAGCCATATAGTGTTCCTTGTTCAATTCAAACAGGAGCTTCTTGCTCTACATATAGGCTTCGCATAAGCACACTTAACTGTTCTGGGATTCTTATTATCTCATCTAAGGTTCTATGTTAGATGGCTATTCACAATATTTTAAGACTCACTACTTAGTAAATTAAAATGTAGACTATTGTCTTTCCACTTCTAGCCTTTTAGAGTGGAGTTAAAACTTATCCCCAAAATAATTTTAAACATATTACCATTTCAAAGGGACAGAGTTTTCCAGAGATAATCACTGAAAAATAACCCTTTCATAAGACTTAACTTATCTACTGTGAGGCAAGCACCTTTTTTAAAAAAACCTAAATTATGTAGTGAAGGAAATTAAGGACACAAAGAAGTTATATTAGTATGAGGTCATACAGCTGATGAGAGACTGGGTTTGCATGTGGACAGGTGATTCCTGAGTCCGAGTTCTGTACCTGAGTGCTGTACCATTTCAAGTCAGCTGAAGGAGGAAAGGGACACCTTCTGAGTTCTTCTGTTCTTAAACCCAGGCAGGAAATAATGAAGGGCTGAGCTCAGTTGAAGTAATGTTACCTACAACAGCCCAAATAGGATCCAAAAAGTCTGTGCCTTTATTCTACTTAGGACTAAGCCTGCAGCAAATGAAAAGGAGAAGGAAGCTCAAACTAAAAAAAAAAAAAAAAAGAAATTTATTTATTTATTTAAGGAAAGCAAGTTTGAAGGGAGTTCATGTAGGCTAGGATAAGGGCAAGGGGCAAGGTTCATGTTTGGTTAGCACCTTTAGGAGGTAAAAGTGGGTTCTCTTAGAAAAGGAGAGGTTATGCAAATCAGAAGGCATACAGGACTGGCCTTCAGGTGGAGTCAATCTGGTTAAGGATCTAGTCATCAGGAAACATTTAAGTTTCCTCTTCATGACTCTGCTTCTGCATATACATGGCACCTGAAAGTTCTTTCAAATAACTTAAAACAGGTTTGCTGCTAAGTACACCAGCTGCTTCTCAGGAGAAAGATGGACAATCTCTTCCTGTTTGATCTACTGCCTCTGAAAACCCACTGCAGGGTCAGTTCTGAGTCCATTGTGTACTCCACTGGACATAACAATAGTAAAGTTAAATAAAGTAGTTGGGAAGGAACACCTGGAGCTGCCTAGAGATTGCCCATTCTTCTCCCTCACTGAACTCTAGGCTACTTATATGAGGTGTATTGCTGGGCCTTGTGATGACTTCTGGTTAGCCTCTTTGACCTGAAATGTCTAAAGGGCAAAGTATTTTGCTAGAAAACAAAGATAAGTTTGTACAGCATATCATGTAAGAAGGAAAAGAAAATCAGGAACACAGGAAAGTTTATGATCAGAGCAAACATGATAGTTAAGGGTTTTCCTTCCTATTCACTGCTAAAAATTCTTTACTAGTTAAATTTTTGTTTAAAATAAAAATAAGCAAAAAATCAACCAGGGTCAGAAGTTCTTAGCAATACATAGAATTTTTATAGGTAAGTAAAGTAAAAGGTGGGCTTTCTAGAAAGACATGGTAGTGGTTGTTAGGTGTCATCGAGTGAGCATCAGCTGTGAACGACAGACTTGAACTGCCCTAATCTGCACCATCCTCGTAATCTCTGCCATACTCAAGTGCATTGTTATGGCCACTGCATCAATCCACCTTGTTAAGAATTTTCTTCTGTTTTGCTGACCCAGTTCCTTTCCAGCATGATGTCTTTTTCCAAAGACTAGTCAGGGACCTCTTGAGAGTACGGACGAGCAATGATGTCAGTTTGGAGACGAAGGTGCACCTGGTCTTTGCAACTACTTGCTATGTATCAGAAAGCTGGACAATGACTAAAGATGATAGAAGGAGAATTGATGCCTTTGAGGTGTGGTGGTGGAGGAGAGTATTGAATATACCATGGACTACTAAGAGAACAGATTCTTCCTAGAGAGGGTGAAATAGGGCTGCTCCTTGGAGGCAAAAATTCTAAAGCTTCATCTGACATACTTTGGACATGTTGCAAGGCGGGATCAGTCCTTGGAGAGGGATATCGTACTTGGGAAGATGGTGGAACAGCAGAAGAGAAGAAGATCCTTGATGAAATGAATTAACTCAGTAAATGGAGTAATGTGAGTAGATGTGTCAGAGACAACAAATTGGCTCAAGATAGAGCAGGGTTCAGAGCTATTGTACATAGATAGGGTCGCTATGAGTTAGAAGAGACTTGATGGCACATGACAATAATAGACACAGATATGTCTGGAAAGAGTGCAAACCAGAGTGCTTCTTGGAGACAAGAATGGCAAAGCTTTGTCTCTCATACTTTGGACATGTTGCTAGAAGAGGCTGTTTCTTAGAAAAGGATAGCATGCTTAGAATGGTGAAGGGTCAGCAAAAGAGAAGAAGACCTCCATTGAGGTGGATTGACACAGTGACTGCAGCAATGAACTCAGGTGTATCAGAGATGGTGAAGAGGCACAGCATAGGACAGGATTCAGATCTGTTGTTCATAGAGTCACTATGAAGCATACTCCGCTCGACAGCCATTAACAACAACAGTAGTCTGTCCTGACAATATGCTCAAAGTGTATTTCACTGTCTTTGCCTTGAAGGAGCACCCAGATTTCACTTCGTCCAGTATGGACTAATTTGTTCTTTTGGCAGTCTGTGGGATATTCAGCACTCATCTCCAACACCACAATTCAAAGACATCTATTATCCTTTGGTCTTCTTTATCCATTGTCTAAGTCTCAGTTGCATAGGTAACAATTGAAAAGACCATGGCTTGGATCAGATGCATCTTAATCTTTAAATAACCTTGTTCCATAGCTCATTGGAGATTCTTTGACAGCCTATTTTTGTAGAACAGCATGGATTTTTTTTTTTATTTCATGACTGCTGCTGCTACCATGGATTTTATTTATATATCCATGTAAAATAAAATCCTTGGCAACTTCAATGTTTTCTGCTTCTATCAAGATGTTTCCTATGGTGCAGTGGTGAGGATTACTGAGATGTAAGCCATGTTGAAGGTGGAAGTCTTTCATCTTCTACAGCAAAGTGCTTCAAATTTTCTTCACTTTCTACAGCAAGGTTGTGTCATCTGCATAACACAGGCTGTTGATGAGTTTTTCTCTGATCCTGATACAGCATTTTTCTTCATAGAGTCCAGCTTTTGTGAATGATTTATTCTGCATACAGATTGGATAGATATGAAGGGAGTACACAACCGTGATGCAGATCTTTTCTGATTGTAAATCATACAATGTTCTCTTGTTCTGTTCAGACACTGCTTCTTGGTCTGTGAGTAAATTTCACATGAGCACATTTAAGTGTTCTGGAATTCCTATTCTTAATACTGTCTGCAATTTTTTTATTATTCACGCAGTCAACTGCCTTTGCGTAATTAATAAAATACAACTGAACTGGAAACAAATAAGACAGACCAGTATTTGGAAAATATGACTTTGGTGACAAAAATGAGGCTGAAGTTGAATGATAGAATTTGTACAATCAATCATTTATTCATCTCAAATACCTTTAAAAAAACACAACAACGGAAAGGACTATACACATGGACCTAACCTGATGAACTACACTGGAAACATACTGATTACATCTATGGAAAATTTGATGGGAAGCTCAATATCAATAATTAAAACAAGGCCAAGGGCTGACTGGAACAGATCAATTACTCATGTACAAGTTCAAGTTGAAGCTGAATAAAATTGAAACGCCCATGAGACCAAAATATAACTTTGAGTCTATTCCATCTGAAGTTAAAACCATCTCAAAAATAGATTTGATGTACTGAACCCTAATGACCAAAGACCAGACAAGTTGTGGGATGACATCAATGATATCATCCATGATGAAAGTAAAAGCCCATTCAAAGCTCAGAAAGAAAAAGGCCAAAATGAATGTCAGAAGATACCCTGAAATTTACAGTAGAATGTAAAGGAGCCAAAATAAAAAATGTTGAAGTGAAAGCTAAACGGAAGACTACAAAGAGAAATTTAAGAAGACAAGTTTTATAATTAAATATACAAAGTGTTGGAATTAGAAAACCAAAGGAAAAACATGCTCAGCATTTCTCAAGCTGAAAGAACTGAAGAGTGAATTCTTGCATCAAGTTGTTATACTGAAGGATTCTATGAGCAAAATTTTGAATAATGCAGAAAGAGCATCAGAAGAAGATAGAAGGAACACACAGTCACTATACCAAAAAATATTGGTCTACACTGAACAAGGAAGTAGCATATGATCAAGAATAATGGTAATGATAATGGAGAAAGAAGTTCAAGCTACAAGGAAGACCAAAAATTAAGCCCCCAGGAATTGACAAGATACTAATTGATGTGTTTTAATTAACAGGACATACTTGCCAGTTCGTGCCAAAAAATTTGGAATATAGTCACCTGGCCTACTGTCTGCAGAAGATCTATATTTGGGCCCAGTCCCCCAAAAGTAATCCAACGGTATTGAAATAATGGAGCAATATCATTAATATGACATACAAGTAAAATTGTGCTGAAAATTATTTTAAAACAGCTAGAATAGTACATTACAAGGAACTGCTGGAAATTAAAACTGGATTCAAAAGAGGCTATCGTAACTAGGGATATAATTGCCAGTTTAAGATGGTTTGGGGCTAAAAGCAGAGAATGCTAGAGAGATGTTTATTTGTGTTCTATTGACTTTGCAAAGGCTTGACTGTAAGAAGAAGTTGTTATTTTGTTGTTAGGTGCTGTCAAGTAGAGTACAACTCTATAGAGTTGCCAGGAGGTACCAGTCCTTGGAGGAGAGTAGCATGCTTGAAAGGGTGGAGGTACAGTGCAAGACAAGAAGGCTCTGGAGGAGATAATTTGATACAGTAGCTGGGGTAATGGGGGGTGGGGGGATGTGTGTTTGAGACAGTGAGATTGGCTTAAGATAGGACAGGGTTCAGAGCTATTGTGTATAGAGTCACTATAAGTCACAGGCGACTCGACGGTACATAACAACAACATTTTGGGCATGTTTTCAGAAGACTCCAGTCATTGGAAAAAGACTTCCTGCTTGAAAAAGTAGAGAGTAAAAGAGAAGAATCTCACTGAGACGTACTGATAGAGTGACTACAACAATAGGCTTGTGATGGCAGAGATTGTGAGGACGGCTTAGGGTAGGACAAAGTTTTGATCTCTTGGTTACTATGAATCATGATTGATTCAACAACGTGCTGTAATAAATTCTAAAACATTGTGGACTTCTATACATAAGACAATATTCACAAACTTAGGTACTGATCTTAGTATTATATTGTCCTTAGGTGGCACATCTTCTGTGGGGTGAGGGTGAGAGGAGGCAGGATTTGAACTTGAGTTGTAAGGGTGATTCACACCAGCAAGAAAGAGAACAGGAAAGGAAAGCTGGAGTCCTTGGATAAGCACTTAATTTAGTGTCTCCATAAATTTTGTTACTCAGTGAAAGCCAAGCTATTGTCACAATGCCCTCTAGTGTTTGGGCGAGTTACTGCAGCTTTGCCAGCATGATAAAGTCAAAGTCAGTGAACTGTGTTAACCTAAGTAAATATTTACAGTGGTAATCTGCAATGATCCAGGACTGACTTGCTGTTGTCTGGCTGTTAAAATGAATTTTACCAGATCTGGCTGGAGGCAGGAGTATGCTGTATCTGGGAAGTTAGTAGCCTATTAACATCTTTAGCTTGGGAAAGCAGGATGCTTTTTCATGTTTGACATAAATGCCTTAGTCTTTGGCTTCAAATTAACCAACATTTTCCCCCTTTTCTTTTCTTTTATTATACTAGTTTATTTACAAAATTCAAATACATTGTTTTTCAGACCAGATTCTTCCAATTTCCCTCATCCCCCTACCCATCAAATTGTACAATCCCATGATTAATCCTCCCTTAGCCCCCCCCCCCCCCCCATGTCCTCATCCCTGTCCTTCTACCCTTCTCCCTTGGATCCTCATACTCATTCTACAATAATGGTTTTATACAATATTTGTACTTGTGAGACTGAGTTAGTTCATTCAACATAATACTCTCCAGTCCCTCCCAAGTTAGGTAATAATTTACAAAATCATTGCTCCTGCATGCTGCATAGTATTCCATTGTATGAATGTACCGTAATTTCTCAATACATTCGATTGTGATTGGACATCTGGGCTGTTTCCATGTTCTTGCAATGGTGAGTAGCACTGCTATGAACAATGATGTACAAGTCTCCATTTATGCCTCAGTTCTCATTGTCTCAGGGTATTTTCTAAGCAGTGGAATAAACTAGGTCATATGGAATTTCTATGTTCAGCTTTTTGAGGAAGCTCCAAACTGCCTTCCAGAATGGTTGCCCCATTTTACAATCAAACTCTTCAACAAATGGTGCTGGCAAAACGGAACTTCCACCTTCAGAAAGCTGGAACAGGATCCACATCTCATACTATACACAAAAACCAGCTCAAGATGGATCAGAGACTTGGGAGTAAAGCCCAAAACCATAAAGTTCATAAAAGACAAACTGGGATCAAGCTTAGAAAGCCTGGTCTATGGTATAAAGAGACTGCCAAATACAACCAGAAATGCACACTCTGAAGAAGACAAAATTGGTTAATAGAAACTTCTGAAGATTAAATCCCTGTGTACATCAAAAACTTTTTCTAACAGGGTGAAAAGAGAACCTACCAACTGGAAACAAACATTTGGTAATAACATTTCAGACAAGGGTCTCATAACAAAAGTTTACAGAATATTCCTCTGCCTCCACAAGAAAAAGACTGATAACCCAATTATAAATGGAAAAATTACATGCATATTCGAACAGCCAACAGACACATGAAGAAATGCTCCAAATCACTGGCAATAAGAGAGATGCAAATCAAAACCACAATGAGGTGCCGTCTCACTCCAGTAACAGTAGCAAAGTTTAACATAATGGCAAGTAATGAATGTTGGAGCGGATGTGGTGAGATAACCCAAACTTTTAAATCTCACCCACTAGAAACTTAACTTTGCGTAGTAGTAGTCTGTGATGTTATATAGTGTAAGAGGTGGATGAGTGACTTCTTTGAAAAGAAATGTGAAACCAGCTTATGAGTCCCTCCCTGGTCCATACACTATCTGACATTAGTGATCTTGCCAAGTTACTTAACTTCCTAGCCCTAGGGTTCTCATCAGCAAATTAGGTTCTCATGAGGAGCATTGGGCTGTAAATTTGTCTAAAGGCCCAATATAGTCGTGTCTGGCACAGTAAACATTGTGAACCTTTTTTATCTCTTCTGCCTCCTCTTAGCCACTTTCAAAAGATTGTTGTTGTTGTGTACCATAGGTATATACGTACACAGGAGATTTCCCATCCTTCTCCCACGTAGGATGTAATAGCCTCAAACTGCATACCTCTGGGATTGCAGGTCAGCTTCTTGCCACTAGGCCACCAGAGAGCTCTAAAGATTTAGTAAATGGAATACTTAGACTTGGCCACTAAGTGCCCTTCTTCCTTGTTACTAGAAATTACCAATTATTGACATTTGGGAAAAGAAAACTTTGTTAATCATGATAACTCTGAATACTAGATTGCGTTACCTTTTTAAAAAACTGTGGTAAAACAGACATAAATAAAAGTTGCCAATTCAGCCATTTATAAAGATATAATTTGATGTCATTAATATGTTCACCTTGTTGTGCGACCATCACCACTCTTTTTTTTTTAAAAAAAAGAAAAACCTTTTTCATCACTCTGAACAGAAACTGTATCTATATTAAGCAGTCACATCCATTCTTGGCTCCCCCCAAGCCTCTAGTAACATGTTATTTTGTCCTGGAAGAATGGCCAAAATGTAGATCCTATGTGCTCCTAAACTGCTTCTAAACCTCCATATAGGGGTTTGGAAGAGAGGAGTTTGTGTGCTGCTATATAAAAACAGTGACCCACTGGGGCACTTTCTCCAGCCTGTCCAGAGAGAAAAGTCCTCACATGTAACTTCTAGGAACACATGCGTCATTTTCCTGAAAGGGCTTGCCAGACTAAACAAATCTGTGTCTCAGAACATATTTTGCCAGCAGGGAAGGATCAGGTGTAGAAAGGAGTCCCAGAAGCAGTCCAAACATCCTTATTGTTTGCTAGTTGAGTAATACAGGGAGGAGAGGGAGAGTGAGTGAGGCCTGGGGATATAAGGAGCATGTGTTTTTAGTCATGCTGGGCAAGTTGCACTAGTGGGTGAGACATGATTAGCAAGTAGTATCAGCTCTCCCTGGGCCTACAGGATTGGGGCCCTTAACCTGTGAGACAACTCACAATAAAGCAATAGGAAAATAGCTTTTAATAAAATAATTTGTCATGGTATTATTGTAGTTAGGTGCTGTCTAGTCAAGTACGATTCATAGTAACCCTATGAACAACAAACCTGAAACTTGCCCTTTCCCGTGCCATCTCTCTGACAAACCAGAGCCCATTGTGAGAGTTACAGTGTCAATCCATCTTGTTTGGGGTCTTCCTCTCCTTCACCAACTATCTTTCCAAACATGATGCCTTTCTCCAAGAAATAGCCTCACCTAGCTACATATTCCAGGTATGAAAGATGAAGCTTCAGTATCCTTGCCTCCAGGGAGCATTCTGTCTGCACCCTTTCCAGGACATAGCTGTTTGTTCTTTTGTCAGTCTATAGGATATTCAGTACTCTTCTCTAGCACCACAACTGAAAAGCATCAATTCTTCTGTCATCCTTATGTATTGTCCAGCTCTCCAATGTACAGCAGGTGATTGAGAAGACCATAGCCTGAATCAGGTACACCTTAGTCTTCTAACTGATGTTATTGCTCATCTTTGGAGCAGTCCCTGACAGCTGCCTTGCCCAATGTACTACATCTCCTGAGTTCCTGTCGTAAGTTGAAAATAACATTCTAAATAATGTTTTAAAAGGAAGACATTGTCTCAGTCTGGTAGAACAGTTGAGAATGACCTTCATATCAACCTGAAGCCCTTTGTTAATATTTGCCTTTCCACCCTGCAATCTACAGCAGAGATTTACTCCCTTTTCAGGAATGACATACTATCTCTGGAATCTTAATAATTTTAGTACAGGACACAATCACAGTCTGAGCACTTGGACGAGAGTAGAGATTGTGGAAATTTTCTTACATTCTGCAGTCCTGTGCTTTTCCAATATAAGCCCTTGCATTCTTCAAAGTGAAGAGGCCGACTTGGAGAGGTAGTCCCCCTTGTCTCCTATACACCGGAATAGAGTACGTCTTCTGGTTTTTCTCACTCCAATTCTATATCCAAGATTGATTTTTCTGGTGAGATGCAATAGAGCGGTAGCCTTGCAATAACACAGTTTGGCATCTTTCCAGAGAGGGAAGCCAGCTTCAGTGTTTTGTCTCTCTCTATGATATGTCCCTCAGTGACATGACTCAGTCCTCAGTACACTTATGAGTGTGTTGTATGTGACATTGTTTGGGTCACTTGTTCAGAAAACTGTTGAAGAACTAGACAGGTTTTTCCAGCACACAGTTCAAAGTGCCACTACGCAGGTTCCCCTTTACGCATACGCCCAGCAGAGGTATTGTCTCAGCTCATGTTGGTTTCCAGAAGAAATAATTGCATGAACTCTAATTTTAAAATATTGAAAATTCTTATGTTATAAACTTTTTATTCATGCTATTTTATTTTTTTTCTTTAGGAAAACTATCCTGTTCCTGAACCAGGCCCAAATGGTACGTCTTGACTTTTTATTTTATTAATTTCCTGTTGTTTACCATGGATACACATGTGCATTACTTCCTCATCCCTCTTTTCCTACTGTTGCTTACCTTTGCCTCCATTCGAAACTGCTTTTAATAGCTGGTCAGTAGGGAGTTTCCCTGCTAGCCTAGAGGCCACAGCTCCCCAACTTGGTTTGAATCTACCAGCCACCCTATAGAGAAAGAGGGAAGATTTCCTCCTGTGATTCACAGCCTTGAAAACCCAGTGCACGTGCACCTATGGGTTGGAATGAGTTTTTGTTAGGCTGAGGACCTAGTCTGTTGTCCCCAGTACTGACCGACTGAGTTTAATTTGGCTACTTCATGAAATAAAAGGAGTAATGAGAAAGTGAAATGTTACCATATCAGACTGCCGACTTGTCCCAAGGAGGGGTTTTTTAATGCATACTAGTTTATTTATAAAATTTGAATACATTGTTTTTCAGACCAGTTTCTTCCCATTTCCCTCACCCCCACATCAAATTGTACAACCCCATGATTAATCCCTGTCCCACACATCCTTATACCTCTGCTTCAACCCTCCTTGTCCCCCTTAGGTCCTCATAGACATTCTACAATTTTGGTTTTATACAATATTTGTCTTTGTGGAACTGAGTTAGTTCACTCAGCATAATGCTCTCCAGTCCCTCCCAAGTTAAGTAATAATTTACAAAATCATTGCTCCTGTGTGCTGTATAGTATTAAATTGGATGAATGTACCATAATTTCTCAACCCATTCGATTGTGGTTGGATATCTGGGCTGTTTCCATGTTCTTGCTATGGTGAATAATTCTGCTATGAACATTAGTGTACAAGTCTCCATTTGTGCCTCTCACTCCAGTAATGGTGGCAAAGTTGTACAGGACAACAAGTAATAAATGTTGGAGAGGATGTGGTGAGATAGGAACCCTTATACATTGTTGATGGGATTGTGAAATGGTACAACCACTCTAGAAGGCAGCTATTCCACTGCTTGGAAAATACTCTGAGAAAATGAGAAATGAGACACAAACGAAAACTTGTACTCCCAGGGAGTTTTTGACATAACAAGTTCTTCAATCTTCAGACCAAAGGCAAAACTATTCCTCTTTCAATTTAATGACTTTATACCTGCTGATGGAATGGAATGTTGGGCTGCAAACCAGCAAGTAGCAGCCTCTCTCTGGGAGAAAACATGAGGCAGTCTGCCCTTGTTAAGATTTACAGCCTCAGAAACTCAACAGAGGAGTGCCATGAGTCAGAATCAACTCAGCCGAAGTGGGTTTGTTTTGTTTTGGTTGGATGTTTTGTTTTTTTCTTTTACTTCTTAGTTTATCCACCATAAACTGCTATTTGAGTTGCCAAATCATGTTCCTGATGCAAACTTTGAAAGGCAGTGCATGTACAGATTTTAATCTGTTAATTAGAGAAGGGAACTTTGTGTAACTCCTGTCCCCTCCCCCAGGAAGATCCAGTAATTGAAAGTAGGACATCCAGGGACCTTCTGTCCAGTGAGGTGGGAGGGGCTGCCACACTAAGCTCAGAAAGTGGGTGAGCATACTAGGGTAGGGTTCCCCACACCTTTGCTCCACTCCTTCTGGGCTTCTCTGTGGGTGTGGCCTCTAAGCTAAGTTGGAATTTGTGTTTCCTGTTGTGGGTGGAGGGATGGTAGGCCTTGGGGGCCATGCTGCCTCCAGGGCTGCTGGGCAGACCCATCACTGCTGACAGCTTTCAAATTCCTTCTATCACTAGAGGCCAGTGTCCTCAAAATCTGCCAGACCCTGGAAGGAAGCTGGGAGCAAGGGCAAAGTATCAATAGGTAGCTCTTCCTCCCACTTCTACCCCCACTCACTCAGCCCTCACTCTAAGATAGGGGCTTATTCTTTTAAACATCAGTTTAAAACATCAGTTTCCCCATTGAAGCAGTTTCCTGGTGTGTTTAAAGCTTTATTTGGACCCAAGCCATTGAGTTATTGATTTATAGTGATAAGACTTCAGACAATAGCTGTTTTTATCAGTGCTTAGCAAGTAATGTATATTTAGGCCTTAAGGGTTTTCATCAAGATATCAAGTTCAGGGAAATAAGAGAGGCTCCTCACTGGGCCCTGAAAAGACAGTGTTGATTCTGTGACAACGAGAGGTGGCCAAACAAATGTTATCAAAGGATCCTGATAAGGCTTCTGCTCTCATTTTCATGTACTGACCCTCAAGGAGATGGACTGATGCAGTGTTTGTGGCAGCTGGACTCAAACCTGTTGGGGTGATGAGAAAGGTGGAAGATAGGAGAGAGTTCAGATCTGTTGTTTGTAGGGTAGCTCTGAGGCATAATCTACTTGAGGGCACTTTACAACAAGAAGATGGTAAAGCAGCAGTTCTAGCAAGTCTCAACTAATTTTTTCTACAAATGACTAAGAGAGGAAACCCTATAAAACACAATGTGCTAGAATGAAAATATAAAACACAAGGTAAATAGAGGAATGTGTGAAATATATATAAACAAAACACGATGTATACAAATTTTGTATGCAAACCAATATGAAGTAAAAGTAATTAATAAAAAAATAGAGAAAATTCTGTGGTGATTTTCGTCATGCAAAACCTGTTTCCTTACATTCCCTCTCAGAATTCACTCTGCCTTTCTTGCTCTGTTTACTAAATTTCTTGCTCTGTTTACTAAATTTCTTGCTCTGTTTACTAAAATCAAGGATAAAGAAAATTCTGCAGGGCCACACCTGGGGGAATGGCCCATGGCTTGTGGCAGGCCTGTATATGAGGCATCAGAATGCATAACAAAGCTTTTGGATCTCGGCTTTTTCAAAGGCAGCACTTTTTCTCAGGAAGATAATTGTAACTTGGCCATCTCAGTTACACCAAGCCTGTAATCCTTCAGTACTTTGTTTCAGTGAGAAGAATCAGGAGCATCATTATTTTAAACTTGGAAAACTGACAACAACAATACCACCAAATCTCTTCTTTTATCAAACTCATGAAGAGGAAATGTCACCTGGAATCATGAAATAACATTAAGTTAAACTTCACCTTTTTACAAAACAGCAGGTATGAAGAACCCAGCCTCATAGCTCACTGAGTGTTGCCAAGAGGAGATTCTGCCAGACTACCTTTGGTGAATAGATAAGAATCAGACATTTAGCATGGTAATTATTTGGAAACAGTTCTCTTAGAAACCAGTTTGTTCTCTTATGTGGTGGATCTATTTCTTCCTATTAATAATACTTTGTTTATGCAATTAAAGGTGTTAATTTACTCTGCAGATGCTTGTCTGCCTAGTAAGACTTAACTGGAATTGCTGTTTTGCTTATTGTCCTCTATGGTCTAAATTTTGCACTGGGCCTTGGTAACCCAGCTCTCACCTGTCTGGAGGGAAATTACTGGGACACCTCAGAGTACCAAAGGGATTATTCTTTCCCTCATTTGTTTTTTCTCCTCTTTTTTCTTGTCAGAGGTGCTGTTGAAGATGCATTCAGTTGGCATCTGCGGCTCAGATGTCCACTACTGGCAGCATGGTCGAATTGGGGATTTCGTTGTGAAAAAGCCAATGGTACTGGGACATGAAGCTTCGGGAACAGTCTTCAAAGTGGGGTCATTAGTAAAGCACCTGAAACCAGGTTAGCAATCTCTCTCAGCAAAACAATTTATTTATTTATTTATTCACTTGATATGAATATTTATGCTTTTTATCTAAGCCAGGCCTTCTGCAAAGTACTGGTGATAACAGCTGTGTGAACAAGACAGTCTCAGCTCCTGCAACTGGAACTTCCACTTTGTAACCCAGATTTGAGACAGACAGTGACCTGGGCACGATTATTTTAAGAGTAATCAAGGAGAACAAGAGGACCTATCAGTGTGTTTGACTCAGATACCTGATTTGTCTGAGGAAGGAACAATGAATTAGACACTTGAAGTCAAGTAGAATATAAGCCAGGTTACTCGTCACTGTTGTCAAGTCTATTCTGAGGCTGTAACTCTTTCTCCCTAGGAGTGACTGGTTGATTTGAAACACTCATCTTTCAGTTAGCAGTATAACACATTGCACATTATGTCACCAGAGCTCCCTAAGCCAGCTAACAGGCTGAGGAAAACGTTCCAGGGATGTTGCTGGGTTTGGTGCCATGGAGTTGAGTGTGACTCATAGTGACTTTATGAACAAAAGATCTGTACCCTGTTCTATCCTGTGCCATCCTCACACTCCCTGACACTCAATAGCCCATTGGGGCGTTAACCGTGTCAATCCACCTGGTCGAGGGTTTTCCTCTCCTTTGCCAACCCTCCACCTTTCCCAGTATCATGTCCCTCTCCAAAGAATAGCCTCACATAATAACATGCTCAAAGTATGTGAGGTGAAGCCTCATCATTTTTGCCTCCAGAGAGGACTCTGGCTGCACCCTCTCCAAGACATATGTGTTTATTCTCTTGGCCTTCCATGGGATGTTCAATGCTCTTCTCCAACACCACAACTCAAAGGTATCGGTTCTTTTGCTGTCATCCTTATTCACTGTTCGGCTTTCAGATGCATAGAAAGTGATCAGAAAGACTATGTCCTGAATCAGACACACCTTAATTCTCAAACTGACATCATTACTCCTCAGTAATTTGTAGAGGTCCCCATCTGCAGATTTTCCCAGTGCAATGTGTCTTTCTCCTTATTTCCTGACTGTTGGTACCAACGGTGTTAATTGTGGATCCAAGCAAGATGAAGCTATTGACAGTTTCAATCTCCTTTCCATTCATCATGACACTATCAGTCCAGTGGTAAGAATCTTTGTTTTCTTGACATTGAAATGCAATCCATATCAAAGACTGTATTTCTTAATCCAAGAATAGGACACACAAACTGCTTCTACATGATAAGAATTCAGCTCAAAATAGTCTCTCTTGGTTTTATTTGGTTTTTGGGGTTTTTTTTCCTAGATAGTTAGGAAACCACCAATATAAACTAACATTGCTTGGTTCATTCTCCTGGAACAAGGAATTCTCAGCGGCAGCAAAAAGTCTCTTGTTTCCTGGCACAGTGAATAAAATTCAAGCAATCTTAGTATAGCTAGTTTTGGCATTAAACTTCCTTTACTGATGAGGCCACTGCACAGCCCTGAAATTGTGTCAAATGGAGGGTCAGCCTGAGGTCAGGTTTTCCTGTGTAAGGTTTTCTGGGCCTACACAGTATATACAATGAGAGTAGTACAGTGATGATGGGCCGTTTTCTAGGCTTGTCCGTAGCACCTCTTGCCTCACCTATGGTTAGCCTTTATGCAACTCCTAATTTGTTGCTGGCTATCAGAAAGGACTTTGGTGGCCTAATGGTAAGTGCTGCTAACTCCAAAGAACACCATTCAAATCCACTCTCTGAAGGAAAAAGACGAGTAATCTCCTCCCATACGATTTGCAGGCCCTGAACACCTTCTGGAAGGTCAGCTATGAGACTGTTAGACTCAACATTGGAAGGGGATGATCCTGCCCTTTGCTGTGTCATTGACTGCCTTGACGTAGGCAAAAGGACTTGCTAGTATTTCTACATTGGTATGTGATTAGCTGGTCTGAATCACTCTCATGTTAAAATGGATTTCCAGATCTAATTTTATTTAGAGGACTTCTGGTGATGTAGTTCATTCCATGTTGTGCTGCTAACAAAAGGTCAGCAGTTCAAATCTGTTAGTGGCTCTGATGGGGAAAGTCCCCTACCATAAAGATTTATAGCCTTGGAAACCCAGCAGGTGTTCTTACTGAGTCCAAATCTACTAGAGAGCCGGGGATAGGAACTTTGTTTAGCGTGTAGCAACACCTGTGATAGTAAAGCTTCTTCCTGCAAGTCTGTTTTCTTCAGACATGTAGAACACCTGGTTTTCACATGGGTGGAACAGGAATTCCCCTCTGCAGGGCTGGATACCTGTCTGAGTATAAAGCATCTGAACCATCCCAAAGCCAAAGCTTCTGGTTAACCGCTTGCCCTTCTTGGTAATAGTGACACTTGTGTCATAATTTCTTCTCTTTAATTCACAGTAACTGGGGCAATGGGGGTTGATGTGTTGGAGTTAGTGAGACTGGATCAGGACAGGGAAGGGTTCAGAGCTGCTGTACATAGGGTTGCTCTATATCACAGGTGACTCAATGGCACATAACAATAATAACATACTATGACAGGTTTAGAAGCAAAGTGGCATCCACTTCATAAACAACATGCCTCCAGAAACTCTATGAACTTTGATAAATGTCGATAGTTGTCGAGGGGCTTCAGGCCTTTTGCTCATAGGGTCGCCATGAGTCATGCTCGACTCGAAGGCAATCAACAACAACAACAACATGTGTCTAGCAAAATAATAGGCACTATGGAGAAATAAGAGAACTCTGGTGGCCTAGTTAGCTGAGAAGTTGTAAGGCCAACCCAAAGGCAAGCAGTTCAGATCCCCCAGCAGGAGAAAGATGAGCCATCTCCTGTATGATTTACAGCGTCTGAAAATCCACTGGAGGGTCAGCTATGAATTAGTTCTGACCAAACAGTGCATAACAACAACAAGCATTGAGAAATAAAGATGAAAGAGAAGATTCATTCTGAAGCATAATTTTCCTAGATGAGCAGTTGTTTTTCAATTAAAAAAAAACTTCAACAGACTAGAAAACTGAAAAGGCATATCAACAAGAGAATGATTAAACTGACTGACTGTGGTATATTTATACAATGGAACACTACTCAGCAATAAAAAAGAATTCATTATCAATATATACAACAAAACGGATCTGGTAAGCATTATATTGAGTGAAAACAGGCAGATACTAGAGAATACATACTGTATGATCCCATTTTTGTGGTGTTCTAGAACTTTCATTATTAATCTGTAATGAGAAAAAAATCAGAACATAGATTACCCTGGGAGGTGGAGGTGGGGATTGATCGGGAAGGAACACAGAAAAACCACTTCTGAAGTAGTGGTTATGTTCTGCATCTTGGCAGGGGTTTGCATTACCAAAGTGAATACATTTACCACAATTCACTTAATGATCCACTTAAGAAATCTTAAATATATATCTTGTTTTAATTTTAAAAATTTCATGTTAGTTTGCATACAAAATTCATATACATTGTGTTTCACACATTTCATCCACATTGTGTTTCATACCATCATTCATACATATCGTGTTTTTATAAAATCAATCACTATTGATCTATGCCTACTATTACCCCATCCTTTCAGGTCTCCATTGGATCTTTCCTACTTTCTCCACCCCTTTCCCACTTCCTACCAAACTCTGTCATCACAGTGATTTGTGTGGACGCACACATACACACACACACACACACACGCACACATACACTCTTCCTCCCCACTCCCCTACTTTTCCCCATTTGGACTTTAGCACACATCTTATTAGTTATCCTTCCATTTTTACAATAATGATCTTATGCAGTATTTGTCCTTATGAGACTTAGTTCACTCAACATAATATTCTCTAGACTCTCCCATATTATGTAGTATTTTACAAAATCGTTGCTCTTTAGTGCTGCATAGTATTCTATTGTGTGAATGTACTGTAATTTCTCAGTCCATTTGTTTGTTGATGTTAGTTATTTCCATTTTCTTACAACTGTGAATAATGCTGCTATGAACACAATGTACATATCTCAATTTGTGTCTCAGTTCTGTTTTCCTCAGGGTATATTCCTAGCAGCAGAATAGCTGGGACATATGGGATTTCTATGTTCAGCTTTTTAAGGAAATGTGAAATTGCCTTCTAGAGTGGTTGTACCATTTTACAATCCTACCACAGTCTATGAGAGTTCCCATCTCTCCACATTCTCCAACATTCACCCATTCCTGCCCTGTTAAATTTTACTTCTGCTACTGGGGTGAAATGGTATCTCATTGTGGTTTTAATTTTCATCTCTCTTATTGCCATTTATTTTAAACATTTAAACATTTCTTCATGTGTCTGTTGGCCATATGAATATATTTGTTTGTGAAGGCTTTGCATGTCTTTTGCCCATTTTGTAATTGGATTCTCAGTCTTTTCCTTGTGAAGGCCCTATATGATTCTGTAAATTTTTGTTATGAGACCCTTGTCAGAGATATTGCCAAATGTTTTTCCCAGTCTGTAGGTTTTCTTTTCACCCTATTGGAAAAAGTTTTTGATGCACACAGATGCTTAATCTTTAGAAGGTTCCATTCATTAACGTTCTCCTCTCCTGGTTGTGCATTCTGGCTGTATTTGCCGGCCTTTTTATAGTCTAGGTTAGGCCTTCTAAGTTGGGTCCCGTTTTGTCTCTTATGATCTTTATAGTTTGAGGCTTTCCCCCCATGTCTCTGATCCAGCTAGAGTTAATTTTTGTGTATGGTGTGAGATGTGGATCCCTCTTCAGCTTTCTGCAGCTATATGTATGTCCAGTTTTCTCAGCATCATTTGTTGAAGATTAAATATATCTTAAATTTTTTTAAATTTTATTTTTATTATTTTTGTGTGTATATATACCATCAAATCGGATCTGACTGGTACAGGAGGAGGTTGTCAGTCCTTCTCCTGCAGAGCATCTGGTGGATTCGAACCACTCACCTCTGGGATTGCAGTGCAGCTTCTTGCCACTAGGCCACCAGAGCTTACCTAAATATATCTTACATTAGACATTTCATTCTACCTAAATTTTACACTACCCAAAAGGAAAAAAAAACCTCTTAAGCAGATATAAATTCTAGATAATGATATATGTACTGAAGTATTTAAATGTGACATATGCTCATATCTACTTTTAAATGCATCAGAAAAAAAATGTACATTGAAGGATGGAGGAAGTGTGAGTTGATAAATAAGCAATAAAATGAACATAGCTGTTCTTTCATCTTTCCTATTTGAAATTTTTCATAATACAAGGACAGGAGGGAAAAAATAAAAACAAAACTAGAGGGAACTCAGACTCTGGCTTTGCATGCACAGATAGTGAGACAGATTAGCAATTCAATAGAACCTGCTGACCACAAGCTTTGAATGTTGCCTCCCTCTGTACCAGAATCTGGGGCCCTGGGAGATGTTGGGCTTAGCAATTCTGCTAATTGTAAATCAGCTGACTTCTCACTGTTTCCTAAACACAATCAGACTCAACATAAGCTATGTCATGATTATACTTTTGTCTTTGTAAAATCTTATTTCATATTTTCAGAACAATGAAGGGACAATGTCTGCAAACTCCACACTACTAGGTATCTATCGTTGTTGTTTAATGCTGTGTACCATTGAGTTGGAACCAACCCATACCGGACCCTCCAGCAGGTTTTTAGAAGCTGTTAATTGCACAGAAGAAGATTGCCCATCTTTCTCCTGTGGAGCAGCTAGTGAATATGAGCCACATGCCTTCAGGATTCCAGTGCTGCTTAAAATAAGGACTAGATCTTAGAGAAGAGCTGGTTTCCATATTTCCAAGCTGGGATATGACTGGGGAGTTGGGAGTACAGGTCGGCTTGCTGCAGCAGGAAGCACCAGTGAGCTGTGCTTGCCTATTATATCCTGCATCCTCAGAGGGCAGGGTGGCTCCTGAGGGTAGATTTCCTGTGTGTCACCTGTCTATGAGCATGCATCCTTTCCCAGCATCTCTGTCTCTGCTCTTGTTTTTAAGGTTGGAAAACAAAGAATAAGGCAAATAAGGAGGCCTGCCTTCCAACAGACACTACATTCACTCTTGTGCCATATTTGTTTTCATCTCCAGGTGATCGTGTTGCTATTGAGCCTGGTGCTCCCAGAGAAACAGATGAATTCTGCAAGATTGGTCGATACAACTTGTCACCAACCATTTTCTTCTGTGCAACGCCCCCCGACGATGGAAACCTCTGCCGGTTCTACAAGCACAATGCCAGCTTCTGCTACAAGTTAGTACCTTCAGCCTTTTCATGCTTCATAGAGCTTTCCATTTGATGACCTTTCTTGTAATTTCTCTTGATGATGTCTTTTTTCACTCCATTTCATGATTCCAAATATAAACTATCCCCCTGGAAACTCCGCCTTTCTTTTTATTGGAAGTAGTCTCATTCGAGCTAATTAATCTTTCAATCTAACTTTATTTCACTTAAAGTTTGGCAGTGCTGGTAAAAACAGAAAGTTGTTGGAATCACTCAGTCCTCTCTAACCATCCTGGGAAGTAGATTGGCATGATTCATGTTCCTTTATTGGTTCCAGCCACCAGAAAGGGAAGCTATAACAATAATGATAAGGAAAACCTTCACAACAAACAACAGCAATTACCCACATTTATTAACACAGGTTGGTGCCTGGGCATGGGCTGTGGAGCCACGCAGCCTAGGCTGGGATCCTGGGTCCCTTCCTTCTTGATGAGTGGCTTTGGGGAGGTGACTTAACCTTTCCCTGTTTCAGTTTCATTTAGTCATCAGAGTAAATAAGTAAGGCAATATATGAAACCAGACCCACTGCCGTCAAGCCTTTTCTAATTCATAGTGACTCTAAAGGACAGAGTAGAATTGCCCCATAGAGTTTCCAAGACTGAATTTTTATGGAAGCAGATTGCCTCATCTTTCTCCCTTGAAGCAAATTTGAACTGCCAGCTCTTCTGCTCTGATGGATTTGAACTGCCAACCTTGCAGGTAGCAGTATTGCTGCTTTATCCAATGTGTCAAGACTCCTTATAACACATGCAAAGTTATTATTACTCCTTTCCCAGTCTTATGTTAAGTTCTTTGCATGCCTTATCTTATTGAGCCTTCACAGCAGTTCCGTGAATTTCATTATTGGGATTTAATGCAATGGTTAACTGAGGCAAAAGAAAGCTAATTGACTCAGGAACAGAGCAGAACCAGGAGTCTCTGTGATTCTCACACCTCTATCCTATCTCCATTGTTGTTATTAGTTACTGTCGAGTAGGCTGGGACTCCTGGAAACTCCATGTACAACAGAATGAAATATTGCATGGTCCAGTACCATCTTCTCTATCACTGGTTTGCTCAAGTATATAGTTGTGGTCACGATGTATTTTGAGAACCTTTCAGCCTAGGAATATCTGGCCTCCTAAGTCCTAAGTTGGAGAGGACAATACCCATTGCCTGAGCCCATACATAGAAGCTTTTAAAAATTTTCTATTATGTTTTGAGTGAAGGATTACAGAGTGAATTGATTTTCTATTTAACCCATTATATAGATTTCATTTTATGGTGTTAAGTCCCCACATGGGAAGAGCACTCATCCCATTTCCTTCTTGTGATTCTCATTTCTTTTTTTTTTCTTCTTTTATTAAATTTTATTAGTTTTAATGAACATTTACAGGGATTTTGGGTTTTCATTCCTTCATTGCTGCACCGTTCTCTCCACCCTCCTCCCCAGTTTGTTCTTCTTCCCCGCCATCCGAATGTCTGTTTTAATTGTCCAATTGCCACAGTGCTTGTCAAAGTCAGTTCTGATTAATCTCCTTTGTCGGTGTGTCCTTTGCCATTCCCTATCACTCCTCCCTGAGAGAGACTTCACCCTGATTCATAAGGAAAAGGGGATGGCGTATTCTCTTAGCTACTTCCTGCTGAAAAGGGACGGACGCTGTGGGTTTCAGGGTGAAGATCTTCTCTCACTACTCTAAAGGGCCCCTTTGGCAGTAGGAAACACATAGACTATTATGGAGATTGATTTTGGAATTTAGATGCACTGTTATTAATTGTGCTTAGCCGTACATGTTCATATCCCTGAAGATGTATCATGGGGGGGTTGCAACCTAGAAGACACAAATTTAACTAACAAGTTATAAGTACATGAGTCAAAAATTATGGAAAAGTAAAAGAAAAGATTCTTTCATTGTTTTATAAACCCTCCCCCAGGTCCCCTCCACCATGTAGCCTTCGCTCTAGACTCCTGTGATGACAGAAATGCCTAGTCACATATCTCTTTTAAACAGTTTTCTCCCTCCTCTGTTTCAGTACAGTATACATTATTGAACACATCTTACTCAGTCTCTCCCCAACCCTGAGGTTAGTCCCATTCTACAACAGTGGCATCATGTAATATTTGTCCTTTTGTGACTGGGATATTTCACTCAGCATAATGTTCTCCAGAGTCAACCATTTTGAATAATATTGCATGAGTTCCTTGTTTTTTAATGCAGCATAGTATTCCATTGTGCGAATATACCACAGCTTCTCTAGCCATTCGTTTGTTGATGGGCACTTAGGTTGTTTCCAACTCCTTGCTATTGTGAACAAAGCTGCAATAAACATGGGTGTGCATATATCTGCTTGGATGTCAGCTATGGTCTCTTCAGGGTATATTCCCAGTAGTGGAATTGCTGGGTCAAATGGTATCTCTATTTGCAACTTTTTGAGAAAGCGCCATACTCCTTGTGATTCTCATTTCTGTTCATCCTTCTATCCTAACACTTCCTGTCTTCTGAGCATTCTTAACTGGGCAGATACTAACTGTTTGATCTTATAGAATTTCTTGTTCTAAGGAGTACCTCTCTGGTGTCATTATTCACCTTATAAGCCTATTCATTATTTAACTGAAAGTGAGCCACAGAATTGAGTTTAGTTCTGAGTGCAAAGATTTACTAAGGGCCATACTCTAAGGGGTTCTACAGTCTCTATTCAACCACAGGTATAATCACTTTAATGATTTTTAGTTTTGTTCCATTTTTTTCTCACTGTCCAGAACTCTATATTGAGATTCCTTTTAGAATGGGTGATGGTGGTAGTTGGTACCATCCAATTCTTCTAGTGTCAGGAGTGTGAGGTGGAAGTTGATGTTGAATCAACATGGTTTTGAAGTGAGAACTTGTGTCTGCAGAAACTAAGTTCTCTACCTTTTCATGAGCCCCAACAGAGAGAGCTTGTCAGTGTTGATATGACAATATCTCTGTGACCAGACCCAGGCGTGTTCTCCATTTGCCACAACCTCACCCCAGGAAACTCTCTGTCAGCTAACGTGGTGCTTGTGCCAGTGGAGTGCAGACAGCAGTCTCTTGGGCAGTCTGACTGACAGATCTGAGTTTTTCTAGTGTACATAGGAAGTCTTGAGAGGAGTCACAGACTGGAGACTTTGTGATGAGTTTAAATCAACACCTAAACCTGTTCTAGAAGAAAGCAGGTTCAGTGGGCAGAGACCATGGAGCTTGAGAGATGCCCCCTCTCAGCAAGTAGTTCCTCGGCTACCCTGTGGTTTCTAGGCCCTTTTCAAATTAAGTATCAAATGATGTTGTCATGGAAGGCAGAGAGCATACTGATAAAACTCAAGACTAACCACTGGCCTCTGCCATTTACCAACTGGGTGACATTGCTCAAATTAACTAAGCTTTGTGGCCTCCAACATCCTCACCTACAAAGTAGATAATAGAAGCACCTCCTTCATAGAATTATAGACAGAATTCAGTGAGATAAAGTATGTAAAATACTCAGCACATAATATGGATTTTTGTATGCAAACCAATATAAAATAAAAATGGCTTAAAAATAAAATACTAAGCACAAAATCTGGAATATAATGAGTATTTGGTAAATGGTACCAAGATCCATCATACCCTCTGTCTTTGGTCTGAGTACAGTGCTACAGCCTTGGGCCAGAAAGGGAGCATTGTGCTGGGATCGGTAGGGGTGGGATGCTGGTAAGCTCTGCAAGTGGCAGCTGGAGGGCTGGGAGCAGCTGTGCAAGCCCTACAACCTCCTAATGGTACCTAACAACAATGACTGCTTCTTTAGGGAGCTCTGATGAGCAAGTGTGTAAGAGTTGCACTGACAACCCAAAGGCAGGCAGTTGAAATCTACCAGCTGCTCCTTGAAAGAAAGATCCTCTCAAGTGGTTTAGAGCCTCTGAAAACCCACGGGAGGGTCAGCTACAAATTGGTCCTTGCTCGACAACACGTAACAACCTAGCTTCTTATTCTCCTTCTCACCTTAGTTCCTATCTTCCTGCTTGACTTCCTACTATCTTATATCCTCTTTTGCCTGTTCTGTAAACTCTGCTGTGAAACCACCAAGTTACTTTGACATTCTAGTGTTTATAGTCGTGAAAGATTAGGGATGGAGACTTAAGAATCATCTCATCCCTTTTCCTTCTCATTCCCCATTGAACAAGGGTGACTGACCCTTCTTTGGTCAGCGGCAGAGAGGGTGGACCCCATGACTGTCCAGCCCTTCTCCCTCTGTGCCAGGTTGCTTTCCTTTGTTGTTGTCAGTGTTAGGTATAGGATAATAAGGCAGTATCTACTAAATTGGCTGAATGATTCCCTAGATAACAATCCACTCTCATTACCATTCCCAACTCTAGTTTTCCTTAAAGTTCTCCAAGGAGAGGTCACATAATCCCTGACAAAACCCACTCTCAGCTTAGAGCTAAAACAAGCCTTGAGGGAAGGGCCAAGGGTGAAACAATGAAAGTGTCTGGGAGTGATATTGCAGGGATCATTAAAAGAGTGTATGTGTCTTCCTTATTTCCTTTCTCCCTTTGCTACAACTGATGCCTGGAAGGAGGGCAGGAGTGATGCCAGCAGTCAGAGCAAGAGCATGGGTTAGAGTGGAGAGTGATGTGAGAGAAACACGAAGAGAGAAGTGTGGGAGAGGACCCAGTATGTCAGCCACAGGCCTTGTTGCTTATTCTGTCAAGGTTTATAAGCAACTACAGGGGAGCCTTGGGAATGATTTGACTCTCATCTTTGATTCCTCTTGAAACTTGAGGGTTTTCATGTGGCGGCATTTAAAGACTGCAGTTTGAGTAAAAAACCAACCATAGCTGACTCTTCATTGGGTTTTCCAAGGCTGTTCATAGCCTGGAATGAGATTGCCCATCTTTCTCTAATGGAGCAGTGGGTGGATTCAAACCACCTACCTTTGGGTTGACAGCACATCTCCTTACCCATGGTGCCACCAGACCTCACTATAGAGGTTTTAGGGCATTGAATAAATAGTATGCAGTAAAGAACTCACATAATTGGATATTAGTTACAGAGATGCATATGCCGAGAAGCAGCTAGTATGAGGCAGGCAAAGGAGACCTGGAATCAGTAGACCTCGGCCCTCAAGTCTGGCCTTTCCACTCACTAGTCTTGTAACCTTGAGCACATCTCTTAATGTCATTGGGCTTCTGTTTCCTCTTCTGTAAAGGTAAAAATAGAACTTATCCTTCTTGCCTGACAAAGTCATCACTGTGAGGATTAATTGAGATAATGGATGAGAAAGCCTTTTAATCTGTAAAGTCTTATGCAAAGTTTGCTGTCATCACCACTGGGATTATTAATAGGGTTGAGATGTCAGTGAACTCGGAAGTGAAAACCAAGAACCTAGTGGTGAAGGTGACACAGCATTTCATCAGTTATGTGGAAGGCAGATGGTTTCCCATCCTAACTGGTCCTGGGGCAGCCAGGCAGGCGCTGTTATCAGATGTAGTTCTTCTGAAACCTGTGATATGGATGATTCTAGAAAGCAGAGGCCAGATCACTGTTTCGCAAAGCTGTTGGTAGTTGGGATTGCTAAAAATAAGAAAGGAGATAATCTTGAGAAGCAGAGGATGCTGCCATAGGATTGTGTTAACTCGATGTTAAAGGAACTTTTCATTGACTTATGACAATCACACCATACATTATTTGGGTAACTCTTTAAAGATTTTTAAAAATATGTTTTACTACTGAAGTGATTTCTCCAAAGAAAACAATTTCCAGAGCAGATTAACCTAGCACAAGTTCTAGGATCAGACATCTTGTTTCTAACTGGAACTGCCTGAGCCCCTTACTAACTTTGAACTTCTGGAGGAGGTAATTTAAGCTCCTAGACCTCAATTTCCTCATCTGTAAAATTAGAAGCTCTAGTGGCCTAGTCCCATGCCAAGCCATCTCATTTTGCCAATACCTAGTGTGTCAATATTTATGCATTCCATTTCTTTCTTAACAATGTCCAATTTTCCTACATTCATGCTCTCACATTCCACATTCCAATCACTAGTGTCTGCTTACAGCTGTTCCTCCTCCTTTGTGTTTCAATTTCTAAGATCTCAGTATCAATTGCCATGTCTGCTAGTCTAGGTGTGCTCTATACACAGGGTTTTCAAAGCCCTGTCATTTTGGAAGTGGATGGCCAATCCTTCTTCCTAGTCTGTCTCAAATGGTGTGTTTGTTTGTTGTTGTTTTAATAATAGTATCTGACAGACAAGCATTTTACAGAGAAGAGCAGATGAAAGACATTTATCCAATTAGAAAAATGACCAATAGATTAACTTTGAATCAGATGATCATATGATCTACTATGCCAGGGATAAAAAGGTGAGAAAAAATGGGGTTGGTTTCTAATGAAAAAAGTAATTTCTAGATCCATCATGAAATACAATGTGGTGAGTGACAGGATAATATCCATACGCATACAAGGAAGTCCAGTGAATACCACTATCATTCAAATATATGCAGCAACAACTAGAGCCAAAGAGGAGGAAATGGAAGATTTCTACCAACTTTTACAATCAGAAATTGATCAAACATGCAATCAAGATGCATGGATAATAATGGGTGACGGGAGTGCAAAAGTTGGGAATAGGGAAGAAGGATCAGTAGCTGGAAAACATGGACTCGGAGAGAAAATGAGGCTGGAAATAGAATGATAGAATTCTGCACATTCAATGATTTATTCATTGCAAGTACCTTTTATAAGAAACACAAATGCAGGCTACACACATAGATCTCACCTGATGGTATGCATAGGAATCAAATCAATTACATTTGTTGAAAGAATCGCTGGAGAAGTTCAATATCAGCTGTGAAAACCAGGCCAGGTGCTGATTGTGGGAGAGACCACCAACTACTCATATGCAAGTTCGAGCTGAAGTTGAGGAAAATTAAGTCCATGGGAACCATAATTTGACTTTAGGTCTATCCCACTCGAATTTCAAAACCATCTCAGGAAAAGGTTTGAGGCCTTGAGCATCAGTGAGCGTAGACCAAATGAGCTGTGGGAGGATATCAAGAAAATCATCCATGAAAAATGCAAAAGATCATTACAAAGGCTGGAGAAGAAGAAAAGACCGAGATGAATATCAGATGAGACTCTGAATATTGCATGAGAGCACCAAGAAGCCAAAGCTAAAGAAAGAAATCAAAGAGCTGAAAAGAAAATGTCAAAAGGCAGTTCGGGATGACAAAGCAAGATACTATAATGAAATGTGCAGAGAGTTGGAGTCAGAAAATCCAAAGGGCAGAACTCGCTCAGTGTTTCTTAAGCTGGAGTTGAAAAACAAATTCAAGCCACGGGTGGCAATACTTAAGGATACTTTGGGTAGAATGTTAAATGATCCAAGAAGCATTGAAAGAAGATGGAAGGAGCACACAGGGTCACTGTATCAGAAGGAATTGGCTGACACGAAGAATTTCATGAAACAATGTATGAGCAAGAGCCTTTGGTGATGAAGGAGGAAGTTCAAGTTGCTCTGAACGAACTGGCAAAAAACAAGGTTCCAGGCATACCAATTGGCATATTTCAACAAACAGGCACTGCCCTGGATGTACTCACTAAGTTGTGCCAAGAAATCTGGAGGACAGCAGATGGCCAACTGACTGGAAAAGATAGGTATTTATTCCTATTCCAAGAAAGGTGACCCAACAGAGTGTGGGAGTTATTGAACAATATTATTGATATCACATGCAAGCGAGATTCTGCTGAAAATGATCCAAAAACAATTGGAGCAAAATGTCAACAGAGAACTGCCAGATGTGCAGGCTGGATTTAGAAGAGGTGGTGGTAGTAGGGATATTATAGCTAATGTTAGATGGATCTTGGCAGAAAGCAGAGAGTACCAGAGGAATGTCTATCTGTGCTTCATTGACTATGCAAAGGCTTTTGACTGTGTGGATCACAACAAGCTATGGCTGACTCTGAGAAGAATAGGAATCCTAGAACATTTGATTGTGCTAATGCAAAACCTATACTTGGACCAAGAGGCAGTTGTCAGAACACAGTAAGGAGATACTACATGGTTTGAAATCAAGAAGGGGGTCCGCCAGGGATGTATTCTGTTTCCATAACTTTTCAATCTGTACACAGAACAGATTATCTGAGATGCTGGGTTGTAAGAGGAGAAATGTGGCATCAGGATTAGTGGAAAAGTCATCAACAACCTGTGTTATGCAGATGACACAACCCTGATTGCTGAAACTAAGGAAGACCTGAAGCACTTGCTGCAGAAGGTCAAGGACTGCAGCCTTCAATACGGATTGAAACTCAACATCAAGAAAACAAAGATTCTCAACACTAGGCCAATTGGCAGCATCAGGATGGATGGTGAAGAGATTGTTTTTGTTTCTGTTTCCTTGGCTCTGCAGTCAACCTCTTGGTACCAGCAGCCAGGAAATCAAGAGGTGAATTGCATTGGGAAAGCCATCTGTCAGGGACCTCTCCAGAGTACTGAAGAGCAACGACATCAGGCTGAAGACTAAGATGCGCCTGATCCAGGCTATAGCCTTCACAGTTACAAGGTATGCATCAGAGAGTTGGACAGTGACTAGGGATAATAGAAAGAAAATTGATGCCTTCCAGCTGTGGTGCTGGAGAAGAGTGTTGAATATACCATGGATTGCTAGGAGAACAAACAAGTTAGTCCTGGAGAGAGTGAAGCTGGGCTGCTCCTTAGAGTCTAGGATTCTGAAGCTTTGTCTGACATACTTTGAGCATGTTGCAAGGAGGGACTGGTCGTTGGAGAGGGACATCATGTTTGGGAAAGTGGGAGGGATGGCATAGGAGAGGAAGACCCTCAATGAGATGGATCACTTCTGTGATTGGGGTGGTGGGAATGAGTGTGTTGGAGACGGTGAGGTTGGCACAGGATAGAGCAGGGTGTATGGCTCTTGTACATAGGGTTGCTATGAGTTGCAAACGACTCGACGGCACATAACAACAACAACAGTGGCCTAGTAGTAAGAAGCTGTGCTGCAACCCCAAAGTATGCAGTTCAAATCTACCAGCAGATGGGCAATCTCTTCCCATGAGATTTACTGCCTCTGAAAACCTACTGGACAGTCAGCTATTTTTTTATTCTAACTCAACAGTTTACAACAACCACAGACCTGTTCTGAAGATTTACCTAAACTTATCTGAAATATTTAGTCAATATATTGTTTCATTGTGTTCATTGACTATGCAAAGACATTTGACTGTGTGGATCATAACAAACTGTGGCTGACTGACAAGAATGGGAATTCCAGAACACTTGATCGTGCTAATGAGAAATCTATACTTGGACCAAGAGGCAGTCGTCAGAACAGAACAAGGAAACACTGTATGGTTCAAAATTGGGAAGGGCGTGTACCAGGGATGTGTCCTGTCTCCATACCTTTCCAACCTGTATGCAGAACAGATTATCCAGGAGGCTGGGCTCTATGAGGAGGAATGTGGGGTCAAGATTGGTGGATTATCTATCAATAATCTGTGATATGCAGATGACACAATCCTGCTTGTGCAAAGTGAGGAGGATCTAAAGCACTTGCTGCAGAGGGTCAAGGACTGCAGCCTCCAATATGGATTGAGGCTCAATATCAAGAAGACAAAGATTCTCACCACTGGCCCAATTGGCAGCATCAGGATGGATGGTGAAGAGATTGAGATTGTTCACAGCTTTAGTTTGCTTGGCTCCACAATCAACACTCTCGGCACCAGTAGGCAGGAAATTAAAAGACATATTGCAATGGGAAAGTCTGCTGTTAGGGACCTCTCCAAAGTACTGAAGAGCAATGGTATCTCTCTGGAGACTAAGATGTGTCTGATACAGGCCATGGTCTTTGCAATCACTTGTTATGCATCAGAGAGCTGGACAGTGATGAAGGAGGATAGAAGGAGAATTGATGCCTTTGAACTGTGATGCTGGAGAAGAGTATTGAGGGTACCATGCACTGCTAGGAAAACAAACAGATTCATCCTGGAAAGGGTCAAGCTGGGCTGCTCCTTGGAGGCAAGGATTCTGAGGCTCCATCTGACATTCTTTGGACATGTTGTAAGGAGGGACTAGTCCTTGGAGAGGGACATCATGCTTGGTAGTGTGGAGGGACAACGCAGGAGGGGAAGACCCTCCATGAGGTGGATTGATTCAGTGACTGGGGCAATTGCGATGGGTGTATTGGAGATGGTGCTATTGGCACAGGACAGAGTGGAGTTTAGGGCTGTTGTACATAGGATCGCTATGAGTCGCAAGCGACTCGACGGCACGTAACAACAACAATCTGAAATATATGTTGCTTAACACGCTGCCTATCCTATAAATGAATACTGTTAACTATTGTTATTATTTTTAACTAAGAGTGATTAAGTGTGTCTATGTTGAATAACCCTCCAGACTTCCTGACAATGTCACCTTTGAAGAAGGAGCCTTGATTGAGCCGCTCTCTGTGGGGATCCACGCCTGCAGGCGAGCTGGAGTCACCCTGGGCAACAAGGTCTTGGTTTGTGGAGCTGGTAAGAAACATGACACCCTGGTTATGAATGTACCAACTGGGAATGTGGGAACCCCTCTGCCATCTTGTTCCCCCTCCAAGGTATGGGATTTGTTCTAGAATCTATGTGTGTCAGAGAAAATAACATTCTCATTCTCTCACTGACCAATATTTTTCTAAATTAGCTTATATTGACCCTTATAACTGCCCTCTTTTGCCAATTTTGCAAACTTTACTGTGAAAATCGTGTGTGTGTGTGTGTGTGTGTGTGTGTGTGTGTGTGTGTGGTGTGTGTGTTTATATATATCTTCAGTATTATAAACCTTTTCTTACTCATTTAAAGAATTGATTTTGGGTTTATTTTGAACTAGAGAAATATTTTAGATAGTGAAGAAAAGGACAACTTTGGGGTTTTGTAAGTCATACCAGAGCAATGATCACCCAGTTCATCCAGGAATGAGGCAAACCCTCCTCGTGACCAAAGGGAGGAGTGGAGTCCAGACTGCCATGAACCAGTATTCTGTCTGGATATGGGGTATAGCTGGCTGCCTTCTCTATTTCCCTGCTTCCTATTGCCCAGAACAAGTGACAGCAGCCTGAGACCAAATCATTCCAGTCTTCTAATGGTAACCTAGGTAGAATGCTGGGCATGGGAGGAGAAAAAGAAGGAGTCTGAATAAAAAGAAGACTAAGTTGTGGTCCAGTGTTCTTAATATGTGTTTGTGAATGATTTTCTTTGGCATGGCACAGTAAGTGGCCACAGGCTTCCTAAGAAGCATGAAGGTATAGAATAAATATGCCCCAGTGAGTCAGCGGACTGAAGGGCATGTGCACGCACACATATTCACTCATAGCTCCATTATCCATCAGGCTGAGAAAACAACTGCTAATATGGTTTTTTTTTCCTTTTTGAGGGTGAAATAATAAAGATAGATTTATTAGAAAGTTACATCCCCAGAGGTTCAGACCTTCCTCCTTGAAAGGAAATATGGAGAGAGGCCTTGCTGCTAATATCTTGCTTTTAGTCTTTAATAAAACCATGTGGAGTATGCCTCTCTTTACCTACTCTTTTCCCCCCAAACAGTATATTGTGAACATTTTTCACGTCAAATTATAGATTTGTGATGTAGTTTTTATAGGTAATTGATATTCCAGGGTGGTTTATTTAATTACCCCTTTGCTGGACATTTCCACTTTTTCCAGGATTTTTCCCCCCTTGCTTTCTTGGAAAACCCACAAAAAAATTAAATTTCTCAAAGATGTTCTGTATAGCCTAATTTTGTGGAGTTTTTTTAAATATTTAAACCATCATGTCATCTGCCACTCAGATACTGTGAGGAAGCAGGTTGGTTTCCAGGATAATTCTTGGGCATCTGGGCGTCCTGAAGCAACAAGGCCAGCCCAGGAAGTCAACTTACTGAAAGTTCCTTTCAGGATATTCTCAAAGGTCACCCAAAGAAGAAGTCCTTGGGGAGTGTATGATGGGTCCTCAAAAAGGCAAGGACCAAGGAGAGTACAGGAAAGTGTACCTAGACTTTCTGAGATGTCTTGTTCCCTAAACAAGTACATCCTTTCTTAAATCTTCTGGTTCAAGATTATTCCCAAAAGGGAAAATTTGTAATTAGATAATAGGCACGTAATAAGTTGGATAAAATAAAAGTCAATGTAAAATAAGAGGTGATTAGCACAGTATCACTAAAGAAAAGGCAGAAATAGGTGCACAAGAATTCTTAAAACAAAAGACTATTACATATGTAACCCTCTATTACCAGTAATAAACAATGACCTGCAAGCGAATACATAGGAAGGCAGGAAGGTGAACAGATAGGGCAAGTGAAAGGGATTACACCTGTGATCACGGTTACTTAAGTTTGGCAGATGATATTTTCAGCATGCATGTGTGCTGCAAATGCATCCATGTTTATAGTAGAGCCAACAGGGGGCAATATTACATAAACTTCCTAACTGTAACCAAATAGCCTGAGGGAATGGGTCACTGGTCATCGGGCTTCAGAACCATAGTCTCAGGAGATACTAAAGCCAAATGACAGAACATAATCCACAAAGACAATAATTCTACACACTACATTGGTGAATAGTAACAGAGGACAAAAACTTTTGAGGAACCATCTAAGGTGTAATCACTGGTATCTCCATGCCGGGAGCAAAGACAAATGCTGACAATAAAAAACACATGGATACAAACAGTCCATAGCACCAACAGACCGCTCAACTTCCATGACCCTGAAACCAGAAGATCTAGACTATGCCTGACTACAAGTGTGAATTGCTCTGAACCGGATCTTGATAGAAAGTCCTAGAGAGAGTGTTAGATAAATGAAGAACAAAACTCAAAATCACAAAGACATCTGAGCTTGCTGATCTAATGGAGACTGGTAGACTGTAGAGTCTGTGAGCCCCTAGTGTCCTCCGAGCCTGGAACTGAATTCACTGCTGTAGTGTTGCTCACAGCCCAAGGATAAACAGATGCTTAAGGTGAACACAACCACCAGGGAGATACTTAGCTCTTGGAACAGTCAACCACACAGGATCACAAGGGTAGAAATTATTCCAGGATAGAACTTAGAAGGTAGGAAGGGAGAGTATGGTGGGATAATTGGGAACCAAAACCCTAGAGAGATAGTGGGAAGAATGATGGTACAGTATGGGGATTGTAATCAATATTACACACCAAAACACAGATTGATGACTGAATGAAGTACCAGTCTGCTCTGTAATCTCTCTAATCTTAGTAAAAAGTCTAAGTAAAAATATTTTCCCCATGCAGTATCCAAGAGTAAGTGGAAATTATCTAGTTCTGAGATATACAAAAGTTAAAGAGTCCAACACATGCATGAAAATCAGTTCCCCATTGGAATAACTGTTAAGGATACACAAAAGATATGGTTCCTAACTATAGCCTTGGCATGATATTAACTATTTCACAGTGTCTCCTATTTTCTGCTTTGCTTAGGACCAATTGGACTGGTCACTTTGCTTGTGGCCAAAGCAATGGGAGCAGCTCAAGTGGTAGTGACTGGTAAGGATTCTTTCTTTTTCGATCCCTTTTAGGGGATACATGGGAGCCCTGATGGTGAAACCCACAGTGAGTTACACTGCCAACTCAGACAATATGCACCTTGGGCAGTTCAAACCTGCCAGAAGCTCCTCAGGAGGAAGAGGGACAGTTTCCTTTAAGACTCATTGCCTCAAAAACCTGATGGAGGGTTGCTTTGAGTCGGAACTGCCTCAATGGCAGGGAGTTAAGTTTTAGGGGAAGCAGTGGGATGGGGACTATAGTTTGGGGGAGATTCACGAGGCCCATTCCCTTGCTGAGGTGTTAATTTATTAAAGAAGGTTTCTACCTTTTTTGTGGGCTCCAGGATTAAAAAGCTCACCCAGGGGATGACCAAGTCAGGGCTCAAGATGAGGGTTCTTTTGTTGAGAGAGGGCAGGCCTGACTATCTGGCGACCTCAGAGGTCCATATTACCTTCTTGACCCTAAGAGGAGATTCAGCTCTTGATAGATCTGTCCAAGCCCAGGGGACAAAGTGGATATGTTTGTGCATGTGAATATGGAGTTGATATTGTGTGTGTTGCGGGGTGTGATACATGTGGGAGACATGAGAGAAGACACAGGTACATGTGTATATATACATATGTCTATGTAGGTGCGTGGTAAGTTGTGTGGCATATATGGAGATATACAGGATTATGCAGGCGTGTGAGTGTGTACTTAAGGAAGAGAATATGTGAGAGTGTGTGTGTGTGCATACCGCAATGTGGTGTGTGTACCGCTCTGTGGTGTGTGTACTTACACACCACAGTGTGGATTATAGAGGACTTTGAGAGATTGTGTGCATGTCGGGTGTGTGTGTGTGTGTGTGTGTGTGTGTGATCTGTGAGAGTGTGTATATGTGGAAATATGGTATATGGATATGTATGGGGTTCGGCAACACCGCCCACTGCCTCAGAGCTTTGCTAGCATGAAAACCTGCATCTCCATTTTATTTTCTCCCTAATCACCCATCCAATTGCTCTGAAAGAAACTTTCATTCAACTTTAGATCTGTCTGCTGCTCGGTTGTCCAAAGCCAAGGAAATTGGAGCAGATCTCATCCTCCAGATCTCCAAAGAGGGCCCTCAGGAAATCGCCAGTAAAGTAGAAGGTCTGCTGGGATGCAAGCCGGAAATCACCATCGAGTGCACAGGGGCCGAGTCTGCCATCCAGTCGGGCATCTACGTGAGTGGACAAGGGCAATGGAGCTGAGGAGTAGCTCTGGGGAATCAGTGGAGAGTGATGGCTGGAGTAAAAGGAAGGATTCCTAACAGTGAGAGAGAGATATAAGAAAACAAGAGAGATAGCAAGAGATTCATTTTGCTTAAGTCCACAGAGAAAGTAGTTGGGAAGCTCACTGTTAGGAATCCTTCCTTTTACTCCAGTCATCTCTTTCTTGTGGAGCTAGCACTACTTGCCTTATTGGATCATTGTGAGGGTCAAGCTAGACAGCACCTATGCAGAAGGCTTGAGAAAACACCTTTAGTATTAAGCAGCTTCATGGTCATGTTTATGATCATAAAAGCTTTTATGGGAAAAGAACCAGCAGGAAGAACAGAAGGCCATGCGTGGCTTAGTTATGTGGGGGAAAATCCCCTTCTTGTTTTATTGAGGGGAAACTACAGCTTTTGAGTTGTTAACTGTAATATTACAGTTAGTCACAAAGGTGAAGTGATTTTTAGACTCATAGGTAATTACCACTGTCCTCTTCCAGTCTTGGGAAGAGATAAGGCACCAGTATCTGATTTTCTCCTCAGTGAGCCACCAGCAATTTCAGGAAAATTGGGAGGGAGTTGGAGGAGTGGTATTGGCAGATCAAAGTGTGAGAGAAACGAGAGGAAAGGTGATTCCTAGGTTCTGAAACCTATTGTAAGCCGGATCCTCTATGAGGTATTTTATAACAGGCATGATGCCTCATCCTGAATAACAGCTCAGAAAAATCGTTATCATTGCCCACATTTTATAATGAGAGAAGCCTTGAACCCCACTGATAAAATGCTGAGGCCAACTCATGCCCAGCCCAGCTTTGTCCCATTGCTTGAGATTTCCAAGCAGGATAGAGAGTAGCTCTGTGGAGATGAGGAGCCGAGCTGGGAAGAACAGTTGACAGCAGCCTCCCCAGGGACACCTTTGCCCCCTGTACTGCTTTCGTACTGTGGCTCAGGTTTCCTTCTTCCTTCTGAGTCATAGCTGGTTCCCACATGAGGGCATTTTGCATCATGCAAGACGTTCTTGGAAAAGCTGACCATTCAAGCTGTGTGGCACATCCCTCAAGCCTAGCACCCTGGTAAATGATCAACCCACTTCCTACTTGGGCTTCAGGGAATGACGTGAGAGAGTGAGGAGGAGATCCCACCTTCACCTGTCCTGAGCTTCAGCTGATGTCACCTAGCCCTTTGCTCCACTGTCAGAGACAGTGGTCACCATGAGGGAAGGGATATAGAGAAGCCAAATCTCAGGGGACTCATAGGTCTGCATGTGCTCCATCTTCTCTTTCCATATCCTGAGTGCCTGCTGAATGTCAGTATTCTGGGCACTGTGAGGGCTATGAGAGTAGTAGGGTATGCCCTCTTCAAGCTGCCAACAGGCTGGTAACCCATTCTCTACAGGAAGGCAGTATGAGCTGAGGAACCTGAAAGGCATGATTTCCAATAAGAGGCTTCCCTGCTCCTACCCTGCCCTGAGGGCATCTGGGAGGAAGTGGCATCTCAAGCTGTTGATGGTGGGGCCTTAGCTGCTAAGCTACAAGAGGTGGGTGTGGAAGTGAATATGATGTCAAGGGCTTTACCCTGAAGCTAGTGCACCTGTGATACAGGGTGTAGGGCCAACACGCATGATAGGTAGTGAAGAATGTGCAGGCTGCTCTCTGCCAATAGGCAGGCTAGGCGGAAGTCTTGTATAGGAACATAACTGAGAATCACTTCCCTGTCAGAGGTGATGAGACAGTGTTTATGGGGAGACCGAGCAGATACTTTGGGGCACAATCGAGATCATCTCCTTGGTGCAGAGGTCACACCCACGTAACAGTGGACAAGTAGTCTGGGCATTCGTTTGCCTTCAGTCAACAAACTTCTATTCTCTCGGCGGTTGAAATGACCCACTTGCTATTGCTCCTCATCACAAGGCAGGGCTGAACTGACAATAAGGAAATGGAGCTTTTTAGGTGTTTTCTCAATCATCAGCTCTGTGACTCACTGCACTTTTAAACCCACCCTTGGCACTGCCCATTTTTTTCCCATTGAAGACACCAAGGATCTCTGACTAGAAGATTTTTTTTTCTCGTTAATGACAAGTTCACAAGTAGTGTGTAAGTCATTTCAATAAGAACATAAAACGTCAAACATTGATCCCACACTAATGTTGGGCAAGATGATGATAGTCCACACAGCCCTCCTGGAGCGGCATAATCCTAGTTTTACAGGTGACAAATGGCCAGAGCCCCACAACCAGAAGAGGTGAAGTTGGGAGTCACCTCCATGCTGCTCAGACCCACAAATTCTGCATCTTGCATCTTACTGTACTGCAGGCCTTTCTCTCTGGTGTGTACTTTTAGTAGCTCCCCTGGTTAGTGTTTCGCAGGGTCTCAATTAGAACTTGCCAAAATAATGCCTGACAGAAACTTAAGCGTGTTTGAGTTGCCTGATTTTTTTTGTGTCTTACAATAACCTGCACTACAGTCCCCAGAAATCTCCAGAGCAAACATAGAACCCATGAAGAATTAAGTAGAAATTGTCAGGAGACATTTTACTGCCACCAGCTTTCCACTGAAGGAACTGACAAGGCAGATGAATGTTCCAGGAAGACAAAATCCATAATGACTAATATTATGGGGGCAAAAGTCTCATGGTTTTAAATGCCACTCTGCTTATGTCAAACGACTTTTGAAACCCCAGTACTCTGATAACTCTTCTCACTTGTATGATGCTTTGTAAGGTTTGTTCCCTTTATCTCATCACTGAGATTCTGTTAAAGCACTGGCCCTGGTGGAGGGACACCCCAGAAGAGACACAGGGGCTAAGATGAAGACATGCTCAAAGTAAAAAATATCTAGTGCTGAATTAGTCTTTGAAAAGTGTGTGGGAGCTGCTGGTGATTAATCTTACATTTGTAAAGAAGATCCTCACTGGGACCTGATGACCCGTAGCTCCTTCCTGGGATTCCGTGGACAGTAGAAGATGCTCCCACTGTGCGTACTTCTCTATTGGCAAAGTGTTACCATTTCAATATCTTTAAAGAAAAAAACCTTTGCTCTGCTGTCCTGTTTCATTTGCTCAACTTTTTTATAGAACAATTTTCTGTACTGAATTTTAGGACTCATCTGATGCAGCCGAGGGTCCTTTGTGTGACTCCAGGATGCTATTGGGAGGGGGAAGCCTACATTTCCTTATCTTCTGGGTTTGCTTGGTTTCACCCCTTCTTCAGGCAACACGTTCTGGTGGGACCATGGTGCTTGTGGGGCTGGGCCCTGAGATGATCACTGTTCCCCTGGTGCACGCTGCCATCCGGGAAGTGGATATCAAGGGCGTATTTCGATACTGCAACACGTGAGTGTCTTGTGGGTGAGCCTGGGGTGTTGAGCAGGGGGCAAGACCAGGACAGACTCACCATGACCTCTGGGACCAGGACCCGCTGCTTATTTATTCATGAAGGACACTCCAAGACCACAGTGAGAGCCGTGATATATGATAGGGATCTAGAAAGGGAACATTCATTCTCTCTCCCTTTGAGATTAGGAAGGCAAAGATGGCAGTGGGAGGGGAGGTGGGTTAAAGCTTGCTTTTGCTGCTTGTCAACCACTCATTACCTAAAGCCTCTCTTCCCTTTTGTTAAATGCACAGATCACGTTGGCTTCCACTCCTGAGCCCCAAAGCTCATCTTGGGGAGTGAGAGTCTTCGTTCCCTCTGCCCATTTTTTATAGACCTATCCTCTCCCCACTAGCATCCTCACTCAGGACCACTTCTCCATCTGTAGTTGGTGACTATTTCTTTAGCTCAGCATTAGTTTTCCAGTAAACTCTGCCATGCTGAGCTGCAAGTGGGTGGGACTGGATTATCCTAAACTGCCTCTCTTGAGATTTATCTGCCCTTTCACATCAGCCCTTGTGTACCTTATGCTTAATGCTGAAGGAATTCTAGGCTTCATAGAAGGCATTGCAGGTTAGAGACATTTGGAAATACAATTTGCACTTCTAAGTCACAAGTCCTATAAAGTAATTTCCTCCACTAGTGGTCCATAAAACTGGGCTTGCAGAACCATGGAATTAAAATAAATATGGTCAAACTTTGTTTAAAGAACCATAATAAATATGGCCGTACAAACAAAAAGCCTTAGGAGATATGATTTGGTGGGTTTGAGGGCCTGGCTACTTCCTGCCAGAAGGTAAAGTGTAATTGCTTGTGATCTTTTACAGGTGGCCGGTGGCGATTTCCATGCTTGCATCCAAGTCTGTGAATGTTAAGCCCTTAGTCACCCATAGGTTTCCTCTAGAGAAAGCTCTAGAAGCTTTTGAAACATCTAGAAAGGGGTTGGGGATTAAAGTCATGCTCAAGTGTGACCCCAATGACCAGAATCCCTGATGTTACTTGAGATTTGCACTCATTCCTGCCCTCTTGGCTTTCCAGCTAAAAGCAAAGGCAGGACTGGGCTCTGATACAAAAATCTCTTGTGAATGGTAAGAATAATTGAAAGACTTAATTATAAACAAAGAGCCTTAGGAGGTATGCCATAAACACATAAATGGGGATTGTTTGGGAGAAGTTGTAGCCAAATTATCTGTTCACACTGAGCAAAGTTCAGCAAGTAAGTAGAGCAGAGTTTGGCAGCAGGTGCTGGGAGCGCCCCTTCTTCCTGGAGTGCCTTAGTTGAGCAAGGATGAGAATCTGCCCACCGTGCTCCTGGTTCACCATTGCTGTGGCCACGTGGGGGTGGAGATGAGTTATGAAGATGGGGCAACTCAAGGTCTGAGACAGGATGGCTTCCATAAAACTCTGCTACTCAGGATCTGTGATAGGACAGGGATGCAAAGGTGAGAGAGTAAGTTTTGTTTAGAGCACAGTGTTGCTGGAACTAAGGGCTAATTCATGGTAAAAGGAGACTGAGAAAAGGGACAGACCTTGCACAAGTAAATTCCATGTGAGGTCAGACCAGCTTATATGCCCCAAATGTAGACAACTGTCAGGAGCCTTCTCATCACTGCTTGAAGTCTGCCCCTTCAACTCTTGAGAATCCCCGTCATTTAATTTGCAAGAAGAAGAACTGGCTTGCACCACTCCCTACTCTCACCCCTTAGGCAGACTTAGTCTGGGGAAGCCACTGTAGGTTCCCTTGTTGCTAGGCCCTCAGGAGAGCCCTACCTAATGAAAATCATGGGGAGACTTGAAACCAGGACTCTGATTGGCCCAGCCCAATTTGGTCTCTCTGCTCTTGGCTTTCCCACCTCACAGACTAGCTTGCCTTCTAGGCTCACTCTCAAATTCACTCATAATTATTGGATAATTCCATGTAACTCTGATTGTTTTAAGCAGAAAACCTTTTTCCTTCACATAATCATTGAAGATTCTTGGCTATCTTTCTATTTAAATGAGATCTCTGGATCCTGTGCCCAGTTGTAGTATAAATCTTATTGCAATTGCAGGTTTTCTTAACAAGATTTGGTTCTCAATCACACTATGCCCATCTGTGATTTTGAGACTGCTAATTAAGAATAAGGATATAGTAGTGGTGACAGACGTGCAGCTCCTTATTCTGACTCTTCACCCAGGGATGGAGGACAGATTTGAAAGGTTCTGGCTTTCTTGGGATGGCAAAGTTTGAGGTCAGAGCCTGGAATTCCTCAAACTGCCTCAGATAATAAATTCTGCTTGTGGTGCCTATGACTGCTGCTGCCTCTGTGCTCGGATGAAATGGACTCAATTTATACATGTCATAGAAAGAAAAATATTGAAATTTCCAAAAGTGACATAATTTCTGCATCAAGTATAATTTTAGTTACTGCCAGAAATTTCCATGAGTAGTATCTAATTCTCACTGGTAGCCTAAAGGTAAGGAGTGGTGCAGCCAACCAAAGGCACACGGTTTGAATCCATTAGATGCTCCACAGAAGATGATGGGCAGTCAGTCTCCTCTGTGAGTCACGGCCTCTGAAAACCCACTGGAGGGTCAGCTATGATTGGTTCTGACTTGATGGCACATGTTGTTGTTGTGTACAGTTGGATTGGAACCAACCCATAGCTGACCCTGTGGTGCGTTTTCAGAGGAAGTTAATCACACAGGAGGAGATTGCCTATCCTTCTCCAATGGAGCAGCTGGTGGATTCAAACTATGTGCCTTCGAAAGTATAGCACAGCTTCTTACCACTAGGCATAACAACAACGGTAATCTTTCAGTGTTCCAGGTACATGTGGAATGGAGAGGTCAAGTAATTAGCTCAGAGTCACAGAGAGTGAGGTCTGGAAATGTCTGTCCCCACTGCCTACCACATCATGCACACGTGTGCCCACACACATGTACATACTTGTGCTTCAACTCAAAAAACCTTTGGGCCAGACTTGCCAGCTACCTTCTCTTCAAAACTCTCCTTCCAGCTCAGATATCTGTTAACATGAAATGAAAGGCTTTATTCTCTTTGGGAAGAGGAGGCTCCCAATAAAAATCACTCTAATGTGGTGGCTTCACTGTATTTCATTCACAGCCTTTTTCACTTCAATTATGGTTCGATAAAGACTAATAAGGACCTCTAAGTTCCCCTGAAAGGTGGACCCCCCTCAGTGCTGCAGAGGAGATTAGGAAAGTGCCACTTAATTCACAATTGTCCTTAAGTCTAAACTTCTAATGCCTTTAAGCCTGTTTCCTTGTCTGTTAAATGGACTGAATGATGTTTACCTCATGAGGCAAAAAAAAAAACAAAACTGAATAGGCTGTTTGAAAACATCAGTTCTGGGAGTTCTCATTTTTTAAACCCCATTGCAGCTCTCAAGCTACCTGAGTGTTTCACAGCTTCCCTGGCTAGGGCAAGACAAATGGCAGGACAGAGATGATACTGGCTGCTCAGAGAGTCCCTGGGGCGGTGAGGACCCCAGTCAGTGTTAGCTGACCCAGAGTCTCCCTGTTGTTCAAATTCGTATTGAAATGCTCCACTCACTGCTTAAAAAGCGTTATAGGAAGCCCACAATTCATTCCCCTCACCATCTCAACCTTCATTAAAGCTCAATAAATATTGATCAACTTGAGTGAATCAGTCCCGGAACCAGGAATGTGAATTCCCCAGAAGCTCCCCAACCTTGGGAGGTCCGGCAGCCTTTGTATGTGCTGTCATCTGTGCCTGGCACCTGATACATTTTCAGTCAACACTTGAGGACCCCACCCAACCAGTGCCCCTAGACTGGGGTGGGGTGGAGAGGGAGGGTGGAGAGCTTGGAAGAAGGGCCTTGCAGACAGCCCTGAGTGTGGAGGCGGAAGCTTCTTTATGACCCCACAGGAGAAAGGGGACCTGCTGCAGGTGACAAGTTCTCTCACAGTCTACCCTTTGCCCACAGCAAATGTTGGTAAGAAGTCACTGCTCTTGGTTTCCCAGTCTCTATCTTTCCGGCTTCTTCACTCTGCCCCAGGCAACCTGAGAGGCCTTTCCCATCTCTCACTGCAGTCTTATCTCTTCCCTTGGTACCTATGCTGCTCCATTTAAAAGATTAAAGGAGGCCTAGAGGTTAGGAGTCAGTGAGGCAGTTGGGATTTATTGGATATTTGCTTTCCCCCAGAATTGCACGTGATCTCAGTCAAAACACAGGGAAGTAACTCCCTATCTCGTCTTGGCAGTCAGCCAGGACCTAGGCTGGGCCTGATCATGGTGTGAGCCTGATCAGCCCCACATCCCAGCAGCAGGCACTCTCCTTCACATGCTAAGGTCCATGGTGGTTCACGGAGGGAGCAGGATGGAGATGGGATGTCAATACAGTGGCTTGAAAATGGCTGCACGGGCAAGTTTTATGTTGCACCTATTTTATAATTTAAAATTAAGAAAATTCACAGGAATGTCTAACATGGACAATGAAAGACTTTTAGGGCCCTCGCACCCCCAGAGAACAGCAGATGTTCACTGGCACAGCCTGGGCCACGCTGAAGCCACACAGCTGTGCTCCACTCGCTCCTGACTTCGCAACCGCCCTGGCTGAGCCAGATACTGAGCTGCTCATGCGGGGGCCTGGAAGCAGGCATGGAATGTGCAGATGATGTTCCTGCCAAGATTGTGGGGTCTTGTAGAAGCTCCTTTGACCAAGTGGTGGGATGGGGAGAAACCTTTGTCACTAGGTCTCAGACCCATCAGGCCTTAAGCAGCATGTTGTATGAGATTTGATCTCAGGGATCCTGGATTCTCCTTGATAATCTCACCACTAAGTTACTGTGAGACTTGGCCAAATCGTTTCCTCCATTGATAGGAAAAAGTTTCATGTAGACAATCTTAAAGTCTCTTCCAGCACTGACAGTTTATAGAGTTCCATCATGTAGAGACTGTGGGGATGAGGATCCCATTGGCAATATTCCTTAGGAGAGAGAAGTGAGGAACCTTCAGTGACACTGGATGGTACCCTTGAAAATGGTCAAAATACAGGAGTCCAGAACAAAGGCTGCATAGTGGTGTGGACTTGGGGAGAGAAATTGTATAACACTGAAAGAATTTTTCTTTTACTTTTCAAAAAGAAAAGTGAGGGGGAGGTTGAGCGGGGAGAAGAGTACAACAATGAATGAATGGAAATCCAAAGTCTCTGTAAACTTTCATTAAAATTAATAAAAAAAGAAAAATAGTCCAAAAGGGTGAATTTTATATCTAACACAATTATTTTTTAAAAAAGGAGGTGGAGGAGAAGACTACCTTGTTCTCCTTGGTCATGCACTCCCAGGTGTGGTCCTGAGGATGTCTGCACAGCCCAGGGCTGGACCTAACTCATTGATTTTCTGCTGGTGGCCACTGATAGGCCTCCTGTTCACACAGCCCTGCAGACAGGCAAGCTTGGCTTGTCACATGCTTTGCAGGAAAGGAGCTTCAGGCATGAGATAAACTAGGACCAGATGACATCTTCCTACTCCACAAGGTAGAGTGGGCTACTCTGGGTCCAGCACCACTGCTGTGGAATTGGGCAACTCTCTTGGGACCAGCTTCAGGTTCAGGTCCTACAGCTCCTGCCATGACCTTACAAGTTTTATGTGCACAGGATCACTGGCAACCAGCCCGTTTGCACCTCACCTGTCCTGACGTCTCCCCACAGACTTGCCCCAACAGCTCCTCCCTGGCAAGAATCCAAAGTGACTCTGGATCCACTGTTTGACTTCAAACAGTTTTGGATCAGTGCCTGGATTTACAGAAATCTCTTCATAAAGAGCACTTTTGGTCTGGGAGATACAGTGACCTTATTTTCCCTTGTCATATAAGTCTGTACATTGTAAAAAGATAAATAAGCAGGTAAGTAAATAAAAGAGAAATAAAAATTCACTGCCATTGAGTTGATTCAAACTCATAGTAGCCCTCCATTGAATTTCTGGGGCTGTAAACCTGAACAGGAGCAGACAGCCTAGCTCTCTCTCCTGTTCAAATCACAAGCAAAGCTGAACTGAATGAGTCACACAAGAAAAGAAAGTCAGCCATAATCTGTTTATACCAAAGTTATCAATATGTTAGAGCATTTCCTGCCAGCTTTCTCCTGTAAATTTCTGTACGTAAAAACAATGCATATATATTTATAAACATAGATAGCAATGTACTTTACGTAGTTTTTTCCATTTTCACACATCCATACTTTAATATGTATCTCTAATATGTGGTTGTTGTATGTCGTTGAGTTGCCAGTGACTCATAGCGACCCTATAAACAATATCTCTGAAGCCTGGCCTGTCCTGAGCCAGTCTGACTCCGACACACCAACTCCCATTGCCCCAGTAACTGTATCAATCTGTCTCATCTGGGGTCTTTCTCTCCTGGGTTGTCCATCCACCCGTTCAAGCATGAGGTCCTTCTCCAAGGATCAATCCTTCCTGGCCACATGCCCAAAGTATGTGAGACAGAGCTTCAAAATCCTAGCCTCCAAGGAGAAACTTGGTTTCACCCTCTCCGAGACAGACCTATTTGTCTTCTTGATGGTCCATGGTATGTTTAAGACTCTTCTTCAGCACCACAACTCAAAGGCATTGATTCTTCTTTTGTCATTCTTAGTGGTTGTCCAGCTCGCTGATGCAGAGCAAGTAATTGTGAAGACCATGGCCTGGATCAGGCGTACCTTAGTCTCTAGACTGACATTGTTGTTTCTCAGTACTCTGGAGAGATCTCAACAGCAGATTTTCCCAATGCAATTAATCTTTTTATTTCCTGGCTGCTGATGCCAAGAGTTTTGACTGTGGAGCCACACAAGCTGTAATTGTTAACAACCTCAGTCTCTTCTCCATCTATCATGGTGCCGCCAACTGGTCCAGTGGTTAAAAAAAAGGTTTTATTAGAGATTGTGTAGCTGAACAAGCTGTAACTGTTAACAACCTCAATCTCATCTCCATCCATCATGTTGTTTCCAATTGGCCTAGTGGTGAGAATCTTTATCTTTTTGATGTTGAGTGTCAATATCTATATTGAAGACTACAGTTCTTGACCTTTTGCAGCAAGTGCTTCAAATCCTTCTCAGTTTCAGCGAGCAAGGTTGTGTCTTCTGCTTAACGTAGGTTGTTGATGAGTCTACTCCCAATCCTGATGCCACATTCCTCCTCATAAAGCCCCACCTCCTGAATGATCTGTTCTGAATAGAAATTGAGACGTTATGGAGACAGAATACATCCCTGACACACTCTCTTCCTAATTTTGTACCTTGCAATGTTTCCCTGCTCTGTTCTGAAGACTGCAGTCAACACTCTTGGCACCAGCAGTCAGAAAAGCAAAAGACTAATTGCATTAGGTAACTCTGCTAACAAGTGTTACACTAGAGTACCAAGAAGTGATGATGTCAGTCTAAGGTGCGCCTGATCCAGGCCATGGTCTTCACAATTACTTGCTATGCATCAGAGAGCTGGACAAACACTAAGAATTAATGCCTTTGAGTTGTGGTGCTGAAGAAGAGTCTTAAACATACCATGGACCACCAAGAAGACAAATAGGTCTGTGTTGGAGAGGGTGAGACCAAGTTACTCCTTGGAGGCTAGGATTTTGAAGCTCTGTCACATATTTTGGGCACATGGCCAGGAGGGATTGATCCTTGGAGAAGGAAATCATGCTTGGAAGAGTGGATGGACAGCTCAGGAGAGAAAGACCCCAGATGAGATAGATTGATACAGTAACTGGAGCAGTGGGAGTTGGTGTGTCAGAGTCAGTGAGACTGGCTCAGGGCAGGTCAAGCTCTGAAGCTGCTGTACATAGGGTTGCTATGAGTCAAAGACAACTTGAAGACGCATCATAACAACTCTCATTATTAAACATAACAAAATTAACAGTAATTCTTTAATAAGTATTAATATTATCTAATATCTATGTCCAATTTCCTTTCAATTCTCTTGGAAAAAATCCTAACAACTTTTTATTTCATGTTCTAATCAGGACAGCAACATGTTACATGTGGCTTATGTGTGTGTGTTTTTAATTTCCTACACTTCTCCTTCCATTTTTGTTTAAATGTCATGATTATGTCGAGACCCTTTGTCTTCCCCCTACCCCCCAGTATATTACATGAATATAGTAGTAAGGAGTTGCACTGTCAACCCAAAGGTATGCAGTTCAAATCCACTAGCTCCTCCTAGGGAGAAGGATGAGAAATCTCTTCCCATGTGATTTACTGCCTCTGAGAACCTGCTAGAGGGTCAGCTATGAGTTGGTTCCAACTCAATGATCTATCTAAGGACTGTTAATGATTTTTAAGTTCTTAGTGTGGTGAATTCCGGCAGTTCTCTGCTGATGTGCTGTTCTAATCGTTTTTGGATGATCTTCAGTAGAATCTTGCTTGCATGTGAAATCAATGACACTGTTCTGTAGTTTCCACACTCAGTTGGGTCACCTTTCTTTGGAATGGGAACAAATATAGATCTCTTCCAGCCAGTTGGCCAAGTGGTTGTTCTCCAGATATTGTTGCTGATGTTAGATGGATCTTGGCTGAAAGCAGAGAATACCAGAAGAATGTCTATCTGTGTTTCATTGATTATGCAAAGGCATTTGACAGTGTGGATCATAACAAACTGTGGCTGACTCTGAGAAGAATGGGAATCCCAGAACATTTAATTGTGCTAATACGAAACCTATACTTGGACCAAGAGGCAGTAGTCAGAACAGAGCAAGGAAACACTGCATGGTTCAAAATTGGGAAGGGTGTACGCCAGGGATGCATCCTGTCTCCATACCTTTTCAACATGTATGCAGAGCAGATTATCCGAGAGGCTGGGCTCTATGAGGAGAATTGTGGCATCAGGATTGGTGGAAGATCTATTAACAATCTCCGTTATGCAGATGACACAACCCTGCTTGCTGAAACTGAGGAGGACCTCATGCACTTGCTGCGAAGGGTCAAGGACTGCAGCCTTCAGTATGGACTAAGGCTCAATGTTAAGAAGCCAAAGATTCTTGCCACTGGACCAATTGGCAGTGTCAGGATGGATGACGAAGAGATTGAGTGTGTTCACAGCTTCAGTTTGCTCGGCTCCACAGTCAACACTGTTGGCACCAGCAGTCAGGAAATAAAAAAGCGTATCGCGATGGCAAAGTCTGCTGTTAGGGACCTCTCTAAGGTACTCAGGAGCAACAGTGTCTCTCTGGAGACTAAGGTGCGCCTGATACAGGCCATGGTATTTTCAATCGCTTGTTATGCATCAGAGAGTTGGACAATGACTAGGGAGGACAGAAGGAGAGTGGTTGCTTTTGAGCTGTGGTGCTGGAGAAGGGTACTGAATGTACCATGGACTGCCAGGAAAACAAACAGATTCATCTTGGAGAGGATTAAACCAAGCTACTCCTTGGAGGCAAGGATTCTGGGGCTTCGTCTGACATACTTTGGACATGTTGCCAGGAGGGACGGGTCCTTGAAGAGGGACATCATGCTTGGTAGGGTGGAGGGACAGCGCAGGAGGGGAAGACCCTCTATGAGATGGATTGATTCGGTGACTGGGGTAATCGGGATGGGTGTGTCAGAGGCGGTGCGGTTGGCGCAGGATAGAGCAGGGTTTAGGGCTGTTGTGCATAGGGTCACTATGAGTCGGAAACGACTCGACAGCACATAACAACAACAACAACAAGTGTGGTGAATGGCACTATGATTATGCTTTATATGTACTCATGCCCCTGCCCCTTCCTTTATCAAGTCTTATCTCTTTATTTGTTAAAAGAGAAATAAAAGAACCTAAGACTTTCACAACTCTAATCCCTGAATCTGCAAAGGGCCTTGAAAGTATTTGAGATGTCCCAGGATGGCAGAAAAGGGTTCTGCTTGCCTATCATTCAGAGTCCTCCAACTCTTCTGTAACTCTGTCAGGACCAGAGAGATGCCACTAGATTGAAGGCCAGGCAAGGCAGATGATTAAGACACCAAGTACAAGTAACCACACTCCAGAGCTGGCACTTGCTTGGCTCCTTGTGACCACACAGAGGAGACTCTATGCATAGGAGCCCGAAGTTGTTGGCTGTCACTACACAGTGACTCTCAGAGGCCATAGGCATGTGTCAGACCTATAACTCCCATTAACCAACAGGGAACCTGGCATATATAGAAAGAGCTCTGGACATGTATGTGGTCTGATAATTATCTAGGCATCAATCTCTCTCTCATCCTGCCCATCAACCTAAATTAACCCCACAGCAGCTGCTAGTACTCAGTGAAACAGACTAGATATGGTGATACATTACACAGAAGGAGGAACTGTGTCCCAATGACCAGGAAGGCATGGCCAGAGACCACAGCTAGGGAAGGACTCACCTTGACCTAAACCCTCCAGTCCCAGAGATCCATCAGAGATGGCCTGGACTCCAAATATGATAGGGCATCTGAACTGGTTCTCACTAAAAGACAAGGAGTGAAACAGTGAAACCAGTCCCCTCAAGGCCTCTTCAGCTTTAGAAAAGGTTTGGGAACCTTGTAATGTGATAAGAAGAATCTGGACTAGAAGCAGAATACTGAGTTCCAGGCTAAGTCCTCCACTAATTTTGAAAGAGTCACTCTTGGGCAACTATTTTGTGTCTGCAAAACTTCTTTAATAGTATTCATACCATCATTACTATGTAACACTAGACTGCTGTAAAAACAATGAGGGAATAATAATGATGATGCCTAACTTCAATTTTGAGAACTCTTACTTCATTGAACCCTCACAATAACCCTATGAGATCATGATCATTATCTTCTCCTTTTTAAGGCTGAAAACCAGCAAACTCAGAAAACAAAACTGAAGTACAAAGAAATTAAGTCATTTTCCACAGATCTTCTTACATATTCATGCATGTTTAAATATGTATAGAGGAAAAAAATCTGGACGAATAGATACGAAACCCTTAATAGAATTTAATTCTAGTGGAGAACTGGCAGGGTGGGGACGAGCAGTTAATTTTGTCTTACTTGAGGGTGCTTACTGCTGCTCCAACGTGCTCTTCTCTTCCAGATGACTATAATTGCAAGATTGAGCTTGCTTTGATATCTGATAGTAGGACGATATTACACTGCCACTCTCCTATGAACATTCCATGTGAACACACAAAACCCATGCCTCAACCAGATCCTGTGCATAATGGTGAAGAAACACATAATCAAGTGCTGAAAATGAGATTAGAAGTCAAAGATGAACCCACAAGTGAGGACGCATGATGATAGAACAACAGAGCAAAATATCCTTTACTCCTCAGTACTGTTGGTGTCCTCATGGTGAGATCGCAGACATCATAAGAAATTGGATAAAAAAAAAAGACATTGGATCCAAAAGACAGGTGATTTTTAAGATCTCACTGGGAATCAAAGAGAAATATTCTTTGTTTCATTTGAGATAATAAACTTAATATATTAGCTGCTATGTTAATTTTTTGCATATTAAAATGTATATTGAAACAATCCCAGAGGCACACGGTTCGAATCCACCAGATGCTCTGCCAGGAAAAGGAGGGACAATCTCCTCCTGTACCAGTCAGATCTGATTTGACGGTACACTCACGTAAAATGTATATTGAATATTATTTTTGTTATTGTGTATTGTAGAGTCAGAACTGACCCATAGCTGACCCTCCAATGTTTTCAGAGGCAGCTAATTGCATGGTAAGAGATTGCCCATCCTTCTCCCACAAAGCAGCTAGTGGATTCGAACATGCCTTTGGGACTGCAGCACAGTTTCTTACCAATATGCTACCAGTGCTCCTAAAATATAGTGGTGTTTTTTTATTTATTCATTTCAATGGACATTTACAAAAATTTTGGATTTACATTCATTCATTGTTGCACTTTTCTCCCCGCCC
>NW_006399776.1:1371658-1391943 GCF_000299155.1 Elephantulus edwardii | reverse complement strand
CAACTCCTTGCTGTTGTGAACAAAGCTGCAATAAACATGGGTGTGCATATATCTGCTTGGATATATTCCCAGTAGTGGAATTGCTGGGTCAAATGGTATCTCTATTTGCGACTAAAATATAGGGTTTTTTTATATAAAGTATGACCCTCAATGAGATCAATTGACTAAGTGACTGGGGTAGTGGGAGTGGATGTGTCAGAGATAATAAGGTTGACTCAGGGTAGAGCAGGGTTCAGAGCTGTTGTACATAGAGTCATTATGAGTCACAAGCAACTCAACAGCACATAACAACAACAATCTGCATTTTATTGACTATGCAGAGGCATTTGACTGTGTGGATCATAATAAACTGTGGCTAACTCTAAGAAGAATGGGAATCCACAACACTTGATTGTGCTTATGTGAAACCTATACTTAGACCAAGAGGCAGTAGTCAAAACAGAGCTAGGAACCACTGCATGTTCAAAGTCAGGAAAGGTGTATGCCAGGGATACATCATATCTCCATACCTTTTCAATCTATATGTGGAACAGATCATCTGGGAGGCTAGACTCTATGAGGAGGAAGGTGGCAGGCAGCAGGATTGGAGGAAGAGTCATCAACAACCTGCATTATGCAGATGACATAACCCTGCTTGCCGAAATTGAGGAGGACCTGAGGCATTTGCTGCAGAAGGCGAAGGACTGTAGCCGTCAATATAAATTGAAGATCAACATTAAGGAAACAAAGATTCTCACCGCTGGGCTGATTGGTAGCATCGTGATGGACAGTGAAGAGATTGAGATTGTTAACAGCTTCAGCGTACTTGGCTCCACAATCAACACTCTTGGTACCAGCAGCCAGGAAATCAAAAGATGAGTTGCATTAGGAAAAATCTGCTGTCAGGAACCTCACCAGAGTATTGAAAAGCAACGGTGTCAGTCTGGAGACAAAGGTGCATCTGATCCAGGCCAGTCTTCGCAGTTATGTGCTATGCATCAGAGAGCAAGACAATAACTAAGGATGATAGAGCTGTGACACTGAAGGAGAATATTGAATATATTATGGACTGCTAGGAGAACAAACAGGTTCATCCTGGAGAGGGTGAAACAAGTCTGATTCTTGGAGGCAAAGATTCTAAAGTTCTAGCTGACGTATTTTGGGAGTATTGCCAGGAGGGACTGATCCTTGGACAAGGAAATCATGCATGAGAGGGTGAAGGAACAGCACAAGAGAGGAAGACTGGATGAGATGGATTGACAGTGACTGGGGTGATTGGGGGTAGGTGTGTCAGAAACAATGAGGTTTGCTTGCAATAGAACAGGGCTCAGGGCTGTTGTAGGGTCGCAGTGAGTCACAAGCAACTCGATGGCACATAACAACAACAATCTCCAAATAGAATTCTTTATATAATAAAATTATTTTCTATAAAGAACTGTATTGAAAATAGTTCTTTACATAGAATAAGCTTTTTTCATTATACTGATTTATTTACAAAGTTTTAGTACATTGTTTCTCACGTAGGATCTTTTCCATTTCCTTCACACACACACCGCTCCCCATCAAATTGTGCGACCCTGTGATATACCCCCTTCCCCATCCGTCCATCCTCACCCCTCTGCTTCCATCTCTCCCTCCCTTGGATCCTCATTCTCATTCTACAATAATGGTTTTGTACAGTATTTATCCTTATGAGACTGAGTTAGTTCACTCAGCATAATGTTCTCTAGTCCCTCCCAAAATAGGTAGTAATTTACAAATTCATTGTTCCTGCATGCTTCATAATATTCCATTGCATGAATGTACCATAATTTCTCAATCCATTTGATTGTGGTTGGACATCTACACTGTTCTTGCAATGGTGAATAATGCTGCTGTGAATATTGGTGTACAAGTCTCTATTTGAGCCTCAGTTTTCATCTTCTTAGGATATATTCAAAGCAGTGGAATAGCTGGGTCATATGGAATTTAATTTGACATCTCTTATTTAGAGAAGCCTAAAGAAAAACAGGTCTGCCTGAAGAAGGTGAAACCAAGCTACTCCTTGGAGACAAGGATTTTGAAGCTCCGTCTCACATACTTCCGATATGTTGCCAGGAGGGACAAGTTCTTGGAGTGAGACATTATGCTTGGAATGGTAGAGGGACAGCACAAGAGGGGAAGACCCTGGATGAGATGATTTGAATCAGTAACCAGGGTAATGAAGTAGGTGTGTCAGAGACAGCGAGATTGGCTCAGGATAGAGCAGGATTTAGGGCTATTGTACTTAGGGTTGCGGTGAGTTCCAGGTGACTCAATGGTACATAAGAACAAGAATTTTTGGAGCTTTGGTGCCCTAGTGGGTAAGAATTTGTGCTGCCGATCCAAAGTGAGGCAGTTCAAATCCACCAGGTGCTCTGCTGGATAAAGATGGACCATCTCCTCCCAAGCTGTTTATAACCTCTGATTCCAACTTGATTGCACCTACCAACAACAACAATACATATAACAAATTATCACAAATGTTGTGGTATAAACAATACATACTTATTATCTTACAGTTCAGAAGGTCAGAAGTCTGAAATGGGGTTTACTGGGATGAAATAAAATTAAGAAGCCACCTGCATGCTACCTCTGGAGGCTCTAGGGGAGAATCTGTTTCTTTGCCAAGAAACCACTTCAGAGCTCTGGTGGTGAAGTCTGTAGTGTGTTCACTGCTAACCAGAAGGCCATATGTCTTCAGCAGTTCAAATCCACTGGCTGCTCCTTGAGAGAAAGATGAGCAGTCCCCTGCTATTGAGATTTACAATCTTCAAAACCAGTGGAGGATCACTGTGAATCGGAACTTGAACAATAGTAGTGAGAGGCCACCTGCATTCCTTGGCTCTTGGCCCCTTCCTGCATCTTCAGATCTCTAACTTTGACCTCTGCTTCCTTTATCACCTCTCTTTCTCTGACTCTGACCTTGTTGCTTCCCTCTTGTAGGATCTTTATGATGACATTGGGTCCATATGGATAATTCAGAATCATCTCCCCATTTCAAGATCTTTAACACTTACAAAAGGCTCCTTTGCCAATCTGTGGTTTCCCTTTGTACCCTGTGGGAAAAGGTTTTGGATGTGCATAGGGATTTGATTCTTAAAAGGTCCCATTCATCTGTTTTATCCTCTCCTGGTTGTAGATTTTTCAGGATACTTGGAAGACTGTTGATGTTGTGGATTAGGACTTCTAGAGATCTTCCAAGTTTGGGGTTTTTTTTTTTCTCCAAGATTTTCTTTAATGAAGTTTATAGTCCTTGGTTTTAGTCCTAGGTCCATGATCCCCTTTGGATTGGTTTTTGTGTATGGAGTGGGGTGTGGATCTTGCTTGAGTTTTCTGCAGTTTTCCAATTTTTCCAGCAACATTTGTTAAAAAGGCTGTGATTTAACTGATTTCATCTCTTTGTCAAAAATCAGTTGGCCATAGGTAGATGGTCTAGTTTCTGGATTCTCAATTCTATTCCATTGATCTGTGTATCTGTCATTGTACCAGTACCACGCTGTCTTGACCACCACTACAGTGTAGTAGGATTTGAAATCAGTGAGTGAGATACCTCCTACCTTGCTTCTCTATTTAAGGAGTCATTTTTTGGTAATGACCTGTCAGACAAGGGACTTATATCTAGAATTTATAAAATACTCCAGCACCACAACAAGATAAAGGTAAATAACCCAATTTAAAAATGGGCACAGGATATGAACGTCTTCACCAAAGAAGACGTTCAGATGGCCAACAAGCACATGAAGAAATGTTTAAAATCCCCAGCTCTAAGAGAGATGCAAATCAAAACAACTATGAGATACCATCTCACTCCAGTCAGAATAGAAAAATTTAACAGAACAGCAAACATCAAATGCTGGTGAGGTTACAGAGAAACCGAAACCCTTATTCACTGTTGGTGTGAGTGTAAAATGGTGCAACCACTATGGAAGGCTGTATGGCGCCTTCTCAAAAAATTGCAAATATAAATTCCATTTGACCAAGCAATTCCACTACTGGGAATTTACCCTAAAGAAACCATAACCACCCCCCAAGCAGATATATGCACACCCATGTTTATTGCAGCTTTGTTCACAATAGCAAAGAGAGGGAAACAACCTAAGTGCCCATCAATAAATGAATGGATAGAGAAGCTGTGGTATATTTACACAATGGAATACTATGCTGCATTTAAAAACAATTCATGAAATATTATTAAAAATGGGTAACCCTGGGGGACATTATGCTAAGTGAAATATCTTGGTCACAAAAGGATAAATACTTCATAGTGCCACTGTTGTAGAATGGGACTGACATCAGGGTTGGGGTTAGATTGAGAAAGATGGGATAAATTATGCATACTGCATTGAAACAGATGAGGGAGAAAACGGTTTGAAAGCAATATATGAATGGGTATTATGGTCACAACAAGAGTCCAGAATGAAGGTTACATAGTGGAGTTTACTCGGGCATGGTGGGTGGGGGTGGGGGGAGATTCTATACCAATGAAAGAATTTTTCTTTTACTTTTCAAAGAGAAAAGCAAATTGGGGGATGGGGGTGGGTAGGGAGAAACGTGCAACAATGAATGAATGGAAACCCTAAGTCTCTGTAAACTTTCATTTAAATTAATAAAATAAAAAAAGAGAAAAAAAACCCAAACAAAAAAGTCCCCTTTGTCATATAAAGTAAACAGCTACAGATCTGGAGCTTCTTGTTAGGTGCTTCAAGGTGAATATGACTCCTGTGAACAGTAGATCTGGATCCTATCCTTCCTGTGCCATCCTCACCATCTCTGATAGCCCTGAGCTGCACTCAATCTCACCATGTCAATCTGTCTCCATGGGGATCTTCACTAGCCCTCCCCCCTCCCAAGCATCATGTCTTTTTCCAAGGATTAGCCTTCCCAAGCAACATGTCCAAAGTATAAAAGACTACACTTGCCATTCTCGCCTCCAAGAAGCACTCCAGCTGCACCGTTTCCAAGGCATACCTGTTTGTTCTTTCGACAGTCCATGGCATATTCAGTACTCTTTATTCTATTACAAGAAGGGTAGGGGGTATGCATGTTTCATTATTTAACTATATAAATTCTTACAATGATAAAAACTTTCAAAAACCCCTGCTTATGTTTCACAACTCACTCTCCAAATTTTTCTATGTGGCAATGTATTGTGTATTCCTGTTCTTTTCCTCCCCAAAGTGGGTGTCTTGAGATTTTGCCTCGGGTGGAGGTATGCTCAAAGGTGTGGCTTTAAAACTCCAGAAGGGGCAGGGAGGGGATTGCAGGCTGGTGCCTGGAGCCTCCACTCTGGGAGTTCGACTACTTGCTAACATCTTGATGGCAACTGTGTCGGTCACATAAAGGAAGTTTCTGGGGTCCTGTTTGATGTGTATAACTGCTCAAAGGTGTAGCTTTAAAACCCACAGGGGACTTAAATTTATTAATTTTTTTAATTAATATTCCTGAAATGATACAGAAATAATTTGTCTATTTGCTGAACTGAACAACTTGGTGTTGCTGTGATGCTGCACACTGTTCCATACGCTTGTCAAATACAATCATGGTTACCCATTATGCACAATGTTTAGATGAGCTTCCAGATTGATTCATGTTGGGAAGCAGGAGTAGCATCCACTTCCTAAACTAGATGCCTCTGGAAACTCTACAAACTCTCTAAACTCTACAGATTTTCTAAACTCTATAAATGTACAGAAATTATGTTAGTTATAGAATAAAGTTCTGTACAGAAATGATGTTAATTATAGAACAGAGTTCAGGTCTTTTTTGCAAAGCTTACTCTCAGCCATATTCCACCTGAAGACACTTAACCACTGCTAAATGAAACTAGTGCTGTTATATCTGGAGGAACACTCTTCCACTTTGTATATCACTCTTTGTCAATGTTCAGTATGAAGTAGTAACCTGGGTTTGCTGTGATGCTGAACCTTGTGCCATTGGGGTATCAAATACCATAATGGTTTCCCAATGTGGACAGTGTTTGGTGGAGCTCCCAGTTGTCAAACAGGTTTGGACACAGGAGTGGCATCCACTTTCTAAACCACATGCCTCTGGAAACTCTATGAACTTGGAGAAACAATGATGGTTATGGAAAGGCATTAGGTCTTCTGTTCATAGAGTCACTATAAGTCGCACTCGACGGCAATCAACAACAACAGGTGGCAATGTGCACTCCAAAGGCAGAGCACACGTTCTCTCCCAGTTGGCCCTTCTCGTTGTTTGCTGCCTTCACCCAAGTAAACTGTTAGCAGTGGCTATTTCCCAGGGAGAGTGAGAAAATAAAACTCCAGTCTAAGCAATACTCCTGAACCACCCTGTCACAGTTACACTACCACTCACTTCCTAACAGATTCCTAGGAAGGGTGATATCATGGCCTTTCAGGACCAATCCTGAGGCCCCAGGGGCTGTGGCGTGGTGATAAACAGTCCCTGCAAATACTGATTCCAAGACATCATCTATTGGCATACTTCTGACATGAGTCTGGATTCTTGCTGTAGCTCTTGGTCTTTTTAACTAGAACAATCTATTTTATCTGATGACAAGTAGAATAACTGACCTCAATGAGACAGACCTCGGTAACTCCCTTCAAGCCTCACGTCTGCAAATTGTGTGGACTCTGTATCACTGGGCTTCAATTTTTATCACATCAATGATCCTTCTTTCTTCCATGCAATACAGCTCAGCCTCCTTTATGACTGTGATACTGATATCTGTGCCTTCATCATTCCTTGAATTTACATATTATTTCTTCCTTTTGCTTTCTTTCCCCTTCTGTGGTTTCTGTAGAGGACTTTGTGGTTACTAAGGCCTTTGAATAGATCAGAAGAAAACCTTGCCTTGCCTTTCTAGTTTTTAAAACAATTTTTTTACAAGAAGCTTTAATGGAATATTACTCCTACCACTAAATTTTAAATTAGTATTTTATCAATATTTAGTTTTGTTTTAGAAAAATATGGATATAAATGTTTCCTCCTCCAGACTCTATTACCCTTTGGAAATATATCCCTGCGTTAAAATAAAAAATTTTAAAAAATCCCGAAGTACTTGCTCCTCTAGAGTCCCTAAGCATATGACTGCTTGCAAAGAGGTTGGAGGTTCAAGTCCACACAGGGGCAACTTGGAAAAATGATAACAATGAGTTCTAGTATATCAGAGATGAAGATGGTTAAGATTGGACAGGGTTCAGATCTGCTGTTCATAGAGTCGCAATGAATCAAGTTGACTTGACAGAACATAACAAAAACACCTAAAAAAATCAACCTTTAAAAACCCTATGGAATTTTCTCAGTTCTGTTCTGATACGCAGGATCACTCACGTCTGAGCTAACACACCACTAAGTAGACCTAACACCATTCATCTGTCCTCAGTGTGTTGTTCAAATCACCTCTGCACTCATTTCTGCTCCCATGGTTTCTAATGATTACTCCTGCAGCCAAGAGCCTCTGTTAAGGACTTCTTTCTCTTGGTTTCCATTTCTTGAAATATTTTTCCTCCAAGAGAAAAAGCCATGGGGATCCTAGCCACATGTTGTTCATTACTTTTTCTTCAGGTTATAGACCTCTTCTTTCAAATTATTTCTTTTGTTTGAGAAGTTAGATTAAAAATCATTTTTATTTTCTCTCTTTCTCATTGCCATTGAGTGTGAACAGACTTGTAGTTGACCCTCCTTTGGGTTTGTGAGATGATAAGTTACATGGGAAGAATCTGTGCATCTTTCTTCCTCCGAGAGACTTGGCCTTTGTGTTAGAAGTGCAACTCTCCAAAGACTATGCTATCAGAGATTTTTTTTTTACCTCATAAAATATCTCTTCACTGCTTCCTATAGTCACTCACCAAGTGCTACTCCCACGTTTTTATGACTGTGTTTTATCTCAACTCTGATTCTACAGACTTGGCAAATAGGGAAATTCCACAGGTGATCATGTTGCTTTCGGACATTGCAAACAATGTCTCATTTTACCCTCATGTTCTGTACAACTTGAGGCTCAGACTAATAATGGATGGTGCCTGAATGAAGATAAATGACACACCACTACTGTCAGATATTACTAACCTGGTGGTTCCAAAGACCATTCCCTCAACCACGATGACGATACTTCCTTCAGCATAGTGTTAGTCACCATGATACATCTTTGTATTTTGTTTTTCTGTTTGTTAAGTTGCTATGCTCATTTGTTTTCCATTGTTGTTGTTGTTGTTATGTGCCTCGTCAAGTTGCCAACGACTCATTGTGACCCTATATACAACAGCCCTAAAACCTGTTCTATCCTGTGCCAATCTCATTGTCTCTGACACACCAACCCCCATTACCCCTGAATCAATTAATCCCCTGAATTATCGCTGAATCAATCCATCTCATCAAGGGTCTTCCTCTCCCGCTCTGTCCCCCCACCCTCCCAAGCATGACATACCTTCTCCAAGGACGGGTCCTTCCAGCATGCCCAAATTGTGTCAGATGGAGCTTCAAAATCCTTGCCTCCAAGGAGCAGCCTGGTTTCACCCTCTCCAGGATGAACCTGGTTATTCTCCTAGCCATCCATGGTATATTCAATATTCTTCTCCAGTATCACTGCTCAAAGGCATCAATTTTCCTTCTATCATCACTAGTCATTGTCCAGATCTCTGATACATAGCAAGCAATTGCAAAGACTAGTCTCTAGACTGACATCATTGTTCTTCAGTACTTTGGAAAGGTCTCTGACAGTAGACTTTCCCAATGTCATTCATCTTTTAATTTCCTGGTACCAAGAGTGTTGATTGTGGAGCCAAGCAAACTAAATCTATTATGATTCTGTTTGTTTAATTTGGCTCAGTTTAGGCTTTCTGTGCTAGTATTTTTGTTATTATTAATTGTCTGCTTTCCTATATACTGGCGTTTTAATTACACTTAAAATAAAAAAAAAATACATCCTAGGGAGCTCTGGTGGCCTAGTGGCAAGACGCTGCACTGCAATCCCAGAGGTATGCGGTTCAAATCCACCAGATGCTCTACTGGAGAAGGAGGGGGCAATCTCCTCCTGTACCAGTCAGATCTGATTTGATGGTACACGTAAAAATAATACAATAAAAATTAAAAAAAAATACATCCTACCTCACCTCAAACTTTGCTTAACTCATCTTTGTAGAGATCTCAGTTGTTAACAATCTGGAGTATATATTTGCAGAAATACCACAAGCACTGTATATGTACACACACTATAATATTATGCACATATACATAAAAATCAGAAATTTAACTTTACAAAAATAGTCATTGGGACCTTCTAAAGATAAAATCTCTATGTACATCAGGGTGAAAAGAAAACCTATAGACTGGGAACAAACATTTGGTAATTCCATCTTAGGCAAGAGTCTTATAAAAAAAGTTTACAGAATACTCCTGGGCCTCCACAAGAAAAAGACTTATAACCCAATTACAAAATGGGCAAACGACATGGAAAGAATTTTCACAGAGGAAGATATTTGAATGGCAAACAGACACATGAAGAAATGCTCCAAATCACTGGCAATAAGAGAGATGCAAATAAAAAATACAATGAGGTACCATCTCACTCCAGTTAGAGTGGCCAAGTTTAACAGAGCAAGTAATAGATGTTGGAGAGGATGTGACAAGAAAGGAACTCATACATTGTTGGTGGAATTGTAAAATGGGGCAGCCATTCTGGAATGCAGTTTGGCACTTCCTCAAAAAGCTGAACATAGAAATTCCATATGACCCAGATATTCCACTACTTGGAATATACCCTGAGAATATGAGAACTGAGGCACAAACTGAGATTTGTACTCCAGTGTTCATAGAAGCATTATTCACCATTGCGAGAACATGGAAACAGCACAAATGTTCAACCACAAACAAATGGATTGAGAAATTATGGTACATTCACACAATGCAGCACATAGGAGACATAACTTTGTAAATTATTACCTGACTTGAGAGGAACTGGAGAACTGAGTGAACTAACTCAATCCCATAAGGATAAATATTATATAAAACCATTATTGTAGAATGAGTGTAAGGAGTCAAGAAGGTGGGATATGCAGGGGGAAGGGGGAATTAATCATTGGGGTATACAACTTGATGGCTTGGGGGGCTGAGGGAAATGGAAAGAATTTGTTTGAACTTGTATTAGAATTTTGTAAATAAACTAATGGAAAGGAAAAAAAGTCAACTTGGGGAGAGAGAAGGGAGGGAGAGGGGGTAAAATGTGCAACAGTGAATGAAAATCTAACTTTTCTGTAAACTTTTGTTAAAATGACAATTAAAATAAAAATTTTTATTTAAAAAAAATAAGGTCATATCCTGGTTATATTTCCATGTTAGTACACGCAAGTCATATTCATTCTTTTATCTCAAACGCAAACTCATTGTCATCAAATTGAAGCTGACTCATAGCTGGCTTTCCTGCAGGTTTCCTGAGGTAGAAAATCACATAGAGGGAGATTGTCCATCTTTCTCTTGAAGAGTAACTGATAGATTCCAATGACCAGAGAGGCACCACCTTTTGGTTAACAGCTCGACTCCCATGGACTGTGCCACCATATTATCCCGTTGTATGAAAGTACTACCATTTGTCTTCTGCCTTTTAGTGAACATTCAGATTTTTCAATATTTTGCTATCATAAATACAGTGCATCTTGTTGTTGTTGTTAGGTGCTATTGAGTCAAATATGACTCATAGCGACCCTACGAATGAAAGATCTGAACCCTGTTCTATCCTGCACCATCCTCATACTTCCTGACACACCAGGGCCCATTGCAGCAGTCACTGTGTCAGTGCACCTGGTCAAGGGTCTTCCTCTACTTCACTGACCCTCCACCCTTCCCAGCATCATGTCCTTCTCCAAGAAATCATTCTTCCTGGCAACATGCCCAAAGTGAGGTGACACCGCATTATTCTTTTATTTTAAAAAAAATATTTTATAGTGATTTATTTACAAAGTTTGAAAACATTGTCTTTCACATCAGATCTTTCCCATTTCCTTCAAACACACCCCCATCAAATTGTGCAACCTTATGATTAACAACCTCCCCCCAAACCATCCTCACCCCTCTGCTTCTATCCTCCCCGCCTTGGATCTTTATACTCATTCTACAATTATGGGTTGTTTTACAATATTTGTCCTTCTGAGACTTAGTTAGTTCACTCAGCATAATGCTCTCCAGTTAGGTAATAATTTATAACATCATTGCTCCTGCGTACCGCATAGTATTCCACTGTGTGAATGTGCTATAATTTCTCAATCCATTTGATTGTGGTTGGACATCTCAGCTGTACCCATGTTCTTGCAATGGTGAATAATGCTGCTATGAACATGGGTGTACAAGTCTCTGTTTGTGCCTCAGCTCTCATTTTCTTGGGGTATATTCCAAGCAATTGCTGGAATTTCTGGGTCACAGGCTTCATTATTCTTACCTCCAAAGAGCATTACGGTTGCACCCCTTCCAAGACATATCTGTTTGTTCTCTTGGCCATCCACGGGATGTTCATTGCTCTTCTACAATACCACAGCTCAAAGGTGTCAATTCTTTTTCCTTATGCATATGTATTTCTGCCTTCAGTACAAATATTTCTGTAAAATTTTTAGAAGTAGAACTGCTATGTTGAAGAATGTTAGCACAATTTTCATGCATTGCCCAAATGCTCTTAAGAGGGGCCAAAAATATTTTCCTCTTTTCTCTCTTCCAGAGTAAATACTATCTAACTAATTGGATATTTGTCTATAATTTTTCATCATTTCTCTCATTGGCTTTACCTTCTTAAAATTGCTTAATTACTTTTTCTCTTTGGTAGTAAAACACTGATTTTTAAATTTTATTTTAGCACAATCAACAGAAGAAAAAAGACACTACATTCTTAATTTGACAGTAATCATCACTATAACATATTAGTTTCAAAATTTGCCATTGACACCCTGTTTTTGCACATGTGCAATTATAATTTTTAAATGGGGAGTGCTGGTGGCTTCATGGTGAGGATTTTGTGCAGCAAACCCAAAGGCAAGCAGTTCAAATCCACCAGCAGCTCTGTGGGAGAAAGATGGGCAATCTCCTCCTGTTCTATTTATAGCCTCTGAAAACCCACTAGAAGGTCAGCTATAAACCGGTTCCAATTCCACAGCATGTAACAACAGCAACAAAATTGTTTTAGTATTTTCTTAATTTTTTATTGCTGTATGTTGTTGTTGTTGTTGTTGTTGTTATTAATTTTAATGAAAATTTACAGAGACTTTGGATTCCTAGGCATTCATTGTTGCACTTTTCTCCCTGCCCACCCCACCCCTCAAGTTCGCTCTTCTCTTTGAAAAGTAAAAGAAAAATTCTTTCATTATTATACAATCCCTCCCCCCAAGTCCACTCCACTGTGCAGCCTGGACTCCTGTCATGACAATAATACCTAATCATATATCCCTTTTAAACAGTTCTCTCCCTCATCTGTTTCAATGCCGTATACATTATTTATCCCATCTTTCTCAGTCTCCCCCCAACACCAATGTCAGTACTGTTTTACAACAATGGCACTATGCTGTATTTGTCCTTTTGTGACTGAGATATTTCACTCAGCATAATGTCCTCCAGAGTCACCCATTTTAAAGGATATTTCATGAGGTACATTCACACAATGGAATACTACACTGCCTTGAAAAACAGCAATAAAATTTAAGGCAGTAGATACTTATTATTTTTAAATCACAAAATGAATAACCAAATCAACCATTATTAAGAAGAACAATAAAGGAGAACTCACATTTTCTCATTTCAAACCAAATTTCAAAGCTATAGTAGTCAAATTTGTGTGGTACTGGTATAAGGATATTGCATTGGTATAGACCAGTGGAACAGAACTGAGTGTTCAGAAATAAGCTCATGCTATTAGTAAATATCAACACATTTGCTTTTTCAACAATCTTCAAAGTTCAGTGACATTATTTGTGCCCACCATGTTGATCAGTTATCCAACTAATTTTTGGCAAGGGTTGCAAGTCCATTCAACAATATACCTTTAACAAATGGTAGCTTTAAAAATGGGTGGAGACTGAGAAAGATGGGATAAATTATGCATACTGGATTGAAACAGATGAAAGAGATAACTGTTTAAAAGGGATAGATATTGTCCTGACAGGAGTTCAGGAGGAAGGCTGCCTAGTGGAGTGGACTTGGGGGGAGGGATTGTTTAACAATGAAAGAATTTTTCTTTTACTTTTCAAAGAGAAGAATGGACTAGAGGGAGGGGTGGACAGGGAGAAAAGTGCAGCAATGAATGAATGGAAATCCAAAATCTCTGTAAATTTTCATTTAAATTAATAATAATAATAAAGTTTTTAAAAATTAAAAAAGGTCAATTTGTTAATCTACTAGGAAATAACTGCACACTTGACTTTTCAACCATCTTCACATATACAGTTCAATGACATGAATTATGAGGAAGAGCTCAGATGAGATGGGTTGACACAATAATTGGGATGATGGGATTAGATATATATATGTCAGAGTCAGTGAGACTAGCTCAGGAGAGGGCACGGTTCAGAGCTGGTGTACATAGGGTGGCTGTAAGTCATAGGCAACTTGACGGCACATTATCACAACAACATGTTGTTCAATCATCCTACTGATTTTCAGTGGGGTGCAAGTCCATTTGACAAATAGTATCCTCAATACACGATGTGGGGACACCTTAATTTCCACATGCAGAAAAATACAGTTGGTGATTCTTACCTCATACTATAGATAAAATGAAGTAAAAATGGATCAATTACCTAAATATAAGAGATAAAACCACAAAATTCTTAGAACAAAACATAGGGGTAAATCTTTAAGATGTTTTATTTGACACTGGCTTCTTAGACGTGACCTCAAATGTATGGACAACCAAAGAAAAATTGGGTAACTGGACGCCATCAAAATGAAAGCTTTTGTGCTCCAAAGGACATTACCAAGAGAGGCAAAGACAATTGACAAAATGGGAAAGAATGTTTGGAAGTCATTTGGGTAAAAGCTATCCAAAATACTAATTAAACCCTTATTCCTCAGTCACAGAAAAGAGATACACAATCTAAACAAAAATATAGGTAAAGTATTTGAGTCGACTTTTCTCCAAAGCAGATAACATAAAAGTTCAATAAAGACATGAAAAACTGCTCAACATTGTTGGTCAATTTTACGGTTTCACTGTTGTTAGTGTCATCATGTCAGTTCTGATTCATAACCACCCTCCTAGGTACCACAGAATGAAACATTCCCCAGTCCCTCACCACCCTCACAAGTGTTACTTTATCTAAGGCCATCCCCCCCGCCCCCATCAACTGTGTAACTACATCTCACTGAGGTAAAAACACCTCTTCTTCACCAGCCCTCTAGCAAGCATAATATCCTTTTCCAGGGACTGATCCTTCCTGATAACAAGTCCAAAGCTAGATGAAATCATATCATACTCTCTTCTAAGCAGCATGCAGGCTATACTTTCACCAAAGCAGATTTGTTTATTTTTCCAACAATCCATGACATTTTTAATATTCTTTAGTAACATCGTAATTCAAATGTCACCAGTTCTTCTGCAGTCTTAACATATTCATTGTCCAACCTTCAAACACATGTTGTTGTTGTTGTTAAGTGCTGTCAAGTCATAGGCGACTCATAGTGACCCTATGAATGAAAGTCCTCTACACTTGTGTGACTTTCTTCCTTTCTCCAGGTTTATAGGGTTTACCGAGGCAAGCTATTATGGAAGTGGATGCCACTCTTGCTTCCAAGCTTGTTTTAATCGGGAAGCTCCACCAAACACTGTCCACCATGGGTAACCATTAACACATTTGACACATCAGTGTCACAGTGTGCAGCTTCACAGCAACCATAAGTTACCTCTGTATGGCAAGCGGACACACCAGGGCTATATGACCTAGAAGAAAAGGAGGCAATAAAAAAAACACTAGAGCTTTGGTAAGATGTACCATAATCCTCATAATAACATCTGTGCTTTTTAACACTTTAAAGAAAAGAAATCGTTTACATCAGAATTGTCTAATGCAAAATATTACATTAAATTTCTTTGCTGTTGCTTCCATGGTCCTTGTGTATCTAAGTAAAATTAAATCTCTGGCAACTTCAACAATATTTTTTCCACTTACATTACTCAAAAACCCTCAAACTCACGACTATCAAATGCGAACCTACTCATAGCTGAACCTCTAAAGGATTTCTGGAAGCTATTAATAATATGGGAGGTGATTGCCTATGTTGTGGATTTGAACCACTTGACTTTGGGTAGCAGTGCCACTCCTTATTCATTTGTTGTTGTTGTTGTTGTTGTTGTTAGGTGTCATTGAATCGAAAAAGACTCATAGCAACCATATGAACAGCAGATCTGAACCCTGTCCTATCCTGTGACATTTTCACACTTCCTGACACACTAGAGTCCATTGTGGCAGTCACTGTGTCAATTCACCTGGTCAAGGGCCTTCCTCTCCTTCATTGACCATCCATCCTTCCAAGTATCATGTCCCTCTTCAATGAATAGCCCCTCCTAAGAACATGCCCAAAGTATGTGAGGTGAAGTCTCATCATCCTTGCCTCCAAAGAGCACTCCAGCTACATCCTCTCCAAGAAATATTTGGGTTTTTTTGGCAGTCTATGAGATGCTCAGTGCTCTTCACCACAGCTCAAAGACATCAATTCTTCTCTGTCATCCCTACTCATTATCAGGCTCTCTGATACATAGAAAACAATTGGAAAGACCATGAACTGAATCAGGTGCACCTTAGTCCTCAAATTGGCATCATTACTCTTCAATAATTTAGAGAACTCCCTAACTGCAGACTTTCTCAGTGCAATGCAGACTTCTGGTTCTGACAGTGTTAATTGTGGGTCCAAGTAAGGTGAAGTTGCTGACTATTTCAATCTCTTTTCCTTCCATCATGATGCTGTCTATTGGTCCAGCGATAAGAATCTTTGTTTTCTTGACATTGAGATGCAATCCATATTGAAGGCTGAATTTCTTGATTTTCTGTAACAAGTGTTCAAGTATTCCTCATTTTTATCAAGCAAGGTTGTGTCATCTGCATAATGCAGGTTATTGATGAGTCTCCCTCCAATCCTGATGCCACATATCTCCTCATAGAGTCCAGCTTCTCGAATAATTTGCTTAGCATACTGATTGAATAGTTATGGAGACAGAATATAATCCTGACACACTCCCTTCTTAAATTTAAACCATGCAGTGTTCCCCTGCTTTGTTCATACAGCAGCCTCCTGGTCCAGTTAAAGGTTTCACATGAACACAAGTGCTCTGGGATTCTCATTCTTCCCAATGTTAGCCTTAACTTGTTAGGATCCACACAACCAAATGCCTTTGCATAGCCAACAAAGCACAAATAGACATTCATTCCTCCTCGCTTTTTAAAATTTTGATGTGGTCAAGGATGACAAATAGACATTCTTCTGGTATTCTCCACTTTCAGCCAGGATCCATCTGACATCAACAATGATAACCCTGATGCCATGGCCTCTTCTAAATCCTGCTTGAACATCTGGCAGCTCCCTATCTTTGTACCTTTCCAGCTGGTTTTTTTTTTTTTCATCTTCAGCAGTATTTTGCTTGCATGTGATATAAATTATATTGTTTTATAGTTTCCACATTCTATTGGCTCACCTTTCTTGGGAATGGGAACAAATATGGACCTCGTCCAAACAATTGGCCAGACAGCTATGCTCCAAACTTCCTGACTTAGACTAGTGAGTAAATCTAAGACTACGTCTTTTGACTGAAACAAGTCAATGGTGCCCCATAAATTCCTGGGGTCTTATTTTTCTTGCCAATGTTTTCAATGAGGCATCCACTTTCTTCTTCATTATCATTGGCTCCCACTCATATTAATTACAAGCTACAATATTGCAGCTAATATTAGATGGATCTTAGCCGAAAGCAGGGAATACCAGAGGAATGTCTATCTGTGTTTCACTGATTATGCAAAGGCATTTGACTATGTGGATCATAACAAACTGTGGCTGACTCTGAGAAGAATGGGAATCCCAGAACACTTGATTGTGCTAATGCAAAACCTATACTTAGACCAGGAGGCAGTTGTCAGAACAGAGCAAGGAAACACTGCATGGTTCAAAATTGGGAAGGGTGTACAACAATGATGTTTCCTATCTCCATATTTTTGAAACCTGTATGCAGAACAGATTATCCAAGAGGCTGGTCTCTATGAGGAGAAGTGTGGCATCAGGCTTGGTGGAAGATCTATCAACAACCTGCGTTATGAAGATGACACAACCCTGCTTGCTGAAACGGAGAAGGACCTGAAACGCTTGCTGCAGAGGGTCAAGGACTGCAGCCTTCAATATGGATTGAGGCTCAATAGCAAGAAGACAAAGATTCTCACCACTGGATCAATTGGCAGCATCAGGATGGATGGTGAAGAGATTGAGATTGTTCACAGCTTTAGTTTGCTTGGTTCCACAGTCACTCTTGGTACCAGCAGCCAGGAAATAAAAAAATGTATTGCGATGGGAAAGTCTGCTGTTAGGGACCTCTCTAAAGTACTCAAGAGCAACCGTGTGTCTCTGGAGACTAAGGTGCATCTGATACAGGCCATGGTCTTTGCAATCACTTGTTATGCATCAGAGAGTTGGGCAAGGACTAGGTAGGATAGAAGGAGAATTGATGCCTTTGAGCTGTGGTGCTGGAGAAGAATTTTGTGTGTACCATGGACTACTAAGAAGACAAACAGATTCATTCTGGAGAGGCTTAAAGTGGGCAGCTCCTTGGAAGCAAGGATTCTGAGGCTTTGTCTGACATACTTTGGACATGTTGTAAGGAGGGACCAGTCCTTGGAGAGGGACATGCAGCTTGAGAGGGTGAAGGGACAGCGCAGGATGGGAAGACCGTTTATGAGGTGGATTGATTCAGTGACTGGGGTAATCATGGTGGGTGGGTGTGTCGGAGACAGTGCAATTGGCACAGGACAGAGCAGGTTTTCGGGCTGTTGTACATAGGGTCACTATGAGTCGCAAGCGACTCGACGGCACATAACAACAACAACAACTCGCTCATATGGTACTTGCTGAACTTTTTCAGTGTCAATCAGTTATTTTTGGTACAGTGATTCTGTGTATTCCTGCTAATCTTCTTTTGATGCTTTTTGGGCCATTCAATATATTACCCATAGCAGTCTTTCAATATTGGGACTCAAAGTTTAAACTTGTTTTTCAGTTCTCTTGGCTTATGCACTAGGCCATCAGAAATACAAATCATGACCACATTGAGATACTGTTTCACTCCCACAAGTTTACTGTCAAAAACAAAAAGGAAAATAACAGAGATGTTGAGGATGTAGAAAAATCAGAACCCCCCCCCCCCTTTTTACTAATTGAAATACAAAATGGTGCAGCTGCTATGGACAATAGTTTGATGGTTCTTGGAAAAGTTAACTAAGTATTATCTCATGACCCAGGATCTCAGTCCTTGGTATATATCTAGAATATTGGAAAAAAGACTCAAGCAGATAGTAGTACACCAAGTTTCATTGGAACATTATTTACAATAGCCATAAGTGGAAATAGCTAAGTTTCATCAAAAAATAAGTCAATAAACAAATTACAATATTCACACAGCAATACAAAATCAGTCAATTATTCTACCATAAGAACAAAATTCCAACACATTAATCCTTGGATACTTTATGCTAAGTGAAATAAGTCATACATAATCTAAAATATACAAATGCATAGAAACAAAAAGTAGATTAGTAGTTGCAACAGGCTGGAGAAAGAGAGACTAGGGAATTTATTACTAGATCTAGAGTTTCTATTTGCAGTGGTATAAAAGTTTTGAAAACAAATCACAATGATAGTTGCACAACAATTGTGAGTGTGATTATTGCTACTGGATGGTTCACTTGGAAGTGGTTGAAATGGCACATCTTATGTTGAATATGTTTTATCACAATAACAAAAAGAGAAAAGAGGCAGGCAATGGTAAAAAGAAAAAGCACAGAATCCAAGAGAATCCAACATAGATCATGAAAATCTCTCCAGGATACCCTTTTGCAGCCCAAGAGATCAGCACAGTTAACTATCTAGAAATAAGTGTTTCCCTATTAGTCATGACTAAAACACAGTTACAGTTCATTCCACTTAATCATAACTCAATAATCACACTGATATGTTTATAAACACTTCATAGTTAAAATTTTTAAAGAATTTTGTTTGCACTAGGCTAGAATCCTTTAGTACAGACTTATTTCCTTCTGAATGTGTTTTATATTTTTCAACAAAACATAAAATTATAAGGATGAAAATAAGGTTGACCTTGCTATCATTCCCTAGAAATAACCCCTGATACCGTTTTAATATATTTTAATCCATAAATGTGAATCTTTGTCCAGATTTCTGATTATTTTCCTAGCATAGATTCTTAAAAGAGGAGTTAGTAGAATAAACATTTTCAGTATCTTAAGACTACTAAAATATATTGTCACATTTCTTGCTGTGAGATGGCCTATCTAATAATCTTTACAATTAATTATTTCAGTCAAATGATTATATAATAACTTCATTCTGTTGTGTCATTTACTTAATCATTTCCTTATTGTTGGACATTCAGATGACTGTATCATAGGATTACTGAGGTACTTACGTGAGAGAGCATTTTAGGGAACCAGGCCCTGGGCCTGACTAAGAGCAGAAGTCCATTCCCGTTCACCTGTCTGTCTCCTCCTTCAAGTAATGATACATCTGTCTTCCAGAGAACTCAGTCCTAATGACCTCCCCTGCCCATCTGGGCGTCATCTACAGTCCATCTCCCAAAGTCCATGTCTTCCAAAGGTTTTCACTTCTTCCGAATTCTTCCTAAGTGAGACTGTTTGGGAAGACAAAATGATGTGCTGAGATTACAACCCTACATCAGGGTGACTAACCCTGAAGAGAAGTCTGTATTCCACTCAGGAATACAGTCCAAGAGTCACGGGAATCCAGAGATTTTTTTTTTTTCATTTCCTCCCCCGTTCTGAAGACACCATTTTTAGAAGGCCTGACTGTTGACGAACAGCCACGTCTCAAGATTGAACTAGTTGCATGTAAATTCCAACCTAGCAAGGAGTTTAGACGTTAGAGGCTTAGATAAATCTCCTTCAGTCTCCAAAGCCAAGTTTACGCTCTCCCTCCTCCAGAGACCTTTTCTGAATTCCTCTGGCCCCCACCCCCACCCCCAGTTCACTCCTCTCCTTGAAAAGCAAAAGACAAACTCATTCATTGGTACACAATCCCTTCCCCCACTCCGCACATCCCCA
>NW_006399776.1:1369466-1370764 GCF_000299155.1 Elephantulus edwardii | reverse complement strand
TTTATTAATTTTCATAAACATTTACAGAGATTTTGGGTTTCCATTCATTCATTGTTGCACTATTCTCTCTACCCTCCTCCCAGTTTGTTCTTGTGTGTATGGATAATATTCTATCATTCACAACATTGTACTTCAAGACAGAGCTTGAGGTTGCCTTTTATTTTTTTTTTGTTCCTGGTGTAGTAGTGATTGTCTGATTCAACGTCGCCAAAGCCAGTTCATCTTTTCTCACAAATGCCTAGAATGTCAATGTTCATGCATTCCATTTCATTTTCCACTACTTATAGTTTTCCAGCATTCATGCTTCATACATACAGTGTTTTAACTATTAAAGGATGTTTATAGCTGTTTCTTCTCATTTTGATTGACTTCCTGTGTGAGGGTTTACCAATAATACTATCTGTGTTTTTTTGTTATTCATAGAGTTTTAAGAGTCCTGCTATTTAGAAGTGGATGGTCAATTCTACTTCTTAGTTTATCTTAGTCTGGGAGCCCTACAAAACCTGTCCACCATGGGTGACCACTTATGCACTTGACACACTGGTGGCACAGACTTTGGCAACACAGCAACCAACAAGCAATCTCAGTAGAGCAAACGGACAAACAAGTTTTGTACTAATAAAAACAATGATACACAAGCAAGAATATAGGTAGGTAAACTATAACTAGCAATATGCAGAAAATCCTCGCAATACAACAAGCTTACAGATAAGTCTTATACCTCTACAAGAAGTAACCTGCAAATCAGGCATATGAATATCGTGTTACCAAACCCACTTGAGGCCTGTGGCTATGTGGCAGGAAGGGGCCCGTGGTGGGTGTTGAAGTGTTCCGTCTGAGACCCACATCTGGCAGGCGGGGTAATGTCCCCGGATGTGGCTAATAAGGTCATGGCAATGTCTCCACTTGATCTCTAATATTGATGTTCCACACAAGGGATGATGTTGAAAGTGGCAGTATTATTGCAAAAGCTGATTGAAAGGCTTCAGAGCTTAAGAAGCCAGGTAAGGGGCAGTGTTGTCAAAAAAGGATCATTTCTTGAATGATCAAGGTAGCATAAAAAGAAGATGAAGGGAATACACAGAATCACCATACCAAAAAGAGTTGTCCGAGACTGAAATATTTCAGAAAGTACAATATGATCTGCCCCTTGAAATTTTCTGTTCAGCTCTTTAGTTTCTTGGTTTTTCCTCCTTTTGCTTTGGCTTCTTGGCCCTCCCTCTAAGGCAATATTCAGAGTCTCATCTGACATCCATCTTGGTCTTTTCTTCCTCTTCAGCCTTTGTAATGATCTTTTG
>NW_006399776.1:1364442-1368116 GCF_000299155.1 Elephantulus edwardii | reverse complement strand
TAGAGCAGGGTTTAGGGCTCTTATACATAGGGTCGCTATGAGTCGCAAGTGACTCGATAGCATATACAACAACAACAATAACAACAACCACATGATCAAGAACCAATGGTAATGAAGGGATAACGTGCAAGCTGCACTGAAACCATTGGCAAAAGACCCCAGGAATTGATAGGATTGTTATTGTTATGTGCCGTCAAGTCACTTGTGACTCATAGCGACTCTATGTGCAAGAGCCCTAAACCTTCCTCTATCTTGTGCCAACTTTATTGTCTCTAACACAACAACCTGTATTACCACAGTCACTGAATCAGTCCATCTCATTGAGGGTCTTCCTCTCTTGTGCTGTCCCTCTACCCTCCCAAACATGATGTAACACGTCCAAAGTATGTCAGACAAAGCTTCAGAATCCTTGCCTCTAAGGAGCAGCCTGGTCTCACCTTTTCTAGGATGAACCTGTTTGTTCTCCTAGCAGTCCATGGTATATTCAACACTCTTCTCCAACACCACAGCTCAAAGGCATCAATTCTCTTTCTGTCATCCCTAGTCATTATCTAGCTCTCTGATGCATAGCAAGTAATTATGAAGACTATGGCCTAGACCAGGTGCACCTTACTCTCCAAACTGAGGTCAATGCTCTTCAGTACTCTGGAGAGGTCCCTGACAGCTGACTTTCCCAAAGCAATTCATCTTTTGATTTCCTGGCTGCTGGTACCAAGAGTATTGATTGTGGAGCCAAGCACAGAAACTGTTAACAATTTCAATCTCTTTACCATCCATAATGATGCTGCCAGTTGGCCCAGTAGTGAGACTCTTTCTTTTCTTGATGCTGAGCTTCAATCTGTATTGAAGGCTACAGTCTTTGACCTTCTGCAGCAAATGCTTCAGGTCCTCATCAGTTTCAGCAAGCAGGGTTGTATCATCTGCATAATGCAGGTTGTTGATGAATCTTCCTCCAATCTTAATGCCACATTCCTCCTCATACAGCCCAGTATCCTGGATGATCTGTTATGCATCTGGATTGAAAAGGTATGGAGACAGAATACATCCCTGGCAGACATCCTTCTCGATTTTGAAACATATAGTGTCTCCTTGCTCTGTTCTGATTACTACCTCCTGGTTCAAGTATAGGTTTCGCATAAGCACAGACAAATATACTGATTGGTATATTTCAACTAACAGATGCAGCCCTGGATGTGCTCACCAGTCTATGCCAGAAAATTTGGAGGACAGCTGCCTGGCCGACTGACTGCAAGAGATCCATATTTGTTCTCATATTTAAGAAAGATGATCCAACAAAATGGTTACTATTACATGCAAACAAAATATTGATTAAGGTCAGTCCAAAATAGCTAGAACAGTATATAGACAGAGAACTGCCTGAAATTTAGGCTGGATTTAGAAGAGACCATTGCATCAGAGATATCATTACTATCATTGCTGAAATATTATTGATATTGCAGTCAGATGGATCTTGACTAAGAGTATAGAAGAAGAAGGCCTATTTGTGCTTCATTGACTAGGAAAAGGCATTTGACTCTGTGGATCATAACAAATTAAGGCTAACATTGAGAAGAATGGGAAGCCCAGAATATTGAACTGTGCTCATGCAAAACTTAGACCAAGATGTTACTGTGTGAACAGAGCAAGGGAACACTACATGGTTAATTTATTTTTTTAAACTGTGTGTCAGTATTGCATCATCTCCCCATATTTATTCTATCTGTATGCTGAGTAAATTATTCAAGAAGCTGGACTCTATAAAGAAGAATGTGGCATCAAGATCAGAAGAAGACTTGTCAATAACCTATATTATCCAAATGACACAACCTTGTTTGCTCAAAGTGAAGAGGCCTTGAAGCCCTTGCTGCAGAAGAAAAAAGAATACAGTCTTCACTATGGATTGCATCTCAACATCAAGAAAACAAAAATTCTCACCACCAGACCAGTAGGCAATATCATGATAGATGAAGAAAAGATTGAGTCAGTCAATGATTTCATCTTTTTTTGGATCTACAATCAACACCCTTGGTAACAGCAGTTGGGATATCAGATGTATTGCACTGAGGAAGTCTGCAGTCAAGAGACCACTTCACATTATTAAGGAGCAATGATGTCAGTTTGAAGTCTAAGATGCACCTGATTCAGGCCATTGTCTTTTCAATCTCTTGCCCCACATTTCAGAGCTAAACAGTAAATAAAGGTGACAGAAGAAGAATCGATGCCTTGGAGTTCTGCTGTTGGAGAGTAGTTCTGAATATACCATAGACAGATGGACAAACAGATACATCTTGGAGAGGTGCAGCCAGAGTGCTTCTTGGAGGCAAAGATAACAAAACTTCATCTCACATATGTTGGGCATGTGGCTAGGAAAGACTAGTTTTTGGAGGGGGACATCATGCTTGGAAAGGTGGAAGGTTAGCAAAAGACAAGTCCCTCAAACAGATGGATTGATATAGTAACTGCAGCAATTAGGCTCAAGCATGTCAGAGATATTGAGGGTGGCATAGGATAGGTCAAGGTTCGTTGCTATGAGTCATGCTCAACTGGACAGCACTTAACAACAATAACTAGTGGCCTAGTGGATAAGGAATTGTGCTGCCAACCCTAGGGGCACACAGTTCTAATCTACCAGCTGCTTCATGGAAGAAAGATAGGCAGTCTTTTCTGCTGTGATTTGCAGCCTCTGAAAACCTGCTGGCGGGTCAGCTATGAGTCCGTTCCAACTCCACAGCACACAACAAGAGCAACTTTTCAGACACATAGCAAGTGATTGAAAAGGTCATGGTCTGAATGAGAGTGCAGTGATGAGTGTAGAGGGAACAGTGAAATTTTAGTTCTAGACAGGTTCTTAGTCTAATTTCTTTATATTCTTGGTGATTAAATTGAAGCCCAGATAAAAACAGGTGATATCCCTAAAGTCACACAGACATTTTAGATGCAGGACTAGAAACAGAAACCAAGCCCTTGACTCCAGTATTCAGTGCATTTGAGTAGCTGCTCTCTGAAAAGCTCACTGTTAGTCTCTCACTCTCAGAAAGGGAAGCACCTTCCTTTAACAGTTCATGTAAGGTGATTGTCCAGGGACAATTTGAGGATTCATGTGAAGTCAGTTGGATTGATTCCCAGTACCTTTATAGCTTCTGGAAGACTGGGTGGGGAGATAGTCAGCTTGCCTTATCACATTCCAGGGCACAAAAGGCCAGGACGGAGTGGGTTCTAAATGATCTGGGTACTGGGCTTCTTGGAGTAAGGAACAGGAATAATGTAGACTCCCCCTTCTATCCTTCTTGGAGCCAGACCCTGGTGGAGTGCAGAAAGAGTAAGTGGGGCCTGGAGAGATGAGAAAGGAGTATAGGGCACAATAGATAGAAGATTTGCACAGGAAACAGACCTGGACTAAGAACAAGTCACTCAGCATCACTCAAGAACCAAGCACCATAAAGTTCTCAGAAGACAGTGTCTCAACTACTCTTAATAATAACAATACTATTGTTGTTGTTGTTGTTGTTGTTATGTGCTGTCGAGTCATTTGCGACTTATAGCGCAACAGCCCTAAACCCTGCTCTATCCTGTGCCAGTCGCATTACCTCTGACACACACATCATGATTACCCCAGTCACTGAATCAATCCACCTCATAGAGGGTCTTCCCCTCCTGCGCTGTCCCTCCACCCT
>NW_006399776.1:1289870-1362902 GCF_000299155.1 Elephantulus edwardii | reverse complement strand
ACATTATGCTAAGTGATATATCTCAGTCACAAAAGGACAAATATTGCATAGTACCACTGTTGTAGAATGAGACTGACATCAGGGTTGGGGTGAGACTGAGAAAAAATGGATAAGTAGACTGCATTGAAATAGATGAGGGAGAGAACAGTTTAAAGCAACATATAATTGGGTATTATCGTCATGACAAGAGTTCAGAATGAAGGCTGCATAATAGAGTGTACTTGGTGGCAGGGGGAGGAAGTCGTATACCAATGACAGAATTTTTCTTTTACTTTTCAAAGAGAAGAGCAAACTGGGAGGTGGGAGGGGTGGGCAGGGAGAAAAATGCAACAATGAATGAATGGAAATCCAAAATCTCTATAAATGTTCATTAAAATTAATAAAATAAAATTTTTTAAAAAGAAGAGAGTAATGGAGCACTGAGAAAATTTGTGAAGCCAGACTCTGTGAAGAAGAATGTGGCATCAGAATCAGAGAAAGACATTAATAACCTACATTATGCAGATGACACAACCCTGACTTGCTGAAAGTGAGGAGGAGCTGAAGCTCTTGCTGCAGAAGATAAGAGACTACAGCCTTCAATATGTATTACATCTCAACATCAGGAAAACAAAAGTCCTTACCAATGGGCCAATAGGCAACATCATCATAGATGGAGAAAGGAGTCAAATTGTCAATGATTTCATCTTACTTGTATCCACAAACAACACTCTGGATACCAGCAGTCAGGAGATAAAGAGATGTATTACTTTGGGCAACGCTGCTGTCAGGGATCTTTCCAAAATTCTGAAGAGCAATGACATCAGTTTGAAGACTAAGGTGTGCCTGATTCAAGCCATGATCTTTTCAATCATTTGCTACATGTCTGAATCTTGAAAGCTTGAAATGAATAATGATGACAGAAGAGCTGAGACCATGAGTTATGGTGTTAGAGAAGAATATTGAATGTCTCATGGACTGCCAAAAGAATGAACAGATATGTCTTGGAAAAGGTACAGCCAGAGTGCTCCTAAGTTATTAAGATTGCTGTTTGTTGTTGTTTTGTCAAGTACCATTTATAGAGAGTCTATTAATGAGGATCTGAACTCTGTGCCAACCTCATCTCTGACATACTTGAGTCCATTGCTGCAGTCACTATGTTAATCCATCTAATTGAGTCTCCTCTTCTTCACTTATCTTCCACCTTTCCCAGCATTATGTGTGCCTTTTAAGAAATAGCCTCTTCTAGCAACATGCCCCAAATATGGAATGTTCTGTATTCTTCTCCAACATCACAACTCAAAGGCATCAATTCTTCTTCTGTAATCCTTATTCATTGTCCAGCTCTTAGATGCCTAACAAATGATTGAAAAGATTGTGGGCTAAATCAAGGGCACCTTATTTTTCCAAATGACATCATTGCTCTTCAGTAATTTAAAGAAGTCCATGACAGCGGACTTTCCCAATGTAAAATGTCTCCTGATCTCCTAACTGATGGACCTAAGGGTGTGGATTGGGGATTCAAGCAAGATGAAGCCATAGACAATTTCAATCTTTTCTCCATTATGACACTGCTTGTTGATTCAGTGTTGTTAGCGCCTGTCAAATCAACCTCTGGTCTGGGTGCTTTCACAGATCACACATTGCCTGATCTTTAGCCAGCACCATAGTTGGTTGAGGGTCTGATCATAGGGTTTTCATTAGGCTGTTTTTGAATTAACATCTTAGTCTGAAAGCTTCACTTAGTAAAGCCTCCACTGACAGAGGGTGATGAACATCCTAATAATCTGCCTAAAGTACGTGGGATGAATTTACTCTATCTTTGCGTCCAAGGAGCACCCTGATTGTACTCCCTCCAGGATAGACTTGGTTATTCTTTTGGCAGTCCATCTGATATTCTGTACTCTTCTCCAATACCAGAATTCAGAGGCATCAATTCTTCTTTCCTCCTTATTCTTTGCCCAGCTTTCAGATGCACAGCAAATAATTGAGATCTCTCCCATGGAGGGTGAAAATTCCAGCACTGAACAACCACTGCCTTGTGCTCCAACGTGCTGGCACACAACAATCTACGTGTGAATTAGTTATAATCTTATTGTCCCTTTCTCAGAGGCCTTTACCTTAGTTCTCTGAAAGGTCCCTCTCAGTTACTTACTATAATTTCATACTGTGTTATTCTCTTCACAACATTGTATTATTATCTGGATTTATCTTCTTATCTATTTGGGTTGTTTATGCTTTCTTTGCTTCTATGAGTATGTAAGATTCATATGAACTGAACTTGCACCTCTTGGATCATAATAGATGTTCAGTACATATTTAATTGTATTGCTGGATTTTCCCAAAATCTCTGAAGTGGATAATTGTATTATCACTGTTCTATGGATGTGCAAAATGAGGCATTGCATTGGCACAGGGTCATGCAACTGGCATATATCAAACCTGACACTGAAACCCAGTTTGCTTGAAAAGCCTGCTTAATAACTACTATTGGCTTTACTGAATTGGTTCTTTTTATGCAAAAATTCTGTGCAACCAGGTAGTAAAATGCCACATTTTGTCCATTTTCTCCTAACTTCTCAGTTAAAGCAAAAATTTTCATTAGAATTTGGAAAATGAGACAATGATCCAGTCTTCACTCTTCTCCAGAGGTCTACCATGGCACTTCTTCATCCTCATCCCACTCAATTCCCACCCAACCCAAAACCAATCCCATCATCCACATCTTCATATTCATCCAATCCCATTGTCATTCATTCCCACTTGATTTGCTTCTTCTGTTCTCGACCTCACCCCTATCTCAGGCTTGGGTTGGACTGTGTCTCCAGATCTGAGACCAACATCTATGTCTTAGGTTAGAATAAGTTTGTTTTCTTTCACCCTATCCATATCACAATCCTTCTGAGTCATTCTTCTTCCCCAGTTCCCTTCTTCTGGGACATTTTTTCAGCTGCTCTTGTTTACAAGTTATTCAGGGTCTAGCCGCTTTCCTCATCTGTTGTCCTGCTAATGACCTCATCTTCTCAACCCAGTGGCAACTCGCCCAGTGACTGCTTGACCTTGACTTCAAGTCTACTCCCAAGGATAAATAGTTGCTAAAAACAAAATCAAGGAAACCACACCCCATTGTCACTGAGTAGATCCTAACCCTTCATAGCCTAGTGGAGCAGAATAGGATTACCCCAGTCTTCAAGTCTGAAATCTTCACAGAAATTGATGGCCACACCTTTCCCATGGAATGGCTGTGGAGCTGTGAGCATGTAACCACTGTGCCGTGAGGACTCCTTGGAAACAGTCCTTGCTGTTGTTAGGTGCCATCAAGTCGACTACAGCTCACAGTGGCCCTATGAACAGTGATTCTGAACACTGTCCTATCCTGTGCCATTCTCATCATCTCTTATATACTTGAGCTCATTGCTATAGTCACTCCATCTATCAAGTGTCATTCACCAGGTGTCAATCCATCCTGTTGAGGGGCATCCCCTCCTTTTTCTAAGAACTGAGTCTTCCTAACAGCATGCCAAAGTATCTGAGACAAATGTTCACCATTCTTGCCTATAAGGAGCACGCTGGTCCCTCTTTCTCCCACACATATTTGTTTGTTCTTTTGGCAGTCCATGGGATAGTCAACACTTCTCCAACACTACAACACAAATCCGTTGATTCTTCTGTCTTATTCATTATCCAACTTTCATATGTGTAGCAAGTAATTGAAGAGACCATGGCTTGGACCAGGTGCACTTTGACATTTAAGCCGACCTCTTTGGAGAGGTCCTTGATAGCAGATTTTCCCAGTGCAACATCATGTCTTTTAATTTCTTGGCTGGTGGTACCAATTTATAGTGTCCTAGAAAAAGGTGGACCAGACAAGTGACACTTCGACCTTCTCTGCAGGTGCTTTGCTTTTCTCACAGACTTACTGGGACTGTGAGCAGGGTTTGACAAAGCTTCAAGATTTTATGCATATATAAGGCTGATGTCTAGAGCTCGGCTTAGGGGTGAGACAAGAACTGAGGATTGCTTCAGTGATCACGGAGTCTTCAGAAGACGCTCACTCAGACTCTATCTAGCATTGTGGGGAGAGCAGGGCCGAGGATGAGGCAGCATATTAGTGACATTCTGTATTCTAGCAAAGATAGGTAAATTAAAGTGAGGAAGATAAATAGCTTGAAGTCTTTAGAAAGAAATAAGGGTGGCACTGAAGAGCCAGGTCTGGGGATAAAACTTAGGCTGAGTTTTAAAACAAACAAAGAACACCAACCCTCAAAGTTATCGCTGTCAAGTCAAAATAGATTTATAGTTGACTTCCCAGTGGGTTTTCAGAGGCTGTAAATCATATGAGAGGAAATTGCCCATATTTCTCTCATAGAGCTGCTGGTGGACTTAAACTTCCAGAGAGATGCCACCTTTGGGTTAGCAGGACAGACAACTCCCTATTCACTAGGCCAGGAGAGATTCCTTGGGCCTTAAGGGACCAGAATTTAGGTTTGATGGTGGTTTGTAAGAGCGAGGAGGTCTGGAGCCTTTAGGCATGATGCTGTTAGTAAATAAGTAGATTAATAACTCACACATTACATTCATGTAGCCTCATACAGTTTTTTTCTATATAATTGCCTGGAGTTTTGCCGTTATCTTCATTTCCAATATCTATACATTTTAATGTATAAGGAAATAGGCTCAGAGAGGTTAAATTATTGTCTTCAGTATCTTGTTAGGAGTAAAGCTGATCTAAGAATACAGGTAGATCTCTAGCCTCCTACACAAGTGTTCCTCCAGTTCTGTCAGACACAGATGTTTTCTACATAGAGGGCTGGAACCCAGAGATATTTGACCTGGCTAAAATGGTAAGACCAATTAGGGGAAAAAATCTAGTACAGGGATGTGGAAATACCTGGCACTCTTTTGTCCTAGGTCCTACTGGCCAGGAACTCTATGATTCAATCATTCCTCTCCTGGGTATATAACCAAGAGAAATGAGCCCATTAAGTTCACCAAACGTCAAGGGCAGGGAAGAACTATGCAAAAGGAATATATGATTAGGCATTTTATGTATGACAACAATCTGAAACAAGGGGCACATTGTGGGGTGGGCTGGTGGGAAGGGAGAAAGGGAAGAAATGTGCAACCATGAATTTTAAAATAATAAGAAAAAAACCACAAAGACAAGAATTTTCTTAATGGCTTTATTTATAAATCAACAAAAATTAAAAACAAGTCAACAATGACCTGAATGGATAAATAAACAATATTTCCATCTATGCAATGGAATACTTCTTGGCAGTTAAAAAGGAGCAAATTATTCATACACATACCACATTCACGAATCACAAAGGCACTACGCTGAGTGAAAACAGTCAGCCTCAACTGAAAGAGTGCATATAATACATTCAGTGCTAAGCCATCTCTTGCTGAAAATTAAAAAAGTGCTCCAGTAAGTAAATTTTTTGAAAATAATACATTTGGTGTGATCAAAACTAACCCACAGTGATAGAAATCAGATCAGCAGCTGCTTCTGGAGAAGACTGATTGGGGAGAGGAGCAAGAGAATTTTCTGGCATTTGGGAAATTTCCATATCTTGACCTAAGTGATGGTAACATACAGAGTTAGTTGCTATAAGATTTGTATGTTTTACCCTATATAAATTATTTCTCGATTTTAAAATGTTAAAGCTCAACTTTTTTAGGAAAGAGTCAGCTGGAGATGAAAAGGGTAGGTAAAGTCTTGAACAGAATCTGGATGTGAGCTCCTGATTGGGAAACATGTAAGGCGTCCTGATTTATCCAGAAGCAAAGAATTTCCTAGGACGTAAGACTTTTGACACTAAACCAGCAGAATCCTTGGCAAACTGAAGTGCTGATTATGCACCTCCTGCAGAAACAGTCACTGGGGGAAGTGTTTGGACATATGGCAGAAGTTGATGTCTTGGTCCCAGGGCCTGGGGATTGCTCCGGAGCATTCAGTGAAGGCCGGATGCAGGCACTGCTTGTTGGCACCAGGAATGTTAGGGCTGGGGAGGCATCTTTGTTCTTTGGTACCTTCTAGGTCACTGACCCTCTAGAAGCAGGAAAGCGTAGGCTGGGTGGGGCCTGCTCCTTGTTGGAGCTGGAAATAGAAAGCCTCCAGCTGAGGTGAGGCTGTCCAGGGACGAAGCAATCACAGCTTCCAGGCTAAGCTCCAAGGAGATTCTCTCTCTAGGCCTTTTCTTCATGTTCAGTACTGCATCTTGCCCTCCCTCAAATGCCTCAGCCAAGAAAACTAGGCCAAAGATACAGAACTATTCTGTGGAAGTATAACTGAAGCTTGGGACCCTACTAGAGGCAAGTGCTATTATATCTCTTTGCCTTCTTCATGTGAGCGTCTCTGCAGTCACAGGGACTGTAATGTCCTCTCTTGTCTGCCACAAACTGCCACTGCTTGAACCAGAGGGTTTCCTCTGCCTTCTCAGAGAAATGTGGGACAGAGGGGCAATGACAGATGGCCTCTCCAGCTGGAGGACGAGGCAGACATGACAGAGGAGTTGCTGGTGAGTCTGGGCAACTTTGGTCTGTAGAAGAAGGTGAGGAGGGGCTGGAAAGAGGGCAGGTTCAGAAGTTCTCATAGTGGTGCATGAAATGGGCCCGGTCCTGCTGGTTGAGGAGCTGACAGGCCTTTTCAACGTTCTTGGTCATTCCTGGAGGGCCACAGCTGAACACCCCAATCTTTCGCACCTGCCGGGTGTGGGAAGTGGTTGGCGAGCTTAGAAGAATCCTGCAGGCTTTGAGACACTCACTCCCCAGGCAGAAGTTTCTCAAGCCTGGCTGGAGTGATCACCCACAGGCCCTAGGGAAGCTGCTTGAGCTATGTATGGGGCCTTCACTGAAGCCTCCCTCCTCCACTGTCCCAAAGGCAGGAGTCCCAGGGTGGATAGGAACAGGGCTGACCTGGGGGTGGACCTCTTGCAGGGAGTTGAAGAAGAGCTCAAAGGGGGGACGGCCAAAGTGGGTGATAGAGCGCAGACCCGTGAACAGACTGCGGTTCAGCACCTTTTGGAAGTGCCGCTCACAGATGTACTGTGGGGGAAGGAGAGAAGGGGCCATTTGTCAGAGCCAGGACCAGCATCCAGCCCAGACCGTGGCCAGCCCACCTGCCTGGCTGGCCCTGACATACCAGCATGGTGGTCCTGAGGTCGAACTTCTCTGCCAGCTGGGTGATGTAGATGTGCACTGACACCAGGTCCTGCCGATCATTCTCCTCCACCTCCCGGATGATGTCAGCCAGCCACTCGAACTGCCGCTGGGTCCGTGTCACCCAGATGAAGTAGATCTGGAATGCATGGGTTGAGCCTGGGACCCAGCTCTACTCAAAGTCCTTCTACCTAAAGTACATTCAGCTGAGAGGTTGGGAAACCCTACGTCACCCACACATTCCAAGCCTCTGGCCGGACCCACGTGGCTGATGCACGGTTTCGAAGAGATCCCAGCAGAAGCCCTCTAACTATGCCCCTTCCTGCCCTTGAGCACTGGTCTCAGGACAACTGGATACGAGCGGTCTTGGAGGGCCTGCCATGAGGGAGCAAGGCTTCCCTAATGTTACTAAGACCACCTATCCTCAATTATTTGAAGAATGGGAGAGGCACGCTCACCTTTTTACAGAGCATTTGGCTGCCCAAGGATGACTTGAAGACCAGGTCTTTGAGGATGGAGGCAAAGGGGGTGACACCGATGCCCCCTCCCACCAGCACTGACACCTCAAACTGATGCCACTCCTGGTGGCCCTCTCCAAATGGTCCATCGAGGTACAGCTGTCAAGAGAAGGAAGGGATAAGATGTGCCAGCCATGCCCCAGTCCTGACACCAGAATGGAGGGGACGTGGAGAGGAAGGATACGGAGGCTTTCCAGTCTCTTCTGAGGCACCCTTCTCTCTTCCAGCCTGGCCTTGGGGTGACAGGAGGCTGGGGAGAGAACAGTAGTGGGATTCCCAGGGATGGCACCTTTGGGTATCTGGCTCTGTCATCACCAGTCGGGGATGCGTAGATCTCCCTGAGACGAATGGTCCAGGGCCCTGCTGCTCGGATGTGCAGGCTGAGCGTGTCCTCATGGGGTGCAGAGGTGAGTGTAAAGGGGTGGTACTCGGTGGTCCCCAGGGCCAGGCAAGCGATCCGCACCCACTGCCCTGACTTGTACTCAAAACTTTGGGGCCTCTGGAACTGTAGGTGAGTCACACCTGGGGGTTACAGACAGGGAAGGGCACAGATAAAAGAGGTATCTTGTGATACCGGAAGATTGACAGGTACACCATCCTCTCTGCCCATCTGAGGCATAAGGAAGTGAATCCACAGTCTGAGCAAGTGAGGTTCCTACAGCTGGGGGCCAGGAAGGCTCTGCTCCTCTGTGTCTGGGTAACCCAGAGGCTGAACTTTTTGTTCTTTTCTAGCTCTCTTCTTCTCTCTGGCCTCCTGTCCCCTGTAGGGTCCAGGTCCCATAGCTCTGCTCTGGATATCAACCTGTGGGTGCCAGGACTTCAACCTTCCCACAGATTCCTCGGGGCCATTCTGTGTTTACCAAACTTTCATGGTTTAAGGGTGTGATTTGGGCCATATCTGCACAACTCTTATAATGTTACTTCTCTAATGTGCTTTAAATTGGCTTGATTTGTCAACTAAATTTATCTTGAGAGGAACTTCTGATTACTGAGGTAAGTAGAAAATGAATGCAAATTCAGTCATATGTACTTGGAATAGAAGACAACACATTTTTTTCTGTTATCAAGTTTTAACTGTGTACTGTTTATTGACTAATCACTGCTGAGCCTCAGGCTTACAATCTGTTGATAAAAGAGATTACCAAGTGCTGGAGGGTGCAAAAGGCAAACACCACTCTAAAGCTTTGTCCTTAAGGCATTCTTGATTGAAATAACATTTAAATGAGGTTTACTGTCTTATAATGGGAGTCTTAAAAGTTAGAGGCTCCAGTGACACCTAACCAGTCCCTGAGCCCTGCAAACATTCCTGCACTCTGCTGCTAACCCAAAGACTGACGGTTTGAAACCAGTCAAAGGCAGAGGGGAAGAAAGGCCTGGCCGCTCACTGCTGAACACTTGGCATTTGAAAACCCAGTGGAACAGTTTTATTCTTGACACACATGGCATCATCATGAGTCAAAGACGGCTCCAAGGAGACATCTAAACTGACCTTCCACCCTCCATAGTGGCACAAGCCTCTGTGTTGGCCAGCACTGGTCTAACTCTGAAGTGGGCTATTCTGAGAAAAGGCTAAGATAAAGATATCAGATGGTTTCTCTGGAAACTCTGATGGCCTAATGGTAAGAAGTTGCCCTGCCAACCCAAAACCAAGTGGTTCAAATTCACCAGCTGCTCTGTAGGACAAAGATGGGCAGTGTCCTCCCATACAAGTTACAGCCTTTGAAAACCTGCTGGAGGGTCAGTTATGAGGTCTCCTGCCCATAACAACAATGACATATGTTTCTCTGTTCTGGACTCCAGGTCACAGAGGTGGGGGGGGGGTGGTCCTTAATATCCTCAAATTCCTCTCTGTACTTTCAGCTACCTCTCCTCAAAGTCACTGCTCCACGTCTGCAAGCACTTGCTCGGGGCTAAGCACAGGCCTTTCAGTGGCTGCATTTCCATCAGGAAAGCAGTTAGAGGCATCTCCCCAAGTAGACCTCCAGCACTCCCCACCTCATTCTCACCCAGGGTCAGGCTTGACCTGGTACCTGAAGGCAGAAGCTCGGCCTTCATCACACTGATCTCCACCTTCTTCCGGCTCAGGCTCATCAGCTTGTCTGCCCCATAGATGAGTGCCGGGGCGAGGAAGAAGAGATGGAAACGGGGCGTCTGAATCAGGGCGAAGCTGCCATGGATGATGAGCTGGAGAAACAAGCAGTTAGTACAGCTCAGACTTTTCCACAAACCTCCCTACATGATCCCCCTTATCCAGACGCTCTGGACAGAGGGGATAGGACTGGCACAGGCTCCAGAGTCCGTGACCTCAGCCACAGCTGAAATTGTGGAGCTTGGTCCAGTTAGCCTCTCCTCTCAGCTTAAGCATGTATCCCTGTCCCATGGCCAAACAGCCAGGAGAAATCCTCACCAGGATGTAGAGCAGGATGTAGAGGTGGTGGGTCAGCCAGAAGCCCCGGAAGCTGCGGCGGCGGAAGTGGTGGGAGGCGAACACATACATGATGGCCAGCACCACAAGCAGGAACACCCCTGTCAAACCTGGGTCGATTGAGAAGAAAACAGCATCAATGAGAGAATCTCTACCTGGACTGAAAAAACAATTCCCTCCCTTCTACCCACCTCCCTGTCCTCTTTGGTCGCTCTCAGCCACCAGGACAGTTTGCTAGAGGGGCTAGAACTGGGACTTTCCCTGAGGGCTAGAAAGGAAGCCCCAGGCTCCCACAGTAAGTATGGATCACCAGAGGGGTGCAGAAGTCTTCCAACAAACAGGGTCCCCAGGTTCCCCAGCAAGCCAGTGTCATCCCTACCTGGGACTGTCTGGAAGAACCACCAGTAGAACTTCTGGGGAAGCTGGGACCTAGGAGGCAAGTGCACACTGAGCCTCTGGCCTGAGCAAGAAGGGCTCCACCACGGCCCCACCATATGTGACTCTGCCCCCACCAGACTTGACTGCCGGGGTTCCCGAGATCACGAAATGTCCTGCACCCTACAGCCAATGATCCTTCCCTAGAACATAGCACCCAGCCGCCTGCAATTCTGCCCTCTGCCTTCTCAACACCTTTCCCCTCCGGTATACCCCTGAACTCTCTCACTGGAGTTGACTTCTGTCTCCTTGAATGCTTGATTCATTATTCTGTAAGCTCCACGAAGGCAAGGATCTGTGCTTTGTGCAATTTTTATCATTATGCTTATCACAATATCCATAGGAAATGCTCAATACTTGTTGAATGACTGAACATATCTTGACATTTGAGCTCTTTACCACCAACGAGGACATATGAGACATTCTCCCTACATATCTGCCCCATGGTTAGTGGGCTGAGTTGGCAAGCCATGTGTGGGAGAATCTCCAACATCATTTCCCAGAGACCTTTGCTGGCAAATCACTGTTGCTCCCATCCCAGCAGCAAGGGAGTCACCTGTCAGCTTTCCCAAGGAAGACTGTGCTCAGGGATGGAGCTGAGCTTCCAAGGGCCATCTTGCTCCTTTTTATTACCCTGTTAAATCCACTCCCAGTTGCCTCAAGAGAATTCTTCCCCAGAACTGACCCATCATTGATAAAAACGCTGGGAAAGATGCAGGACAGCAGGCTAAGAGGACTGACGGAGAAGATGTAGACGTTGACTACGTGGCCAGCACTGTGTAAAACTGGGAGAGACAGATCCTGTTAGAAGTGCCAGACAGGGTCAGTCAGCTCTACCTCCAACCCAGAGAGGCGGCAGATAGAGGGGAGACGGAGGTGTCTGCAGCGCCATTCTCCTCACTATCTCCCCACAGTCACACCAGGCAGCTGGACGAGCTTGGTCGGGAATGTCCACGAGTCACATACTGGCCAAGATAACAGCAGCCATGGCAATCCAGCGGTGGAAGTCCACGGCGGCATCGAAGGGGATGTAGCGGTTGAGGAAGGTCTCCCGCAGGAAGGTGATGAGGTTACGGCACATGGTGAGTAGGATGTAAGAGAACATGAAGGAGACGCTGGCCGCCGTGCCCCGAGACAGGATGATGCCCACAAAAGTCGTCTGTGAAATGCCTGAGGACGGCGAGGTAAAGGAGTAATCTGTGGAGAGAGTGGGGTGGGTCAGCGTGGTACAAGGGCTGGGTGTCAACATGTCTTGGACTCCGAGCAAAGAATAGCAACCTGCGGGCTCGCCACATCTAACCCCACCTCGGTCCCCACCACCCACCACCCGGCACCCTTACAGTAAGCTCGCTCCGCAAACAGGCCTGCGCAGATGGCTGAGAAGACGATGACGCACACCATGTGCCGCCGGTAGTTCTCCACGAAGCGCTTGTACTGCAGCAGCTTCTGGGCCAGGAAGCCCCGCTGCGTCTTCTCCTGCAGCGCTTCCGTGTACAGTCGAGCAGAAGGCGTCGCTGCCCTGCAGCAATGGGAGACAGGTGGGCAGGAGTCAGGGCACCAGCCTCACCCAAAGGCTAGGCCATTAAAGGAGACTTGGTGGCCTGGCAGGGGTCAAGATGGTCATTCGAACAAAGAGGAAAAGCATTGTGAGTCTGACTTCCACCCTCCCAGTTCTCCACCTCTCATATGTACTTCCTTCAGCCACCCAGTTTTCCATCTCTCCATTGCTGTATCTCTTCCTCTTCCTGTTCACTCTGTCCTTCCCTCCCCCACTCTCTGCTCAGGCCTCACTGTTCTGCCCAGAGCAGGTAGAAGCCAGGACATCCCTCACTACCACCTTCGTGTTGCTTCTGAGTGCAAGACCCCTGGCCCAAAGATGGTGTACAGAGTTCAAGAGTCATTTGGCTATATCACTCCCCCTGATCAGATCAGGGACAAACACCATGAGTTACAGATGGTCCCTTGTGTAGCAAGAAGGTGTGGGTAACAATCAGAAACCCTGAGACCTGAGACTTCTCATCTGTAGCTGGGCCCAGAGATCTCAGAAACTTACTTTTTGCCAAACCTCTTCTTCAGCCCAGGGCCTCCCAGCTCTGGAGCTTCTGAGGTAGGGAGCTCTGGTCCATTGATGCAGGAGCTGAGACAAAATCACAGCAGAGCAGAGTCAATGAATAAACTCTGTTCTGTGTTGTAGCGTAATTCTGGCATAGAGGGCCAGGGAGAGAGTTGGCTCTTAGGCAGTATGGGGTATGAGAGGCAGCTGCAATTAGCACTAAGTCTGCTTTCAGAGCACCAATATCTGACCCCCAGAACTCATTCATCAGCCCCATGTCCCTCATTTATTTGCAGGTGGATGGCCTGTCCAAGGGGACCTCCTAACGCCTCATGCCAGCTCACCGTTTCTGAGGAGTCCGGGTGATGAATGAGACTCGACTAATTTTTTGTTTAAAAACGTCTTTAACACCTGGAAAGGAGAACAAGAAGCTGGACAGGCTTCCCCACCAGGGCAGTGAGGTGGAGAAGGGTGGCAGACTAACCCTTTGCCTTGCACCTCCAGAAGGACTCCCAGGACACTTGCCAGTGCTTCTGGACAGATGTAACCATACAAGACCAGGCATGGTCTTTGCATAAGGAATATAGCATCTCTTCTTCTGAGCAGAGTCTCCCCACACTGGTGTTCATGGTGTGATGAGCAGCATGTCATTGGCTGGGTTTCAGTTCACCTCTGACCCCTCAGTTGACAGCTTTGTGCAGTGCACAAGTTATACACTTGTCTGTGGAGCCCCTGATTACACATGCCTGGTTCTATACTAGGCCCTGAGGACTTGTAGGACAATCAGGTCTGGGTCCTGTCCACCAGGTACTCTCGTTTTGATGACACATCCTTTCCTGATTCCCAGTATTCCTTGCATGTTCACACACCTCCACCTCCACCTTTGACGCAGAGCTGTGTGAAGCGGAGCTCGCTGTCGTGGTCCCGCAGCATGAAGTGGAAGTCCTCCCATGTCAGCTCCTCCTTGTCCTGGAAGCCTGACTCCCGGAACATGGACTCCACCACCTCGGCCAGCTGGTCCTTAGTCAGACAGTTGTTATAGATCTCGATGAAGGACCTGGAAGGAGATCAGAGACAGAGTAGCCTGTCACCAGTGAGGTCAGGCAGGTGCAGGGTGGGGCAGGCCCCAGGTTATTTCATGTGGTCACCAGTGACCCAGGAAATGGCACTGACAAGGTGCTCATCTAGCCTGCATCTGACACTAAGCTGGGTGGGGTGCCACAAGCCCAGGACTAGAAGAGAATTGAAAGTGACCTTGACCAAGTGCAGAAAGCAGCCCTCAGACATGAGAGACTGTTGCCAAGACAAATGTTCACCAAGTATTGGGACACGTCCAGGGTATGCCCTCCCTCTCTTTCAGGCAGGTTCTCTGCCCAGTCTCTTCTGCTGATGCTCCCACACCATCCTTGGACTCGCACTTGCACAGTCAGGTTGGATTATGAGACTATAAGAGTGGGGAAGTGATGTAACTGCAATGCCACTGCTTCCTGGTGCAGACATCCTGGACTATAGTCAGGAATGTCTCCACACCCTATGTGACAGTGCCCCGGTAGCAGCTGCAGTGGCTAACCTCTTCTTGGACTGCATTTTGGATCACAAACAAACAAATCGTGCAAGTCTATAAAGCTCAGCAGGGGGAACAAAACCCCCAATCTGTAGGGCATGTCAGGTACATCACATTTCTAAAAATTAACCTAATGAAATAAAGCAAGACTCACAATAGTCAACTTTGTCCTGACTCCTACATAAGGTCATGTCCACTGTGGGCGTCTGAACTCTAAAGAAGAGGAACATAGCACTGAAGAATGCTTAAAAGAAGGGAGCTTTGGTGGCCTAGTGGCAAGAAGCTACACTGTAATCCCAAAGGTACGTAGTTTGAATTCACCAGATGCTCTGCTGGAGAAGGAGGGGCAATCTCCTCCTGTACCAGTCAGATCTGATTTGATGATAGACACAAAAAATAATAAAATTTTTAAAAACTTAAAAAAGAATGCAAAACAATGGAACTTATGTTCCAAATTATGTTTATGGAAAAAAAATGTTTCAAAGATCTGCCATATTTCATTAACTATTATTTTGTTCTTGCTCATCTCATTTTATCCTCATCAGTAACTATGTATTGATTTCCAACTGTGTCCCGAGCACAGTGCAGAATAGAGCAGATTCTGCGAAGAACAAAGAGAGATAGGAACCCTATCTATTCATGTGGGTTGTGTGACTGAGTGTTGTTTTCAGGAACACAAAGCCTGATGTTCAAAGTTGACCTTTATTGAAATATCAAAAACAAATAATTTAAGAATTAAGGAGAAAAAAGGATTGGACTATAGAGGTTTCTCCTCATTCATCCTGGATTCATTCATCTGTCCATCCATCCATCCTTTTATTATGCAAAACAAACACATGTAAAACACAGTGTTGTTATTGTTGTTGTTATGTGCCATCCAGTCCTTGTAAAAAGAGTTTACGAAGACCCAAAGACATACAAAAGGGATTAATAGACTTTGCTGTTGGTTGTGTTGGTGGGGTTTTTTAATTTTTAAAATGATGGTGGGTTCTGCAGTTTTGACAATACTGATATAAACTTCCTGCAGGCAACATCTGGCTAAGATATTTTTGAAACTGGATACTCTGAGAATCTAGGCTGTAGTATAAAACCCCTGTCTCTCACTGCAGAAGGCCACATTGCCTCTTCATTTACCCTCCTCAGATCTGACCTATTTTCCTGCTTAGAACAACAGGAAGCCTCAAGTATAACTGAAACACAGGGTCAGTGGGTTTTCAGACAGTATAAAATCACATGGCAGGAGATTGCTCCCTTTTCTCCTGTGGAGTGGCTGCTGGATTTGAACTGTCCATCTCTGGATTGCCAGTGCAACTTCCTACGTACTAGGCCACCACAAGTCCAGTGTCCCATGTCTGGCTCACTCCATACCTCATCATGGTGAAGAATTCATCCTTGGAGAGGAAGCCATTCTCATCAAGGTCGTACATGGTAAACATCAAGCGAGACTTATCTTCTGGCGTCCCTGAGGACAGAGAGGAGAATGTAGCTAGTTCCCTGCCAAAAGACATTTTTGTCCTTTGGATAGCCTGCCATCCCATAACACTCACCTTTCATGAAGACCACCAGGATGTCCAGGAACTCCCGGAAGGACAGGTAGCCGTTGCCATCCTTGTCGGCCAGAGAGAACATGGACTCCACAAACATGTCCTGTGGCTTGAGGCCAAGAGACTCAGCAAACTCAGCTCTGCTCAGCTCACACGTCAGGGCCTCTCGAACCTTCTGTGAGGAGTCCAGGGGCAAAGTCCCTGCATCTGTCTGGTCAATGTCTAGTACCTATATTCAAGCAGTGGAAGAGAGAAAGTGGTGAGAGCTGGATTGGAAGCAGTTCAGTGATTCCTCACATCTCCACAAATCCGAATGAGAAAGGTCGAACCCTGGTGGCTACTCTTGGTCCTTAAACAAACTCGGGCCTCTACTTTCCTGCAGAAAGGGTGAATCAAATCTTTAGCAGCTCACTCATTTTGTCCTGAACCCAAGAATCATGAACCTGAAAGTGAAGATGCTGCTATCTATAGTGAGGATTTAGGGTGTGGACAAAATTGGGGAATGCAAAGAGAACGTATTAAGGAGGGAAGACATAGTAGACATTGTGGACCAGCAGGAAAAGACCAATCCAGGTATCTGCCATGTGCTTATTATTTGTTCTCTGCCTGTTATGTGGATTTTTAAAAGTCATATAACTTACAAACATACAAGTTTATACAGAGCAGTGTTTTTCAGACTTGAGCCAGCATCAGAACTCCCGGGAGGGCTTCCTAAAACACACATTCATAGCCAGAACATAGAAACAGCTCAAATGCCCAATGATAGCGCGCAGGAGCAAGGATTTTATAAATTACTACCTAACATGAGAGGGACTGGAGAGAATTATGCTAAGTGAACTAACTCAGTCTCATAAAGACAAATACTGAATCTACCAGATGCTCCGCTGGAGAAAGAGGGGCAATCTCCTCCTGTGCCAGTCGGACCCGATTTGACGGTACATAACAAGGAAGGGGGAAGACGAATACTGTACAGGACCATTATTGTAGAGCATATATGAGCATCCAAGAAGGGGAGGGAAGAAGGCTTAAACAAAGGGTCGCACAATTTGATGGGTGGAGGGAGCAATTGGCAAAGGAAAGGGGAAATGTTCTGTATGAAAAACAATGTATATAACATTACGACCTTTGTATTTAAACCAATATAAAATAACTTTTTTTTTTTCAAAACAACACACATTCCTGGACGTCATCCCAAGATTTACGGATTCAATATGTCTTGGAAGAAGCTCATGAATATGCATTTCAAGCAAAGTCCCAGGTGAAGCTTCTACTACAGAACTACTGCATCCTCCAACAATCCCACGAGATGGTCACTAACTTAGCCATCATTTTATAGATTCATAAACTACGATACAAGCAGAGATGATGTAGCCTGTTCAGGTCACGTGAGCTCCTGCTATATAGGGTTTCTGAGGCTGTAAATCTTTAAGGGAGGAAATCATCTTTCTCCTATGGAGCAGCTGGTGGATTCAAACTACCAACCTTTCAGTGAGTAGCCTCACATGTTATTCACTAAGCCACCAGAGTTCCTTGGTCCTATTCTACTAAGTGGCAAAGCTCAGATTCAAGACAAGCTGTTAGTCTCCAGCTTATATGGTAAAATGTAGTCATCCCATATGGTGCCTTATCCAGGCCAGGATCCCTCCCATCTTGGGCTGGACAATGTGCACACAAGGCACAGGTCACGGCACCTGGGCAAAAAGGTGTCTGAAGAAGATCTCAAGGATTTGAGCCCGCTGCTGCTTGGTCACGGCCTTCTTGAACAGCTCCTTCTCATTCATTGCCGACACATTGAAGTCAAGGCCCCAGCGCACACAGAAGTCCTTCAGACACTGCACAAAGGTGGCCCGCTCCTCCTCAAAGTTAAACTGCAGCACCTAGGTGACAGGAAGATCACGTTAATGCTCGTGTATGAACTTCTGAGATTCTGCTTCAGCTTCCCCTCAAAGGACTTGGGCTGAAGGAAGGAGGGAAAAGCTACTCTCCAGCCATCCAGGATGGGGCCAGGTGAGTGGTCTCAGTCAGGGAGGCAAGAGAGTGGGTGAGGTTGAATCAAAACCCTTTGAAAGGAGCTCTCCCAAACATCACCTTCTCAGGGGATCTCTAAAGTGGAGGACAGGGCAACCTGAGAGAACTTTTGGGGAAAGAGGCTGGAGTGAGGTAGGAGAGGTGGATGACGACAGCCCAGACAGGGGAGGCAGGAGAGGCTGTACCAGGTCATACTCCTTGGGGATCTTGAGCAGCAGGGTTCGACACCCCTGGTTGTTGGACAGGATGAGGTTGACTTGCTGCTGGGGCCGCAGTAGGATAGTTCGGAGCACAGAGAGTCGCCTGTCCAGGACTTGCAGACACCTCTCTGGAAGCAGCTGGATGATGATGGGATAACTCTTCTCCTTGGGACCTGGCCACTCCATTGCTGGAGGAAAGACAATTGAATAGAGTGGTCCTCTAGAAATCCCCAGATCCCGCCCTCTGGTCACCAGTCCCTTCTGGCACCCCAAAACCTAGCTTTCTTCTTGTGTCTGAAGTTTGGTGCTCTCTCCCCGAAAACCAGCCATCCTCCTCCTCTCTCCCTTCCTCCCCTCGGCCCCATCTCACCTGGCATCCCATCTTTGGCTCCTTGCTTCTTCACACTTTCTTTGGTTCTCTTTTGTAGCTTCTTGCGCTCTCGGTTCCGGAAATGGGCCACCACCCCAGAGATGAGCAGACTCACTGAAGGGGATCAGAAGGAGTCACCTGGGAGGGGTTCCCTTGCCTGCAGCTCCATTGAGTCTTTGGCTGCTTCCCCTCCCTCCCCAAGACCTTCTGAGCTTGGCCAAGTACTTAGCCAAGTAAATGGTGCCAAGTACTGAGTAGTTAGGAGGTGATAATGAACAGGGACCAGCTGTGGGGTAATGTGGAGGCCAAAGAAGAGATAGGAGGTGAGGGGGAAGGACTCACCTAGTGGAAGTAAACAGAGAACCACAATGGTGATGCCAAAACCAGGACCACTACCCTCAAAGTAGTCCAACACCGTCATGGACACACAGTGGGGCAGACCTTCGGCTGTGAGCTGCTCTGGTTGAGGGCATGGTTCACCTGAGGGAGAAGGCCCAGAAGACCTCAAAATCCAAGTATCCTACTGGTTTGACAAGTATACTTCCCTAATGTCTTATAAAGGACCAAGATGTCATCTTCCATACTCCAGTTCACCTTTATAGAGAAAGTCCCCTTTCTAGTGATATAACTTGAAAAATATAAGGAACATCACTGAGTTGTACATGCAGAATTTGTTGATGTTGTTGATTCTTTGCTCTGAATATTCTTTTTTTTATTTTATTATTTTTCGTATGTGTACTGTCAAATCAGATCTGACAGGTACAGGAGGAGATTTCCCCTCCTTCTACGGCAGAGCATCTGGTGGATTCGAACTGTGTACCTCTGGGATTGCAGTGTGCTCTGAGTATTCTTACAAAACATTTTCATTAATTTTTTTTAAACTCTCCTTCTGTATCTCACCTCTCAGCATTCACCCAAGCTTGACCACAAGACACAGGCTACTGAAGAAGCTCATGCGGGTTCCCTAACCCTACACAGACAGGCTTCTTTGGAGCCTGAGTCCCTGGACAGCATGAAGACTCCACTCCATCTCGCTCTTTCCTCCAGCCACTGCCAACTTGTGTTTTCCCTGAATACTCACCTTTTTGCCAGACAAACACATTGGGCTGCAAGGCACTAGGATCCACATTGGTGACAGCCACCAGCACATCCCGCAGTGTGGTATTTCTGATTTCTGCAATCTCCTCATTAGAAAACAGCCTAAGTTGGAGAAAGGCAAGAAGTTGTTGATATCAGGAAGGAGATTCAACTTCCAGTGACCCTGGGGCCTAGATGGACTTAGATGAAGAAAGAAACCTAGAGGAGTTGGGGAAGAGACACTGGAGAAGGCTGAAAATCAAGGGCCCATGGGGCTTTCTAGGCTCTGGGGTCTGGGGTCCAGGCTGGGGTGGAAACTGAGGTGGGACCTCAGGCAGTCAGGCCTTACCCATTCCCTGTGTTCTCAAACCAGTAGCGGTCACCATCCCGCAGTCGAACAAACTGGTCGAGGACAATGGCTGTGAAGAGGGGTCCTGGGTTGCCGTGGCTTTCCAGGAGCCCCCCAGGGAGCAGCTCCAGCCTGGACAGGTCCTGGTTGTACAGGTCAGCTGTGGCCTCCAGCACCTAGGGCACCAGAGGAAGTGGGGAATGGGTGAGCACTGGGGAGAGCAGCCACGTTGTCCCATCCCTCAGACACAGGACACCAGCAGGGCCTCTTGCTCTCAAGCCTGCAGGAATCGCCTCTTCTTAGGCAGCTTCTCAAGGGGGTTGTAAGTCTGGTGGGAGAATCTGTGTCCCTGTTCCTGTTAAGGCTGAAGACCAGATCCTGTGACCACTGCTCCCCAGTCTGTCTAATCTCGGTGATCAGCAGGTTCCGGGTCAAGCTACCCATAGGGAAGGACACTGCAACAAAAGGAGAGTAACACCAACCCAGGAGCCCCGCTGCAAGAAGAGTCCAATGGCGTGATTGCAAACATACTGCGGAGTCTGATGACCTGAGTTTAAATCCTGCCTCTAGGATTTACCAATTATTTTGTCCCTAAAACAGTGATAATAACAGTACAGTGAAGCTTGTGAGAGCTGGGTCTCTGGAAATTGCCTTTCCCCCCAGGTCTAGCAAGTTTTCTGCCTTCAACAAAGTGCAGTCTTACTGCATTTCTATCACTTGTTTTAGTACAAAATATTTGCTCTTTTCCTCTCTGACAGGTTTCTGCCTTATACAGGTCCTGGCTTTTTCAGATTTTACATCTACTTTATATGTTCTTAGGTAGATTAAAAGGAGGCATGATGCATGATGGTGCAGTGGTTAAGGGCTTGGCTACAAACCAAAAGTACGGTTCAAATCCACCAGTCATTCCATGGGAGAAAGATGTGATTGTCTGCTTCTGTAAGACTTACACTCTTGGAAACCCTATGGGGCAGTTCTGCTCTATCCTGCAAGATCACCATCGGTCAAAATCTACTAAATGGTGCACACCAATAACCACATGTAAATGATTGCAGTTTGGTATGTAAAGGACTTGGACCAGCCTCCACCACAGGAAAGCTTTAGCTGTTATTATCCCATTACTCCTCCTGACCTGAGGCTCCACATTGGGATTGAAGTTACTCCAGTTCTGTGGGGTCGTTAAGCCCAAGGCCATCAGGGCCTGGTTATAGCTGGGTAGTCCCATATCTCGGCCACGCTGGATGCTGCTGGCCACGTAGTCTGTGCGGGAGTACTTGCCAGGGCCAGGCCAGAAATCTAAAGACAAGAGAGGACTTGGCTAAGGATCCAGGCTCCTGATCCTTCCTTCTTCACCCTGTGGTCCCTTGCATCAGCCTGTTGACACTGTTCCCACCCCAGAGCTCCTCCACAGAGTCTGTGCCCAGGTTGATCTTGGTGAAAGCCTTGGTGTGGGGCCTACCATCACTCAGGGCATAATTTTCCTGGTGAGATTCTTCCTCAGAAACTCAAGATTATTCTAGTTATCAATAAATAAGTTCCTTGTCCTATATCTCCCTTGTGGAGCTCTGGTGGGCTAGTGGTAAGAATCTGTGCTGAAGGCGTGTAGTTCAAATCTACCAGCTGCTCCAAGGAAAAAGGATGGACAATCTTCTCCCATGCAATTATTGCCTCTGAAAAGCTGCTGGAAGGTCAGCTATGGGTCGGTTCTGACTTGATGGCACACAACAGTAACAATACCTCTCTGGTGGCAATAAGTAGTTCGCTGATAACTGAAGAGTCAAAAATGTGACTCCCTCAGTAACTCAACAGAAGAGAACATCTGGTGACAGTCCTGTAAAGACTATGTAACAGGAAACCCTAGGGACCGTTCTACTCAGTCCTAGAGGGTCGCTATGGGAATCTTTCAATGGCACAAAACAACATACTCCCCTAACCCCAATACAGGATGGGATGAAAGTTTGTAGAGACCAAAGATAAACTGTAAATTAAGTGGGACAAAAACATTTAACATTCATTTTTCTTCTAACAGCTGTTTTAATTCCGTGTGTGTGGGTGTGTGTGGGTGTGTCTGTGTGTGTGTGTGTCTGTGTGTGTGTGTGTACTGCAGATGCTCTAGTTCTGCCTGCTGACTAATTGAAAAGGGTCTCCAGGCTCCCAGCCTTAGGCCTCATCCCTTTAGCTCAGTGCTTACCTCTCAGATCTTCAACCACTATCCTATCTTCGAGTTCCGAAATCTGGGAAGCCATTCCCAGCAGCAGATGATTCACTGCCATGGCACTGTTTAGATTGGGGTTCTGAAAGTAAACCACACTGGGTAAGTGCTGGAGCCCCTCTGGAAAATTGAGCCCCTAGATCTTCTCACAGCCTAGGCTCTCACCCTGGACTACTGGGACACATCAGACAAAGGCCCTTGGCCAGTCCCCTCTTCTATCTTGAGCTCCAGTCCCCAGAAAAATCTGTTCACTTTCCACTCTTCATTCCTCACCAAACTGGAGCAGCAACACCCAAGAACTAGACTGGTTGCCTTTCCCAGCCTGTGTAAAGAAGCTGCCCTTGATCCATCTTCCCCTGGGCCTGACCCCAGCCTGACCTCTCGACTCCAGAAGCTGTTGCAGACCCTGAGAGCTGGTGAACTGTCAAGATCCTTGATCAGGATTTTCTGAAAATGACAGCTGGCATTTCTGAAATGGAGAAATCAAATAGGGAATTTAGAGAATAAACTGAAACAGAATTGAGTTGCATGAGGATTTCATGAAGGATGGTCAGGATTGAGAGGTGGCTAACAAACTTCTTAGAACAAAGTAGGGATTTGGCAATATGTAGGGGGTTTTTAAAGGTAGATGGGGCTCTTTGCCCATAGTGGGGAGGTGAAAGGGGAAGAAGGTGACCCAGCAGCTGGACAGTCCTTCTCTCAGCAAATCAAGCTCAGCCATAAGAAAAGCAGGGATGGTTTCCTTATGAAAATCCAACCCTCTATCCAGAATCCAGTTTTAGAACACCTAGTCCTACTTGCCCTCTCCCATCAAACTGTGGGGATTTGTGAAATGCCCTAGGCCCTCAAGGCCTCTTATTACTCACTTCTGTCTTTGTACCTATTTGGTCACCATCAGCCACTTTTCTCACCTCATGTAGACTCCTGGGGGCACCATAGTGGAGAAGAATTGCTCAGAGGCTGCCAGGAACTCTGGGGAGATGCTGGGGTCCTGGAAAGAGTTGTATCCTGGGAGCAGAAGGGGTGTACAAGTAATAAAAGTAAGTTTACCCGCTTCTTCACATTATAAGCCCCCAGCCTGCCCTCTTCCCCCTACTGGATCTTGACCCTCATCCACCACACTTGTGGGCCCACTCCCTTACCTTTATACTCAGGGGGTGTTTTGTCCAAGAAACTGGGCAGCCACTCATACAGAGCTATGTTCTGAGGTGCAGAGAAAGAGGGGGGAGGAGAAATGTAAGGAAGAAGACACAGAGACAGCTTTAAAATGATGGTATGAGGGATCTGAGTCCTTGGAAGCCTCCCATAAGGAGACAAAGGTTAAGTAAGGACAGTGATGCGAAAGGCTTCACAGATAGGAGCTGGGCAAAGGCCTGTTCCCAAAGGAACTCTGGGTGGGCCATTTGATAAGGGATAGTGGGATTTGCTGGAGGAACTAAATAAAAATCATAACCAAAGTCTTTTGTATAAATAATGCTTTGCCTCCTTGAAATTTTCAGTGGCTTTAGCAGGCACTAGCTCCCTGGGGTGAGGGATGTCCTCCAAATGGATGTGTCTGGCTGAGGGTTGCCAGACAACAGAGCCTCTGTGAGGGCGGACAGGACTTGGGGGCTCAGTGAGAGGTCGCGGGGGTGCAGCAGACCTGGTAGGTGGCGATGACCCTCTTGCGCGCGTGCTGGAACAGCTCCTCGTCCCCCCAGTGCGGGTGCTCCTTGGCCAGCCTCTGCGCCCACACGTTGTGGTAGCGGAACCACAGCAGCCCCAGCGCCTGCAGGAAGGGCTCACGGTTTCCTTGCTCCGCTCCGAAGGCTGCATCCAACGTGGGGGGCAGGGGGAGATGGGGAACAGCGTGAACAGGGACGCCCAACACCGCGGACCCCCATCCACTGCCTCTGACGAGGCCCCGGTGCCCAGTGAAGGGCCCCCCCCCCCCCCCTCGGCCTCACCATACAGCCCCTGGGGACCGCGCTGGCCCGTGGCGGGGTCGGGAGCATTCCACATCATTTTGGGTTCCTGTGCGTCCTGAGGGAAGGCGGGGTCCCGCCCAGACGCCAACTGTCCCCCAGAGAAGCTCCGCAGCGCGTCACTCCAGGAGTGTGAGGAGCCATAGATGGAGCTGCCGTCCAGCCAGCCGGTCACCTCGTTGATCTGCGGGGAGAGGATGAGGGGGGACCAAGGTAGACGCAGGCCAGGCGGTGCTCGGGGGAGGGGCTGCCCTCCTCTTCGGGTCTGGACCCCCTCTGCCCCCGTGCGGCCCGCCCGCCGCCTGCCTGGTCTCACCAGGTCCCGGGGGTGGCTGGGGCTCTGTCCGGTCTCAGGGTCCCAGCGGCTCCTCTGGAAAGGCAGCACCACGTCCCCGCGCTTGTTGGGATCGAACACGGGGTCTCCGGGCGGGATGCGGATGTTGAGGAACTCAGCAGGGCAGCCAGGTCTGTCCACACTCACCAGGTCTGAGAGCAAGTGATAGCCTGGGGGTGGGGGTGGGGGGTGCAGACTGGTGAACAAACGCTGTGTTCCCTGCACTACCATGTCCGTGCGGCCTCTCAAGGGGACAAAGGACAGGCCTTGTTTGCATCAGCTGGAAGCTTCACCTCCATTCCCAAGGATTCTGACTCATAGCAAGCCATGGGACAGAGGAGATAAGGGATTCCAAGATGCATTTTAACGGAAGTAGATTTCCATATCTTCTTCCTCATAGTAGCTGCTGGGTTACAACTACCAGTCCAGTAAAGCTCTGGCCCAGGGGTCACTAGGGCCATGAGGCACAGTGTAACAATGAAAACATTTTCTCATAAGCTCAGTTTTCACATACCCATATATTTACAAAGCGAAAACTCTGCGTTAACTTACTTTTGAACAATCTAATACAGTTCCGGACCAAATTTTCATTATTCCTTAATTATAGAGATTGAAACCGCACCTACATGTGCTACAAGCACTTGCTGTTGTTTTCACTGCTCCTGGCGTTTTTATAGCCGCCGATTTTGTCAGAACACCAGAGTGTTTTAGCTACAACCTTGTGGTAAGGTAGTATTTGTGAACTTACATAAATACTTTTCTGAGCATGAGGTCCTAATGAAGGGAAAGGAGTAAAATAAAAAAAATTCTGCTCAGTTACTGAAAATATTTTAACTATTTTAATTCCATATGGAGAGATTTTACAAAACAATTTTGCTGTCAGTATTGAGACAATCTAAGCAATATTACATTAAAGCCGTTTGCAACTATATCCATCACATGTTATTTACTGTGATTAGAATTGATAATGGCCTAGTGGCAAGAAGCTGCGCTGCAGTTCAAAGGCACGCGGTTCGAATCCACCAGCTGCTCCACAGAAGGATGAGCAATCTCCTTCCCTGCAATTAACTGCCTCTGAACCCCCCACCCCGCCCCCGTCAGTTTACAGGTCCGGCGCCGACGCGATGGTACACAACAACAACAAGGATTCTGAAGCTCGTACAGAGTAGAGTGGCTAACCCAAAGGCCGTGACTCTGTTTGTTCAAACCCACCCGCGGGTCTGTGGGAGTAAGATGGTCAGTTTCTTCCTGTGCGAATTAATGTCTCTGAGAGCCCACTAAAGCGTAAGCTGAGTCGGTTCCATACATAACAATAATTGGAGTCCCGCAATACTCCCTGGTTTGGTGTGAGGGGTAAGAGAAAAGGTTGGGAAAGCAAATATCTCCTTGTCAACATCCCAAATGCGCCAGGGTAAAAGGAGAAAAGGCAGCCTGGAGGTGCTCCTGAAGAGGGAAGGAGCTGGCTTGATGACTTGGACAGGAAGTTCTCCGGGGATGTGCAGAGCGCTCTCAAAGACCCTCTTCCCCAGAGGCTGAACTGATTGCCAGATCGAGCTCAGGGATTCCCTCCTCTTCCCCCGTCTTTGTCCTCACCAAAGAAGACCCCCAGCACCGTGCGATTGCGTTGCGATGCCTTTCCGGCCTGCCCCTTAGCCACGGCGTTGCTGAGCCCACGTGGGTTGGGGAGCAGCGGCTCCCCCAGAGCCTGGTACACGCCGTCGGCATAATTGGCTGGAAGCAGACGCTGCAGCCGGGAGCCTGCGGGCGACAGGGGCGAGGATCCATCAGACGATTCTGTACCCTTAGGACTCTCCAAATCTCACTGCCCTCGCTCCTGCCTTCCTACTCGGAGCTCTTCTCTGCCGGGTCTCCGGGCCGCAGGAGCTCGGAGGATGCGCGCCCTCCCGGCTTTTCCGAGCCAGTTGTCACACCCTTAGCCCTGTGAGTCGTCTGCGCCTCCCCCCGGAGTCTCCGGACGCACCTGCAGAGCCTCTCTGGTGGTATCTCAGGTTGTTGAACCAGCCGTCGTAGCGCTGTACTTCCCAGGGCAGGGAGAGGGCGTTCTGACCACCTGTGGGCTCAGAGAGTGGCCGGTCAGCGCTAGCTCCCCGGAGATCCCCCAGTAAAGGCTCTCAGAGCTAGTACAGCGTCTCCAACCCAACCTAGGAGGTGGCACTGAGCAACCGACCGCTGTGGGGCTGAGCCAGACAACGATCCAAAGATATTTCAGCCTCAAAGAGCGCTTGCCTGCGTCTCTCCCTTCTTCCACTCCCAGGTACACTGGCTGACACCAGAAGCCAGCGTAGCCTGACACTTACCTGCTTGATCCAGAGGTCCCGTCAGCAGAGCTCCCAGGAGCACCAGAGCCTCTAGCCTTGTCCGGAGCATGGTGACCCTGCAGTCCAGGGAATAAGGGACACCGCAGGAGTCTTCACCCTACCCCACCCCTATCTTTGATGCCTACAGTAGCCCGCACAGGGGAGAAGAAGCCAACGATTTCTCTTTATAGAGTGAAACTGTCAAAGGCCTCACTGAGGACCTGCAACCACCCACCCCTCTTTCCAGAATACTTAGCAGCCCTGGGGCATGGACACGGTTCTCCCTTGCCTCGTCCCTTCAGAGAATTCACCTCCTCCACGTACCCGAGTACTCTAGGACCTCTAGGACCTCCAGCCTCCTAGGACGCGTCCTCTATTCGTCCCTTCTCTCAAACCTTAGACACCAACTACTTCTAGAGTAGTACTTTACTTTACAGGACAAGGAAAGTAAAAAGGCTAGTGAGACGGAAGCCAGAGCTAGGACCTACAGCCTTCCACCTGCGATGTGAGGGGTGATCGGGAGGGGGGATAGGGGGATAATCCAAAATACAACTGCCTGGGTGGAGGACGAGGGCTGAGAAAGTCAGGCCCCGAATCCCAGACCAACCTCTGATTTAGGGTCCCAATCGGGTTCAGGCGTTCTACTTCCGACTGCACGCTTTGTTTCTATTCTTGGCTCTGCTCCTGGGCTCCCACTCCAGAGTTCCAGCTCCTCGGCCAACCTCAGCTGAGTCCTCAGACTTGCTGGCGCGCGCGAGTGTCCTCTCCAGCTAGACCAGCGCCAGGTGTGGGCAGCTGGACACGCCGCTTGCCTTCCAGCTGAGAGGGCGGGGCTAAAATTATTTGCATAACAGTCCCCGTCCCTTATTTGCATAATCCCTACCCGCCCCAGACCCTGTTGCCAAATCTTGACACCCCTGCGGCACGCCACTCACGCTGCTATAAAAGGGGTCCGGGTTTCGCGCGATGTACAAATATTGTGCGCGCCCTCAGAGTCCGGAAAATAACTGGCCGACGTTAGTGAGAAATAAATCCGCTGGCTAACACAGAGCTCGACGCAGCCCGCGGGGCTCGAATTTAGCCAACCTGCCCCAGAGGGGAAAGGGAAGGGGAACTTTGGTGCCGACAAGTACCAGCTCTCCTTGCTCCTTGCAGATTTGGCTCGCCCGCTTGGGCTCGCGCTCAGCGCTCAGCGCTCGGCGGGGGTTGCAGCATGACCCTGTGGAACGGGGAGCTCCCCTTCTATCCCCGGCCACGGCAAGCAGCCGGGTTCAGTGGCCCGCTGCTCGTGGTCATCCTGGTGTTCCTGGTTTTGGCCGCCAGCTTCCTGATCATCTCGCCTGGGATCCGTGGCCGTTCGGTAAGCGCGCTCTAGAATCCGGGTCTGGATTTGGGGGTGGGGGAGCATCCTGGATCTTGTATGTCAGAGATCCAGGACAGGTTAGATTATAATAGCAAGTGCCATTATCCAAGGTCAAACCAGGGCCCAAAGGAGGAAGACACAGTTTAGCTCACATAGCGTTTGTCCCAAGCACTGGGAGAGCCCGGGACATCCAAGAGTCGGCGCCCACTGGCGCTATGCGAAGTGGCTACGTCTAGGTTTCATGTGTTGCCGCGCTTCCCACCTCTTTCCGGACTGCAATTCCATCCCAATCTGGTCTTCAGGACATTGGGACCAGAGATGCCTGCCTGACTGCCAAAACGGCACAGATAATCAGCAGTTTCGCCTGCTGTTTCCACTGTACGCTGGGTTGAGACGCCTGGGTATAGGTGTCCCTATCCTGCACAGATCTGGAAGTTATAATAGGTTAGGTGCATTTCCTAATTCTCCCTCAAGGATCCCCCTACAGAGGTTGTGCGGGTTTTTGCCCCCAAATGTGAAGACTCAAACATCTTCCCTTCTTGAGCTGTGTTTGTTTCCCGGGAACAGGTGAATTTATGAGTATTGGAGAGGCAGTGCTCCCGCCTCCTACCTTCTTTGGTGACTCTCCCCCCTCCCTCTCCTGGGGGAGGTGACCCCCTGCTGCCTGACGCTTCTCATGGATTCACTGAGTCCCACTTAGCAGTGACCCGAGGAGGAAGTTGGACTAAGGCCAGACCACTAGGAGAGGGAAAGGTCTAAGAGAATCCAAGGCACTGGTGCTTGGGCTGTGCTGTAGACAGGAAACCGAGGCTGAGAGGCAGAGGCGCATAGCCAGGAATTACCAGAAATGTTGGAATAGTCAGGACTTGCTAGGAAAGCAAACGTAACTCAAAATACCAAGACTGTAATAGGGAGAGTGATTAAGAGGTGCAAGTACAGGTCTAAAGAGTAAAGGGGGCTGGGGTCCTGAGAAATCTTGGTTGCTCTTGGTCAGTGCCTGTACCTGATTTGGGTGCCTATTCCTGCAGCGCTGGTTCTGGCTGGTCAGAGTTCTTCTCAGTCTGTTTATAGGCGCCGAAATTGTCGGTGAGTGTTGGGGTACAGGGTGGGGACTGCAGAGGGTAGAAAGTGGCCAGAGGTGGGAAGTTGGGGTTTGTCCTGGATCATTCTGCTCCTTTTCCACCCTCAGGCACATGTAAGACTCTTAGGAGTCCCCTCCCCATTTCCTGTCCCACCTCCCGCCATCATTCTTCTAAACTCTCGCCACACCTGCCCCGCTTGCCTCTCCTCACAGCCGTGCACTTCAGCGCAGATTGGTTCGTGGGGAGGGTCGACACCAACACGTCGTACAAGGCCTTCAGTTCGGCGCGTGTCAGTGTCCGTGTGGGTCTTCACGTGGGCCTGGAGGGCATTAATATCACACTCACAGGTGAGAGGCCTGGGGCAGAGTGAGCTCCTGGGGCTGGCAGACTTATCTTTGGGGAAATGTTGTTTTTATTGTGTACTAACGAGTCAGAACCGACCCATAGTTACCCTCCAGCAGGTTTTCAGAAACAGTGTATCGCATGGGAGGAGATTGCCCAGCCAATCTGCAGTGGAGCAGCAGGTGGATTCGAACTTAGTGCGTTTGAGTTGGCAGTGCAACTCCTTACCACTAAGCCACCAGAGCTCCCTCCTGGGGGGAATGTGGTGGTGGGCAATTAGAGCATCATCTAGAGCTCAGCAACTCAAATAACTCTAGGTTTTCGTGGAATTACATTTCCCCCAGCCTCCGTCACCGGCGACCCAACCCCACTCCTGTACACTCCCGGCTGCTCCCCTCCTCCCAGTTTTACATAAAAATCGCGACTCCGCCGCCCCCTGCAGGGACCCCAATGCAGCAGCTGAACGAGACCATCGATTACAACGAGCAGTTCCGCTGGCGTCTGGGCGAGAACTACGCGGAGGAGTACTCTGAGGCGCTGGAGAAGGGGCTGCCCGACCCGGTACTCTACTTGGCGGAGAAGTTCACTCCGAGCAGCCCGTGCGGACTCTACCGTCAGTATCGCCTGGCGGGACACTACGCCTCGGCCACGCTGTGGTGAGCGCAGGGGGAGCGGCCGAGCGCGTGGATGGTGGGGGGTGCGGGGAGCAGTTCGCCTAGGTGGGTCAGACGGTCGCACCGTCCATCTGGACAGCCGGAATCCGGACAGACTCAGCAATAGCTCAGAGCTCTGGAGCCGCCTCTTCCGCGGAGATTCCCCAGAGCCCTGCCTTTGCCGTCCAAGCCCCAGTTTTCGCCCTAGGCTAAAGGACAAGTCTTGCCGAGCAAGGCGGTGGGGCCCCTGGTGGTCTGGAAGAAATTAGCGATCTGCTTCCAACTGTCTCCTGGTAGTTCTCTCCAAGCAGACAGAACCGTAGGCTTGAGTCTACGGGATGCAGCAAAGTCCGGCGGCAGATGCGGGGTTCTCTTCCCTTCCTCGGGGGGCCCTTGGCGCGTGCCTCCCGCTCACCACGCGCGGCCGCTCCTCCTGCAGGGTGGCCTTCTGCTTCTGGCTCCTCGCCAACGCGCTGCTCTCCATGCCGGTCCCGCTCTACGGAGGTCTGGCGCTGCTGACCACTGGCGCCTTCGAGCTCTTCTCGGTCTTCACGTTCGCCTCCATCTCCGCCGTGCGTTTATGCCCGCTCCGCCTTGGCTCCGCGGCGCTCACCCCGCACTATGGCGCCGCCTTCTGGGTCACCCTGGCCACCGGTGAGGACCGCGAGGAGCCCGGCCCGGGGAGGGTGTGGGGACAGGATTTCTATGGCTGCGAGCTTTCCAGTTCATGAATGCGTTCACGCCTCGTAGCGAATTAACTTAATTAGAAAAATTAGCTGCTCAACACCTCATTTCCTAGAGGTAGGCAGCCACTATTTTGCTTTACAGATGAGTAACAGGGGCTGATGGACAGCTAGTGTGCGAACTCTCGGGAATGTTCAAATGCCAGAAATGAGGGAGGGCAGGTCAGCTTCTGGTCGCAGCCCAGGCTGTCACCTAATTCCAAACCCCGTCCCCACAGGCATCCTGTGTCTTCTCCTCGGAGGGGCTGTGGTCAGTCTCCACTACACCCGGCCTAGAGCTCTTCAGACCTTCCTGGACCTAAGCGGCAAGGACCATGAAGGCCAGGCGAGAGGAGACTCTCTCATCCTCAACAACCCTCTGCACAAGCAGTCTGAGGACCCAGATTTAAGCATGACCACCCACCTATGAAGGGGGCAAACCCCCCACCTCCTATTGCGCCCGAGGTCTGGGCAGCAATGCCCTCTGGGCCTGAACTGAGAGAACTAGGGGAGGGGCCTAGCGCTGAGGACGTCTGCATCTTCGAAACTGGGACACAGCAGCAAGCGCTCAAGGAACCTCCCAGGATGAGCTGTAAATAAACTTTTTTTCTTTTGTTTTGTTTTTTAGAAAAAGAAAGAAAAGTTTTTCCCCTTCATTTTCACGGTTTCAGCGCATCTGGGCCCGCGCGCTCTGGAGTGGTTTCAGTGCACTGGAAGCAGCCTAGTCTGATACACTCTAAGCCAGGAGGAGGAGGAGGAGGCAATTGTTTCTCGGAAGGGAGACTACTTTAATCCTCCAGGAAAGCCTCTGACAGCCTGGCGCCCTCTAGTGGGCCCCTAGGGGAATCGACCCATACTAGCATCCGAGTCGCAACTCACTCATTCCCGTTTGTGTGGACCCGGTGAGGAAGGACCAAAGTGTCTTGCAGTTTATTCCCTAACTCCTCACACTTGGCTTCTTTAGGGATGATGTCTAAGGGCATGGGTATATGTCATCGAAGCATAAAAATATAAATCCTAGAACTGTTTAGATTGTCAAAGGTTACAATTTTATTTGGCAAAATTGAAAACAAGCTCATTGAGAATCACAGTTGGTTAATGTTAGACTTGGAAGAAGTATGGTCTCTTCTCTCTCTCCTTGTCTGTCTGTTGTCACTCTCTCTCTCTCACACAGAGAGAGAAAGAGAGAGAGAGAGAGAGAGAGAGAGAGTCAGTCTTTCATTGTACCAATAGGTCACACAAAATGGGGAAAATAGTTAGAACAAAGAGGCCCCCCAAAAGGGGGGGAACGTGCAAAAGGACTAAATGAAAACTACACTATAATCCTAATATCCTCCACATTATTTAAGAGAAGTAGGGTTTCAATGAATGTCAGGGGCACCTCAAAGAGGCCAGATACCAAAGAAAAGGGGCTTGTTCTTCAAGAAGAGCAGCTCATGGCTTGGTCTTGGCCATGACAACAGGATCAAAAAACATGCTGAATGCTTGTATAGCATCAGAGGGCTCCTTTTCAAAATAATACCCATGTGCAGAGCACTTCTTTCTTTCCTATTTATCGGAGCTGAGGGTCACATACATACAACCTACACTGTAGGTGGCTCTGATGTTCTTATAGGGCTCCAATGAATCTGGAGCCCAACTGGAAGTCCAAGTGGCTGTTAGACGGACATTAGAGCGTGCAGTCAGGATCCTTGAGATGCTCCTCTGCATAGCAGGTCTCAGAGGATGCCTCTGACAGAGGGACGTGCTGAGTCTTAGGACTCTCAGCCATCAATCGGTAGCGTGGGCTCAGGAGTTCCCCTTCCTCAGGGCTCCACTCCAGCATGGGCTCCTCCTCTGCGCTCTGGTTGAAGAAGGCTTTCAGCCTGTGGGGCTGCATCCGGTGGGCCACTGTCACGGCTAGGCCCAACAGCACGCACAGCAGTCCTATGGACAAGGGCAACAAACTTAGTGCCAGTAATCCTGTCCCAAAGATGTCTTCTGAGATAGGAATGTCTCTGAGAAAGAACTAGAGTCCCTGCTTCAGGGCAGTTTAGGCTTAGAGGGGTGACTGATTTGGGGTCACAGTTCTGTTGTTCTGGCTTTCTAGATTCCGTGTCCAGTGCTCCTTCGCTTGCATCCCAGCAGAGAGAATGAGAACAGAGCGTAGAGAAGCATGGGGAAGGACACAGGAGGACAGATGGAAGGGCATAAGGGAAGAGTAAAACTACAGGGCAATTTATAACAAGGTGGGGCAGGAACAGAGGAGGGTGCCTGAAATAGAGAACACAGGATGTTTGCAGGAGGCATAAAGAAACATGAGGTTGGAAATCTTAATAAAGAGCTAAGAATGAGATAATGAACATGGGCAAGAGAAAAATTATGCAGATACAGAGGAGTTGGACATATATGGGGAGGAAGGGAGAGTGGATCTGAGGAGAGAAAACCAGAAATGAAAGAAATAGAAGTCTTGGAGTTTTGTAGAGGCAGAAGGCAGCCTTGAGCCCCAGAGGCTGACCCTCAACCTTACCAGCATGATAGTCTCTAACCTTCCCTCCCTATCCTGGGCACTCCAGTACCTGTCTTCAGAGCTGGACCTCACCTGTGGCCAGTGTGATCCAGAAAGCAGGCCCATGGTAAGTGTTCAGTGTGACAGGGCCCAGGTGCAGCGGACAGGATGGGATGAGAGTAGTGGCCATGGAGAAGAAGACCAATGCCAACAGCTGGAAGATGCCTGTGGCCAGCAGCATGTGGCCGCCATAGACCAGCACCGACATGGACAGCATCACATTGGTCAGCAGCCAGCAGAGAAAAGCCACCCTGGAGAACCAGAACTCTATAAGGACTAGTCTAGGCCCCCTCTACCAGCTGGAAGACCTAAGGATGTGAGGCAGGAATTCTTGCCCATGGGCTTGCCAGTCAAGTTCAATGGTGACTAGTGTCAGCCTATCCCAACACAGACCTCCATATGAATAGAAGGATGGGTACAATCACATTCCTGGGTGCAAGCCAGCAGGACCTCCACCCCCATGATCCCTTCCCATACTCACCACAGTGTGGCCGATGTGTAGTGTCCTGCTAGACGGTACTGGCGGTGCAGGCCACATGGGCTGCTTGGGGTGAACTTCTCAGCTAGGTAAAGCACAGGGTTGGGCAACCCCTTTGCCAGTGCATTTGTGAACTCTTTAGCATAGTTTTCACCCAGGCGCCAGGTGAACTCCTCATTGTAATTAATGGTCTCATTCAGCTGCTGCACCGGAGTTCCTAGGGAAGGGTCGTCTGTGCTTAGCAGGGGCCTGAGGCCTAGAGAGTGGGCTTTCACCTGGACAGGAGCTCACTCTCACTGGGCAGAGAGAACAGCTAGTCTCAGTTGAGAGATGGTAGCTTCCAAGCCCTCTGAATCTTTCTCCTTTCTTTCCTCGCAACATCCACGAATCAGTGGCAGACATCCTAAAGTTTAATGAACCAAACCAAGATTCCCAGAGACCCAGAGCAGAGCCCTTCCTCCCCCCACAGATGAGTGCCCTCCCTCACCCACCTGTGAGTGTTATGTTGACTCCTCTCAGCCCGACCTGCAGCCCTATGTCGGCGCTGATCCACTCAGAACTGAAGGCCTTGTATGATGTGTTGGTGCTGACCTGGCCCACAGACCACTCAGAACTGAAATTCACAGCTGGGTTTGGAGAACCAGACATGTGAGAACTCAGGGGGAATTGGTCTTTACTGAATTGGGGCAATGCAGGGGGTCCATGCTTGCTTTGCTCTTAACTGAATATATACGCAGAAACTAGCTCTGTGCATGCTATGTCCACAAACAATCGTAGAGATAAAGAAATGGGCCAGAGTCTAAGATATCCTTTTATTATTTTTGTGTGAGTGTACCGTCAAATCAGATCTGACTGGTACAGGAGGAGATTGTTCCTCCTTTTCCCGGCAGAGCATCTGGTGGATTCGAACCGTGTGCCTGTGGGATTATAGTTTCAGCTCCTTGCCACTAGGCCACCAGAGCTCCCCTAAGATATCCTTTAATCACATTCTTTTCCTCCCTTACATTCTTTCCTCTCCCCATCTCCATTAAGGGAAAGCCATTTAGCAACTGGGAGAGGAAAACTTAACATAATGGTTAACTTAACAGAATGGTTAATCTGACGTTTCAATGGAGAGGCCTTTGATCTCTTCTGTTTGCCTAATCACCAAAGCAAAGCAAGCAGTCCTCCTCCCAGGTTTCCTCTCTTCTGGTCCCCAGCGGTCTTCTCCCCCAGACACAATTATGAATCAAATAAGGGCAGTTGGGGAAACACTTCTAGCAAGGTTTTCCCAGGGACCTGTATTTCTCAGGGCAAGAATAAGATTAGGGCATGTGGACATAGTGATAAGGGGGTCTGGAAGGCCAGTCGGAAGCAGGAGCTGCTATAAAGAAGCAAAGCCTGAAGAGAAACAGACTTGGGAAGCAAGATGGAATGAGAGCAACTGCCCAAATCAACTGCACTTAGCACTCACCCAGGATGACAGAGCCGATGAACAAGCTGGTCACTACCCGCAGCAGCCAGAACAGCCTCTGAGTAACAGGGCAGTAGGTTTAGTAAGGTATTCCCTCCCTCCAGGCCCACCCTTCCTGTTGTCAAATTTAGAGGGGAGTTCTAAAATTGTGGTCAGCTGGCACCTGGTGTGTGCTCAGTAATAACTCTTGACTCAGTGGATGGCGGTGGGTTATATAGTGGGTTTCAGTGTGGTGTAAAAACACGTCTCAAGAGGCTGCTGGAATCTTTCCTGACCTTGGTTGTGGTCAAACAGAAGCTGAGATCGTTCTGGGGCCGGGGTCCCCAGGGCTCAGTTTGTTTCTTACCATTTTGCCCCGAATGCCAGGAAGGATAATGATGAAGGTGACCAGTGCCATCAGAAAAACGGTAATGATGACGGCCAAGGCAGTATTCATTGGGAAGTTCGGCTTGGGGCCAGCATAGAAGGGGAATGTGTGTCCCAGAGCCGGCATTTTGGCGATGGTGTGCAGAGGAAGGAGGCACTGTGCAGAATAATAAATACTTAGGATGTCTTCTATGGACCAGACACTGCTATTGGTGCTCAAGGCAGAGCAGAGTAAAACAAAGCAAGGTTCCTATTTCCTCCTGGAACTGATATTTCCATGACTCATCAGGCTCCACTGTACCTGGATTCTACACCCCTCATGCCCAGATCCTATCTCTGGTGATGGCAGAATGAGGGTCTTAGCAATCAATCTCTGTTGTCCTATGGTCTCTTTCTAACCCCTACATCCCTTAAATTGTATCATCATTGCTCTAGAGGCTTCTCTGCTCCCCCTAATACTGTCCTAAGAAGTATAATTCTCTTTTATCTCCCTCAGGCCTATTGCAGAAGCTGAGAGTTCACAGAACATAAAAAGTGCTATATTTACTTGCAAGTGAAGGCATGAGGGTGAAAGATAATACAAATTACAGAAAGATTGGCTTTTCTTCCCTAATACCGAAAGAAACAAAGGTCAGACACCCCTGCTAAGTATATAGTCCCAAAGACATCATCAGAAGGCTGCTTTCCAAGCTTGTTACTGGCCACTCTGGTCTGTCCAGCTATCTCAAGCACCATGGCTTGAGAAACTCCAGAACAATGGAGCTTAACTTCCTTCACTTCAGTAAGCACTGAAGGACCACTTGTCCTCCACCAGGCAGGGGCCAGGTGTCCTTCTGCCCCACACATCCCCAAGACAGGTCCTTCTCTTCGCTTAAAACACACCCCTCATTCCCCAGGTCTCATCTCAGCTCAAACTGGCCTCTAGTAAAGCAACAGAGAAGGCTATCTCTTTCCTGATTTCAGCTTGTTTAATTTCCATCTTTCTTTGGCAGACTAGAAACTTGAAAATGGTTGTTGTTGTTGTTGTTATATGCCATCGAGTCGCTTGAAACTCATAGAGACCCTATGTACAAGAGCTCTAAATGCTGTTCTATCCTGTGCCAACCTAGCCATCTCAAACGCACTCATTCCCACCACTCCAGTCACAGAATTGATCCTTCTCATCGAAGGTCTTCCTCTCCTTCGCCGCCCCTCCACTCTGCCAAACATGATGTCCCTCTCCAAGGGCCAGTCCCTCCTTGCAACATGCCCAAAGTATGTCAGACGAAGCTTCAGAATCCTTGACTCCAAGGAACACTCCGGCTTCACCTTCTCCAGGACAAACCAGTTTGTTCTCCTACCATTCCATGGTATATTCAACACTCTTCTCCAGCACCACAGCTCAAAGGCATCAATTCTCTTTCTATCAACCCTATTCACTGTCCAACTCTCTAATGCATAGCAGGTAACTGCAAAGACTATAGCCCGGATCAGGCACACCTTAGTCTCCAGTCCTGCGTCATTGCTCTTCAGTACTCTTGAGAGGTCCCTTACAGCTGATTTTCCCAATGCAATTCATCTCTTGATTTCCTGGCTGCTGTTACCAAGAGTGTTGATTGTGGAGCCAAGTAAACTAAAACTGTTAACTATCTCAATCTCTTCACCATCCATACTGATGCTGCCAATTGGCCCAGTGGTGAGAATCTTTGTTTTCTTGAAAATGGTACCTGAACTTAATATATTTTGTTAAATTTAAGACAGACTAGCTTGCAAGATGTACTATTATTTCAGGTACCACAAAGAGGAAAATACTGCCAATTAAACTATGACAGTCATTGCTTATAGGGTACACACAATATCAGAGATGTTTAAAAATGGAGGTACAGGCTAATCCAAAAATTTATGATCCCAGGTCTGCTCATTTTCCTAAGTGGGATCTGTCCAGGAGTTTTGTTTTGCCCTGAAAGTTGTAGTTTATAGTCCAACCATGCTGTTTCTCATAGTGAGAGAATATGTTCTGGGGTCAGGCAGCTCTAAATTCTGCCTCTGCCTCTTGCAAGTCATTTAAAATCTACTACAGAGACTTGCTTTTCGTGAAAATGGGGACAATAAGGTCTACCTCATTGTGAGCATAAGGTGAGATAAGATGGTAAGAACAATGCCTGGAACAAAGTATTATTGATAAATTGAAGCCGCTGGATTAGGAAGGAGGGAACGCTGGTGGTCTAGTGGCAAGAAGCTGAGCTTTGATCCTGATGACACATGGTTCAAGTCCACCAAATGCTCCTTGGGAGAAAAATGAGCAATCTCCTCCCATGTGATTAATTGCCTCTGAGAGAAGGTCAGCTATGCATCAGTTCTGACTTTGATGATACATTTCATTACTCTCTCTCCAGTCATTCTCCAGAGAGAGGCCTGCGCTGGAAGTAATTCGGGGTCTAGTGTCAGTTCTTCACTGGCTAATTTATAACATTGGACGGGAAGTGACATTTCGCTGATACTCATCTGTAATTGAATACCGAATTTTCTTTCATTTCTGTATGCTGTGATTCTCTTATAATATACCCTAACTCCTCGCCTGACACTTTCCGTCTGGGCTGGCTATCTTCCTTTGCTATCTCTAGGGATAGTGTGAAATCAAACAGAGAGATAGGAAGACATATTACTTCAATCTTTGGGGCAAGTCACATGGCCTCTGAAATTAATTTTAAGCTGGAAAAGGTCTTTCTTTCTCTCTTCCATCTCACCTTCCTCAGCTCCATCTCAGAGGAACAAATGACTTTTCTTTTTCTAATGCTCCAAATCCATCTTCTTGGGCTCTGGATCCCAATCCTGCCTGCTTTATCCACTTCCTTCCTTATCAACTCTCTTACCTTCCATAATTCTTTCAGATTCTCTTTTTCCTCCCTCCTATTCTAAGCTTATGCTTAAAATTCTCCCATTTTAAGAAAACAAAGAAAGGGAACTCTACTGACACTCAGGGTCCCCTCCAGATACTACTAATTCTCTCCCTTTAGTGCCAAATTTATTTCAATAAAGCAATAGTCTATACTGATATTTTTACTAATCTCCTCAACCATTGTAATCTGGTTTTTCTCCCCATGTCCATCTTCTCCATTAGTCACGAAGGGTTACATCCAATGTGCACATTTCACGTTTAATGCTTCTTGACTTCTCCGAGTTATTTGGTGCTGTAGCTTGATTACTCCCTTTTTTCTCAAACTTCTCCTTGGCCTTCCATGCCAATATATCCTTGCGAATCTCCTGCCTTTGGCCACCTTATTCTTGGCTCTTTTCTGGTTCTCTGTTCTCTTTTTTAAATGTTGATGTTCCCCAAGGTTATATTTCAGTTCTCTTCTTGTTTATGTCAGGATTCCCTGGGCAATCTCATTCATTGGTTTGGCTGATGGTTTTCATTTCTGTGTCTTTAGGTTGACCTCCTACCTAGACTCCAAACTCAAAAGGCCAACTACCTTATGAACGTTTCCACTTGGATGGTCCACTGATGCCTCAAGTTTAACAGGTCCCAACAACCACCCTGCTGTTTATCCTTTGTCTCTTTGGTGGCATCACCATTCTGTGTCAATCAAATAAATCAAAGACTTTGGTCATTTTACCACTTGAAACCATTTCTACCCCTATAAACCTCTGCCTCAATTTCATTTCATCTTCCCATGCCTGGTGTGAGAATAATTTTTCCAACAAGCAAACATCTTTTTACTTCCCTGCTCATAATGATTTCTGGGACAATTCTAATCTTCTCATCATCACATAGAAAGTCTGTCATGATCTAATCCTACTTACCCTTCTGTCTTCATTTTTTGCTCATCTGAATCTCTAACAATACTGAACTACTCATCTCTCCCTCCATATGACATGCTCTTTCAAGCTTCATTGCCCTTATTTATGCTATTTCTTCAGCTTGGAATGCTCCCACCCTTTTGGCAAATACTTTCTCACTCTTCAAGTCTTAACTCGTGCTACCTTCTCTGTGAAGTTCCGTATGATGCATCAAGCCCATTCAGATGTTCCCACCTCTAACATTTGAACATACACAGTGATTATATTGCACTGTAATTTGAATGTCAGTCTCCCACTTGCCTCTAAGCTCTTGGAGAAAGAGACCTTGTCTTTTCTATCTTGGCAGTTCCTGAACATAGCATATAATAGCATATACTAATCAGGCTCTGGATATATAGCAAATGATGAATATATGATTAAGTTCCTTTCTCTTTGAGTGACTCATTCTGATTTTGTACACAAGAGGGAGCCCTGCTTCCTCCTTGCCGTGTATCTGTTCTTCACGCTGTGTTCTTCTAGTCAACATTAACTTAGTATCACCAGTGCCAGGCTGAGAAGTGGGCAGGAAGGTATTTGACCAATTCCCTCAATCTGTAATGTCACAATTTTTTTAAAATCTCTTCAGTAGTTGGACTCTCCAAAATGAGCACAGACCGAGGCATGAATAAACATGTTTAAATGACTCAGAAATATCTATTCCAACCCTAGCTGAAGATGGGTAAAAATTTATGATTGAAAGTATCTTGTAAAATCTGTAACAGTGATATTTAAACAGGCCTTAGAACTAGTTCTTCCCAGTTTAGTCATGGTTTGCTGGAAACTTAATGTCCCTCTTAGAAAACAAGGGCAGCGTTTCTGTTACATAGCAACCAAATATCTTGACAGAGGGAAACAGGTCTTCCACTCAAAAATGGCAGAGGATCCCTCTGCTTTAACCATATGTCACTCTCCATCACACACTCACACACTCATTCATAGTTGCTGAATCAGGATAGATTAATAGCTGACCCTCCAGTGAGTACCCAAGGCTGTAAAGTGCATGGAAGGAGCATGCTCATCTTTTTTCCTTGGAGTCACTGATGGATTTGAACTGCCAGAGAAGTGCCACATTTGGGTTAGCAGTGCAACTTCCTGTCGACTATTCTTCCAGAGCTCCCTTCACTCTCCGTAGTGCTGGTGATAATACAGTCTTTTGAAGTAGGCTGCTCAAAGGGCTCGTGATGCCTCTCCTGAGCTTGCCATTGCAGGCTTTCTACTTACAGTTTGTATCAAGCTGGCTGTCATTATATATTGTTAAAGTCTTTTAAAAATTTTGCTTCTTCAACTAGGACTGCTCTGATTTTGCTTCTTCAGTGAGGACTGAATTGTTTCTTTAAACCAGTATTTAACTTGTATTTAAGGGAGATGATTACTGAGCTAAGAATTTTTCATTCACAATTCCTCCACAGAAGCCATTACAGTTTGATGAAAAGTTGTCAGGAAAAGGCAATAAAGTGTAGACTATACTAATTAATAAGATGCAGAGATAAAGCCAAGTTGCTATTGATAAGAATAAATTCTACATAGGGACATTTTAAAATCAAATATTTACAGTATAAGCAAATAATAATAAACACATGGTTCAAATTTGCCAGTTTCTCCATAGGAGGATGGGCAGTCTCCTTTCAGCTAATTAACTGCCTCTGAAAACCCACTGGAAGGTCAGCTATGCATTGGTTCCAACTTGGTGGTACATGACACACATAACAACACTATTTACTTTGGTAGGGTCACATACTGTTTTAACTATATCAGCTTTTATTTTTAAAAGGAAGGTTATAAAATATTTTACCAGAGTGACTCATCTCCCTTAACATGGTGCATCAAAGAAACACTAACAAAAGCTTACTGTATTTTAAGTATAGACGAACAGTGTTAAATTAGTCTTAACTCTTCCAAATATTTATTAAACATGACTAAGCAAAAATACAAATGGTAAATTTTATAGCAATTTAAAAAGACAGTGAATAAAGTATTTCTCAATTATTTTCTTGTATAGCTTAATGACTTAACTCTTCCTGAACTCACATTGCCAAATTTAAAGCTTATTTTCCATGAACCTTATCCTAATTTTTCATTATTAAACTATCAGGCTTCCTGCATGAAGAAGTGGGACTGGAATGAAACATTTACACAAAGCTCATGTTCTCCTCTGGAGCACCTTCCTCACTGCCTCGACAAGTGGAATCTGACAGTAGAGGGTTTTTTTCCCCTAATCTGAAAAAAATCTTATGAAATGTTCACTGGACCCAATTCTTCTGTGTTTAAATATGCACACAATCACAAAGCACACAAACTTATAAAAACACAGAGACACAGACACAAGATGTAAAGCCACTGGTTCTCCCATTCTCAGGAACACAAAAATCTAGAAACACTCCATCAGAGGACCCGGTGACAAATTTCTCAGTGGAGTAGGTCAACCCCCCACAGAGGTCCTACTCTCTCACCTGATCTATGGAAGATCTCAAATATTGAAGTCTCTTTCATTCCCAGATATAATACAATTATATAATCCTTACCCTAGGATGAAGTGGGGTGTCCTTGTATATAAGAGAAGAAGACAACAGATACAGTCTTTAAGAAAATTGAGCCTGTACAACACCAGGCATTAGCTTTTAAAGTTATTTACAAGCTTGGTTAGTGCTCTATAACGTTTTTTTTTGTAGCCTGACCAGATCTTCTTCCAAAAGTCTTTCTCTGCCTATCAACCAGAAACCATTTGCTACAGAGTACTAGTTCTCTACAAAGCTGCCAGGAATGCTAATTGGTAATGCCCAGCGACTGCAAGGTAATGGTTTATTTCTCCACTTGAGGCTGACTATTAAAAGTTTAAAGCTCCAGCTGGCTAGTGGAACTCTAGAAGGACCTTCTGTCCACGACGCTCCTCTTAAAGGAAGGTGTGTGCATGTGGTTTCAGCAAAGGAGAAACTAGGTGAAGAAACAGAACAGAATCTGAAAAATGGATTGGAGCAGAACTCCCCAGAAAGTAAGGATCTCAGGGATGTTGGATCAGGTAAGCCAAAACAGCCATAATCCAGTTACACCAAAATAAAGATTCTATGTCTGCAGATCTTGTGACACCTTGAGCCTTATTGAGTTTCCCTTGCATCCTTTTAGGTTCATTTAAACTTTCTTTGCAGAATCACAACCTGATGAGAGCTTGGTCTACATAGACTCAGAAGTGCGCCTCTAGGGCCAGGGTGGGGAAGGCACTTCAAGGCCAGTTCCAGACCCTCAGGGACACCGCGGGCACACTGCCCACCACCCACCCACCCACACAGGGCCCAGCTTTCCTTACCTGCGTCTTTTCAAAGCAAAGCGCCCGTGACAGCCTCTCGCCTCTTGGTCAAACCTCACACGCAGCGCTGTTGAGGATGGACAAGGGAAGATACTGGACGTTCAGTCACCAAAAGTGAGCGCCCTTTCTCTCCACGAGGCTCTTCTGGACCTCCTACAGACCTGGCTGTAACCAAAGTGGAATGGGGTACCTTCTAGTCCCCCACTCTCAGCCGTCCCCAACCTTCTCAGAACGCACTGGAAGTTCTGCTGAGCCACCCTCCTTCCTTCAGTCTACTCTCCATCCCTCCTTCTCCACACCCCAAGCCCATCCCCGTGGGTGTCTCCTGAGCAAACCTAGCGTTGTAATCCTGGATTCTGCAGGGGCGCAGGCGCGGCTCATCAGGCGACGGGACACTGAGATCACCCTGCGAACCCCAAGAGTCTGGATATCTCTCACGCTTGGAAGGTCTCTGGACAGTTGCCTTGCTTTGATGCCTGACTTGTCCTGTAAGCCTTGGCTAACCCTGTCGGTTCTGAAGCCCAGATCCCACAGTGTGGAAAGGATCTGGGGAGACATCCCCGTGTCCTTCCACGTGGCCGCATTAGCCCTGCGAGGGCATGGATTGGACGAGTCCCGCCACCTGAGCCCCTGGACTGCGCGCAGCCTCACCTTATGCGCCCAGGGCTGGGGAGCACCTCCGCGGGTCCCCGCGCCGCCCCTGTCCCGCCCCACCCTGCCCCGCCCCGCCTCGCCGGTCCCGGCCCTGCCCGCCCGCGCAGCGCTACTGCCCCTTCACACAAGACACCGCGTGGAGCCGTGGAGCCGTGCGGAGCCCATCCGCAGCCTGGAGTCCAGGACACCAAGGGTGCAGGCAGGTCAGACAGCGAGGGCTTCTTTGCGCGGTGAGTCTCAGCCATCCCGGGGGTGGGTGCTCTAAGGGAAGGGCCACGAGCACAGAGGGAGCCTCAGCTCCCACTTGTTTCCCAGGGAAGGGGAATTCCTGCCCGCTTGTGCCTGAGATCTTAGTCTAAGGCCAAAATGGGTGGGGGCTCTGTTAGGGTCTGCCCTCTTTCCCACCAAGGTTTTACAAGTCTGTACTCTTCTGGATTTAGGATTGCTGGGTGGCCTGACTTACTTGGGTTTAAGGAATCTCGTTGAGCCACCTCTAAAAACCAGAACATCATGCCGGGGAGGAACCTTTGGGCCTTTGTGGTTCATTCTTCCCTTGGGAACAGATCAATGTGCCTGTGGTCTTGATTCATCCTCGCCCACTCCACAGTCACCATTCTAGGACTTTGGGCTGGGAAAGTGACCCTGTGAGGCATGAACCAGGTAAGCCTTGTACTCTCCCTGGTTCTGCCACTGCCTGGAGCCTCTCACTCCTCCACCTCTTGACTGTATCTTCCTTTTAGAGTTGTTGGAAAGATCTGCATCCATGTTACTGTGTGAAACCTTAAAGGTTATCCACTCTCAAGGAGTAGCTATTAAGCATACCTTTCGCTTCACAGCCTGGCCTGAGAGCTTGTTTACCCATGTGTCTAGAGGCTGAGGACTACACTGATGTTTAGGGCCCAGGGTCCAGGAGACATGGCAGTAGGAATAGGGGTGAAAGGGTGAACATCCTGGGTATGAAAAGACCACTATAGCCATTTCAGCCAATCCAGCCTTCCATCTCCAACATCCGTCCAGAGCATAGGTCTTCAACATCCTCTCAAAGGCTCAGTGCGCGCGCGTGCGCGCTCACACACACACACACACACACACACACACTGGCAAGCATCTGAACACACTCCTCCAATGGATGAATGAAGTAGCAGAGGACTGCTAGCCGAGTTAGGATAAGGTCTAAATTTCTTCATCTGTTTGGTGGGAGCTAGGAATGGTGATGAAGTGATCCTTAAAAATCCCCCACCTCTGTGATTAGATAACCCATCCAGAGCCCTGAGAATTAGGATGGAGATGAAGTTTTCCCTAGTCCTCACTTTCCTCCCTATCCTCAGTCACCAATTACCTTTAGGAGGTATTCTCTGACCTTAGTCATTTCCTGTGCTTCTCAGGAGTCCCAGCCTGAGTCCCTTGAAGCCTCTTACCGACCTGTTGTCCTTGGGTGGTTTGTTGACTTATGGAGAGAGAGTAGGAGTTGGCATCAAACACATACCATCTAGTACTACATTTTGACTCCACATAAAGCATTCAGGCTCCAGCTTACTCCTTCATATCACATTTGCATAACACCTGCCACTTTATTTGAATCCCATTTCATTCCCATATTGATTCTGGCAATCAATGTATCAAGCTCGGGGAGGCAAGTCAGGCTTATTTACTTCTGTAGCCAGAAGAGGAAGCCAAGATCTAGACTGATTATGTTCTGTCTAGGACTGTGAACTAAGAGCAGGGCTGGCACCTCAGACCAGTCTTCTTGTCCGCAAGCAAGGCTCTGTCCAACGAAGGTGCTCTCTCTGTAAGAAGTTAGAGCAAAACAAGGTTTTCAAATCAATCTTAGGCAAATTCTGTGAAGGCAGGGATTTCTGTTCATTTTGTTCCTTGTTTAAATGATTGTTCCTAGGTCAGTGTCTGATACATAATAAGTGGATGTTCACTAAGTATTTGCTAAATGAATTAGACTTGTGAGGGAATATCCTGCTGATTGCTGCCCACTGTGACCTTCACTGGCTTGATTTCTCCAGAACAGCTGAAGCTCATTCTCTCACTCCTCTTTTTGCCCCCCCTAGAGTCTCCATTTTGGGGTGCTCCAGTAACTGGACCCTGTTATCATTTTCATCATGAGCTGCCAACTCACTCTGACATGGTCCCTCCTGTTTGGTTCATTGACTCCCATGGGTGAGTACAGATTGAGGAAGAAATAGAGCTGAGACAAAGGAACCCAGCATCTTCTGGCCTCCTCCAAGGACAGGAGCTGTTAAATCTCTGTGTCCTATTAATCTTTTTAGCCCTTGTTGTGGTTAGGTGCCATCGAGTTTACTACAGCTCATGGTGACTCTATGAACAACAGAGCTGAACTTTACCATATCATGCACCATCCTCATGATCTCTGATATGCCCTCACCCATTTTATAGTCACTGTGTCAGCCCATCTTGTTGAAGGTCTTCCTTTTTTCTCTGACCCTCCATTCAATCCTTATCCTAATCCTTAGTGTCAGCAGGTGTTAATTTCAAGTTTATTGAATAGAGAGATGGAGAATGGAATAAAAACTGTCACAAATCCAGGGAGTTAGGGACCTACTTATTTCATTCTTGGTAGTTTAGGGATCCTTTCTCTTTCCTCTGTCTTCTCTATTTTTCCAGAAAGTAAGGGCTTCTCACCCCAAATAGGGAAAGGTTGTCTTTATATAAGACAGTAAAGCATCTTGAATTGTATTGACCCAAAGCAAATGGGAAGTCATTGATGTCTTAAAATAACATTATGATAGATGGACAAAAAGATTGAAGTTGCCAACCATTTCATTTTACTTGGATCTATAATCAATATCCATGGTAGCAAAAGACAAGAAATTAAAATATATGTTGCACCTGGGAAAATATTCTGTCTAAATCTTCTTTAAAGTGCTAAAGAGCAAGGATGTTAGTTTAAAGACTAAGTTGCACCTGGTCCAAGCCATGAAATTTTCAGTTTTTATATGCATGTGAAAGTTGGAATTTGTGAAGAAAATTAAAGGTCATTAAAAAGACAGAAAAGAAAAAAACCGAGATGTATGTCAGAAGAAACTCTGAAACTTGCTCTTCAATGTAAGAGAAGTCAAATCAAGGAAAGATGAGAAGACTACAGAGTCACTATGTCAAAATTGGCTGGTGCTGAGCCATTTCAGGAAGTAGCATATTATAAAGAGCCAGTGGTATTGAAGGAAGAAGTCCAAACTGCACTAAAGGCAAAAAAATATGGCTCCAAGTATTGATGAAACACCAATGGAGGTGTTTCGGTGCTAGTCTGCCAGGAAATTTGAAAGACAATTATCTGGTCAACTGACTGGAAGAGATCCATATTTATTCCCATTCCAAAAAAGAATGGCCCAACAGAGTGCAGAAATTATCAAACAATATCAACATCACAAGCAAGTAAAATACTCCTGGAGATTATATAAAAGTGGCTGGGATAAGTACATCTATAGGAAAGTGCCAGAAATTCAAATTGAATTCAGAAGAGACTGGAAGTGGAGGAGTATCATTGCTAATGTCCTATGGATCCTGTCTGGGGGTAGAGACTGTCAGAAAGATGTATACTTGTGTTATATTGTCTATGCAAATGCATTTGACCATGTAGATCATAATGAATTATGTATAGCATTGAGAACAATGAGAATGTTAGAAGACTTAATTATGCAAATGTGGAACCTGTGGAGGGGGAAGGGGGGAAGCAGTCTTTTGAATAGAACAGGTTTCCTTATTAAAAATCAAGAAAGGTGTGTGTCAGATTTGTATTCTTTTACCATATCTATTCAATCTATATGAGCAAGTAATTCGAGAAGCTAAACTATATGAAGAAAAATGTGATATCATCAACAACCTACTTTACTCACAAAGATAAAAAAGTACAGCCTTGTATATGGATTGTGCCTCAACCTCAAGAAAACAAAAATCTTCACACCTGGGCCAATAACCAGCATCATTAATAGATGAAGAAAAGATAGAAGTTTCCAAGAATTGAGTTTTATTGGAATCTGCAATCAAACTCGTGGTAACAGAAATAAGGAAATAAAAAGACACTTTACATTAGGCAAACCTACTATCAAGGACCTCTTTAAAGTGTTAAAGAGAAGTATGTCATTTTAAAGACTAAGGAGAACCTGACTGAAGCCACGGTATTTTAAATTACTTCTTATGCATGTGAACATGGGACAATGAATAAGGAAGGAAGACCAAAGAAGAATCAATGCCTTTGAGTTGTGGTGTTAGAGAAGAGTATTAGATATCATTGACTGCCAAAAGAACAAATTGTTCTCAGAGGAAGTGTAACTAGGGTGCTCCTTACAGTCGAGGGTGGTGAAACTTCTCATATACTTTGAACATGTTGTCAGGAGAAGTCTTTGGAAAAAGACATCATGCTAGGAAAAGCAGAGGATTTGTGACAGAGAAAAGACCTTCAGTGAGATACACTGATGCAGTGACTACAACAGTAGTCTTCAGTATGGTGGAGATTGAGGCTAGTGTAGGAATAGGGCAAGGTTTTGATCTGTTGCTATGAGTCATAGTGTTGCTATGGGTCAGATTCTGTCACTTGATGGTACCCAACAACAACATCCTTCAACTTCAGACAGATGTTTTACTAGAATCTGAGATCTCAGTGCATAGTTTGAGTCTCTGAGGAGGGAAAGGGTCTTTAAGTGGCTCAGAGTTAAAAAGAGCAAGTCCCTAGTCATCATTAATGGGAGTTTCAAGAATAAGAAGCAGAGAAAACCTGTGAATTCTCTAAACTAGCTGAAGGCAACAGGATGGTAAGATGGCTTGTAGCTCTCCCTTGTCCAAGCTGTTTATGTTCATATTCCTCTCTTTGCTTTCAACCTGGATTTTCCTTTACTGCTAGAGGTCAATTGGCAGAACCATGATAGAGAAGAGATTGAGGTTGTTTATAATTATAACTTGCTTGGCTCCACAATCAACACTCTTGGCACCAGTATTCAGGAAATCAAAAGATAAATTGCATTGGAAAAATCTACTGTCAGGGACCTCTCCAGAGTGCTGAAAAGCAACGATGTCAGTCTAGAGACTAAGGTGTGTCTAATTCAGGCCAAAGTCTTCAAATTACTTGTTATGCTTCAGTGAGCTAGACAATGACAAACGATGATGGAAGAAGAATCGATGCCTTCAAATTGTGGTGTTGGACAAGAGTTTTGAAAATACTATGGACCATCAAGAAAAGAAATAGTTCTGTCTTGGAGAGGGTGAGACAAAGTCTCTTCTTAGAGGCTAGGATTTTTAAGCTCAGTCTCACATATTTTGGGCCAGGAAAGATCTGTCCTTGGAGAAGGACATCATGCTTGGAAGGGTGGAGGGACAGCACAGGAGAGGAAGACCCTGGATGGATTGATACAGTGACTGGGGCAATGGGGGTTGGTGTGTCAGAATTAGTGAGACTGGCTCAGGACAGGGAAGGGTTTCAGAGCTGCTGTACAGAGGGTTTTTATGGATTGCAGGTGACTTGATGGCACATAGCAACAACAACAACGACAACAACCTGAGGTCTTGCTCCTCCTGTTTTCAAGAAGCACTCTCCCATACCTTCCCTAAGGAGTGCCCTCCTTGCTTTGCCACCAGGTCATCTTTTCTTAGAAGTCACACATATGTAATCCCTTAATCTCTGCCCCAATTCCTGTAACTTTAGATAAGTTATTTTCTCTAACATCAGAATCTTGATTCATTTTCTCTTCCTGACCTTCAGGTTAGCATATTTGTGTGGGGGTTGGATTGAAGAGTAAGTTAGTAGCTGCATGATCCTATTCTTGGTCTGAGTAGGGAAACAAATGAAATTAATGGAGTTCCTTCCCTCCGGTTGATGAGCGTCCTTTCCTTTGCTCTATTCCCTGAGGAGAGAAGAGGAAGCCACAGTCCTGTCTCATAGTTTGGAGAAAAGAATCTGGTTAGTCTTCTGATCTAGTGACCAGAATCTGTCTACCACACCAACCTCACCTCTAATTCAGAACCTTTTTTTAAAGCCTGAGTTCTTAACCCAACAGCTGAGTGCTTCTTCCATGACCCTAACTTTTAGAGAGCACCATGGAGTTAAGAGAAAGAATTTTATGGGGGCATGATGTCCCATAGAGAAAAGGAGTGACATCACCTTTGGCCAGCTCAGTTCCTGACCCAACCCAAGAAACTGGGATAAATACCAGTGTAGCAACAGGCCCCAGAGCTTCAGCTCAGTGAGTCCACACCCTTGCCCTGGGCTCTGCTCAGCCAGAAAGGGCAAGGCCCTTCTCCACATTACCCCTGCCCAGGGTTGGGTCACAGAATGACACAAGTGTGGGGTACAGCTGGCTATTGTCCTGTAGGATGTCTTAGGTCTGGGAAGCTCTCAGTGCCTCTGTGTCCCCCAAGGTATTGAGGTGCAAGGGGAATGGGCAGCTGTTATATCCTCTATCCCACTGCCACTCTTCTCATCTCAGTGGCTGTTTGCATAAATGGCACCTTTATTTTGACATGCCCCATCTCCCTGACTGAGCAGCTTAAAGAGTGGGCTTTGTGTTGCCCTAGTTCTCTCTCTCTCTGCACCCTAACCCCCACATCTGGGTGTTGAGTGCCCATTCTTTTTCTACTCCAAATGCCAAACTCACAGGTCTCACATCCTCCAGGCCCTTTCAGCCTCATCTCCTTTCTCACCTAGGATCTCTGAATGCCATTTCATGGGAGGTGCAGCGATTTGATGGATGGTACAACAACCTCAAGGAGCACAGATGGGGCATCAAAGGTAGGTAAGAGCCAAGTGGAGACAGATCCCCAAAGCCAGAGTGAGTACTTGTGGCTGAGGGACAAAGACAAGGCCCACTCATTTCCAAGGTTCCAGGAGAAAGAAGGTGAAGGTGGCCCCCTGCAGAATCATCCTTGTTCTACCCCTCCCACTAGGATCTAGGCTGCAGCGCCTGGTTCCAGCCAGCTATGCAGATGGCGTGTACCAACCCTTGGGAGAACCTCACCTTCCCAACTCCAGAGACATCAGCAACACTGCCATGAGGGGCCCTGCTGGGCAGGCTTCACTGCAAAACCGCACAGTGCTGGGAGTCTTCTTTGGTGAAGATCTCAACCTCTAGTGGAGAGGGACCAGTGGATTAGGCTGGCCTGTGTGTGGGCAGGGAGTTGATTAGGAAATGGGGGAGAAAAGTGGTGGTGGTGGTGGTGGTGGTGGTTCTTATGTGCTGTTGACTTGCCTGCAACTCATAGCAACTCTATGCAAAATAGCTAAGAAATGATGGGTGAAGGATAGGTGTTTGGGTACGGTTAGAGTGCAGAGCAGAAGGAGGAAAGATTGAGGCTGAAGTAGAGTCTGGTTGAGAAAAGCATAAATCTGTCCCACTTCAGTGCATGTGGCAGTAATTGGTGAAGTTAAGGTAGAGACAGGAGCGTGAACATAATCTGATGAGCATATTTATTGATGCCTTGTCCTCTTGTGCTCCTGTAACTCTTAGGATGACTCATGATAGGGTTCTGATGCAGGCAGAGGGTTGAAAGGAGGTCAGATTAGGGTGCTAGTAGTTAAAGGTCTGTAGCCCAGAAAGGAGTATCTGACTCCTGCTGCCCATCTAGGGAATCTGTACTTGCTTCCCAAAGCCCAACATCCCACCAAGGCTGCCAGGCCTCTGGGCGTGTTGGAGCGGGTGCTGCCAGCCCACTTGTCTAGGCATCACTGGGTACCTCCCAGTTACCCAGGAGAAGGCCAATCTAGTGATGACAACAACTTGGGCCAGGGTGTGAATACTGCTCAGCCAGGACAGAGGCAGTGTTGGGAAGAGTGGTCCTGGCGAAGTCGGGGTTTGGGTTTGCAGTAATAGCTGCTGGGGGGTTGATGCTTTAAAGGGAGTGGTCCTAGCACCTTCCCTCTCTCTGGGGGGCAGGATATCACGTCCTCTCAGACCTGGTGAGTGTGGACAGACCTGGCTGCCCTGCTGAGTTCCTCAACATCCGCATCCCGCCCGGAGACCCCGTGTTCGATCCCAACAAGCGCGGGGACGTGGTGCTGCCTTTCCAGAGGAGCCGCTGGGACCCTGAGACCGGACAGAGCCCCAGCCACCCCCGGGACCTGGTGAGACCAGGCAGGCGGCGGGCGGGCCGCACGGGGGCAGAGGGGGTCCAGACCCGAAGAGGAGGGCAGCCCCTCCCCCGAGCACCGCCTGGCCTGCGTCTACCTTGGTCCCCCCTCATCCTCTCCCCGCAGATCAACGAGGTGACCGGCTGGCTGGATGGTAGCTCCATCTATGGTTCCTCACACTCCTGGAGTGACGCGCTGCGGAGCTTCTCTGGGGGACAGTTGGCGTCTGGGCGGGACCCCGCCTTCCCTCAGGACGCACAGGAACCCAAAATGATGTGGAATGCTCCCGACCCCGCCACGGGCCAGCGCGGTCCCCAGGGGCTGTATGGTGAGGCCGAGGGGTGGGGGAACCCTTCACTGGGCACCGGGGCCTCGTCGGAGGCAGTGGGTGGGGGTCCGCGGTGTTGGGCGTCCCTGGTCACCCTGTCCCCCATTTCCCCCTGCCCCCCACGTTGGATGCAGCCTTCGGAGCGGAGCAAGGAAACCGTGAGCCCTTCCTGCAGGCGCTGGGGCTGCTGTGGTTCCGCTACCACAACGTGTGGGCGCAGAGGCTGGCCAAGGAGCACCCGCACTGGGGGGACGAGGAGCTGTTCCAGCACGCGCGCAAGAGGGTCATCGCCACCTACCAGGTCTGCTGCACCCCCGCGACCTCTCACTGAGCCCCCAAGTCCTGTCCGCCCTCACAGAGGCTCTGTTGTCTGGCAACCCTTAGCCAGACACATCTATTTGGAGCTAGTGCCTGGTAAAGCCGCTGAAAATTGTAAGGAGACAAAGCACTATTTATACAAGAGTTGTTATTTGTGATTAATATTTAGCCCTAGCCCCCACAACGCCTTCATCCCCCCACAGGACCGACCCAGAGTTGTAACTTAGCAACAGACCTCTCTACTCCTTTCATTGGGAGGCCTGGCCCTAATCTTCACACCTAAGCGTTCCATAACTCAAAAATTCCGAAGTCACTGCTGTAGAATCAGTTTCAACTCATAGGGATCGCCCGTCGGCTTACTGAGGCAGTAAATGAGAGGAGACCACCCATCTTTCACCCAAACAGCAGATAATGGATTTGAACCACCAGCGACAGCCTTTGGATTAATATTGGACAACTCACTTAAAACCTCAAACTCCTGTTAAACTTTGTCACTGCTACTGGGGTGAGATGGTATCTCAGTGTGGTTTTGATCTGCATCTCTCTTATTGCCAGGGATTTTGAGCATTTCTTCATGTCTATTGGCCATCCAAATATCTTTCTCTGTAAAAGTCTTTCCATGTCTTTTGCCCATTTTGTAACTGGATTATTGGTCTTTTTCTTTTGGAGGCCCTGTAGGAATCTATAAACATTTGTTATGAGATCCTTATCTGAGATAGTATTGCCAAATATTTTTTTCCTAGCCAGTAGATTTTTCCTTTTATGCTGTTGGGAAAAGTTTTTTTTTTAAATAAATAAAATTAAATTTTATACTGGTTTATTTACAAAGTTTGAATACATTGTTTTTCATACCAGATCTTTCCTGTTTCCTTCACTTCCCCCTTCATGCATCAAATTGTGTGACCCTATGGAAAAAGTTTTTGATGCTCACAAAACTTTAGAAGGGAATTAATCCCTAGAAGTTCCCATTCATCAATTTTATCCTCTCCTAGTTGTGTATTTCTGGCTGTATTTGTCAGCCTCTTTATAACATAGTCTAGGCCTTCTAAGCTTAGTCCCACTTTGTTTCTTATTATTTTTATAGTTTTGGCCTTTACGCCTAGTTTCTGATACCTTGAGTTGATTTTCGTTTATGGTGAGAGGTGAGGATCCTGCTTCTGTTTTCTGCAGGTAGCAGTCCAGTTTTGCCAGCACCTTTTGTTGAAGACTTTGTTGTTTCACCATTTGATAGGTTTTGTTACTTTGTTGATTACCAGTTGACCAGATAGGTGGGTTAATTCCTGGGTTCTTGACTCGGTTCCTTTGGTCTATGTGCCTGGACAGCAAGCAATAAATGTTGGAGAGGATGCAGAGAAATAGGAATTCTCATACACTGTTAGTGGGATTGTAAAATGGTACCACCACTCTGGAAGGCAGTTTGAGATTCCATATGACCCAGCTATTCCATTGCTAGGAATATACCTCGAAGAAATTAGAACTGAGATGCAAATGTACCTGCATTCATAGCAGCGTTTTTCACAATCTCAAGAACTCACAAGCAGCCCAAATATCCAACCACAATAGAATGAATTAAGAAATTCTAGTACATTCATATGATGGAATATTATATAGCATCCAGAAGAAATGTTTTGAAAAATTAATGCATAATTTGGGAGAGACTGGAGAGCATTATGCTGGGTGAATTCAGTCTCATAAGGGCAAGAACTGTATAAGAACATTATTGTATAAACATAAAGATAAGTAGTAAAACATGTATGAGGATGCAAGGGAGAGAGGTAGGGAGCAGAGGGGTGAGAATGGTCGGAGGGAAATCATAGGGTCACACAATTTGGTGGGTGGAAGAAGGGAGGGGGATAAAGGAAGTTAAAAGATCCAAAAGGCATCTGGAAAGACAGGGTAATTGTGGGCATAGCTCACAATTAATAATAAATTAATTTAAAAAAAACAAAATTAGTGGGAATGATTGTATGAAAACACAATGTGAATGAAGGATATTGTGAAACACAATGTATGCAAACTTTGTAAGCAAGCCAATATAAAATAAAAATTTTAAAAAGAAAATGATGAATCGGGGGGGAAACCCCTAACAACCAACCTCAAACTCATTGTTGTTGAGTCAGAAACAACTCATAATTGACCTTCCAGTCAGTTTTCAGAGGCAATAAATCTCATGGTAGGAGATTGCTCATCTTTATTCAGCAGAAAAGCTGATGGATTTGACCTCCCCTACTTTGAGATGAGCTAGATAATGAATAAGAATGACAGAAGAAGAATTGATACCTTGGACTTGTGGTGTGCAGAAGAGCACTGAATATCCCAAGGACAGTAAAAAAACTGAACTGATACATCTTGGGAAAAGTGTAACCAGAGTGCTCCTTGGAAGCAAGAATGACAGAGCTTCAGCTCATGTAATTTGGACATGTTGCTAGGAGGAGTTGTTCCTTGGAGAAGGAAAATCATGCTTGGAAAGGTGGAGAGTCGACTGAAGAGAGAAGACATCCCCCCCTCTCCCATGAGGTGGATTGACATCGTGACTGCAGCAATGGGCTCAAGTGTATCAGAGATGATGAGAATGGCACAGGATAGAACAAGATTCAAGTCTGTTGTTCATAGGGTTGCTATGATTCATATTCAACTGACAACAATAACCTAAAAACAACTGCGAAATGGCAGCACAACTCCCTACTGACTAGGTCACCAGAGCTCACTGCTGCTGCTTTGTACCATTGAGAGGGAACTGACCTTAGCTGACCCTCTAGCCGGTTTTTAGAGGCAGTAAATCACATGAGAGAAATGCCCATCTTTTGCCTGCAAAACAGTTGGGGGATTTGAACACCGAACCTTTGAGTTGGCAGTGTAATTCCTTACCACTAAGCCACCAGAGCTCCCTAAGGAAGTACCAAAAGCCACTAAACTCAGGTTACTTACTCCCTCCTCCCCTCCATCCTGCCTTCTCCTGTCACACATCCATACCCCACCACTTTATACCCCCTGCACACAGGTTTTCTAGTCTAAGCCTCCCCTCCCCTGGCATTTCTCATTTCCTCTTGTCCCTCTTCTTGCCCTTTAGAACATTGCTTTCTATGAGTGGCTGCCCACCTTCCTGCAGAAGATGCCCCCAGAGTATGCAGGTGAGAGGAAGATGAGGGAGGGTGTGAGTTTGAGGAGCAGTGTAGGAGTAGGCTGGGTTGATTTAAGTACTAAACTCTATCTTCTTCCATCCTCCCAGGGTACCAGCCATTTCTGGACCCCAGCATCTCGCCGGAGTTTCTGGCAGCCTCTGAACAGTTCTTCTCCACCATGGTGCCCCCTGGCGTCTACATGAGGTCAGGAAAGGAGCTCAAATGCAGTTTTGTTTGTGCAAGGTTGTTGTTGTTGTTTGTTGTTATGTGGCATCAAGTAACTTACGACTCATAGTGACCCTATGCACAACAGCCCTGTAACGTGCTCTATCCTGCCAACTTTACTGTCTCTGATACACCTATCCTCATAACCCCAGTCACAGAATCAATCCATCTTATCGAGGGTCTTCCTCTCTTTCTCTGTCCCTCCACTCTTGCAAGCATGACGTCCCTCTCCAAGGGCTGGTTCCTCCTTGCAACATGTCCAAAGTATATCAGACGAAGCCTCAGAATCCTTGCCCCAAGGAACTGCCTGGTTTAATTCTCTCTAGGATGAGCCTGTTTGTTCTCTTGGCAGTCCATGGTATATTCAATACTCTTCTCCAACACCACAGCTCAAAGGCATCAATTCTCTTTCAATCATCCCAAGTCATTGCCCAACTCTCTGATGCATAGCAAGCAATTGCAAAGACTATGGCCTGAATCAGGCATACCTTAGTCCCCAGACTGGTATCATTGCTCTTTGGTATTGTGGAGATGTGGTGCAAGATTAGATGACAAAAATTTGCCTTCAGGAGCTCACCAAGCCAAAATTAAACCCACATTGATTCATGGAACTCTTCTAACAAAGTTCTGAGGTGGTACATTTTAACTGAACAAAACTGCCTCATCTTTTTCCTGGTCCACTTCAAGAGCCATCAAAACACAGATATGGACCTAAGGTGGCCATCCTTCCAGGGAATAGTGAGTATCAGGAGGGAGGAGTTAACATCAGAAGGTAAATAGACAGCATTTTCAATATGGCATGATCTACCAAAAGAATAAATAAATCTGTCTTAAAGGAAGTACAGTCAAAAAAAAATTACTCCTTAGCAGCAAAGATAGTCAAACTTTGCCTCATATATTTTTGGTGTATTATCAGAAGAGAATCAGCTCCTGAAGAAAGACAGACATCATACTTGGTAGAGGGTCACAGAAAAGGAGGAAGACCCTCAATGAGGTAGTTTGGCACAGTGCTTGCAACAATGGGCTTTAAGCACAAACAGAGATTGAGAGGTGGTGCAGGTCAGGCAATTTTGTTCTATCACGTAGATTCTCTGTGAGTCTGAGCTGATTCCAAAGTACATAGATAGCAACAACTATGTAAGTATATGCACAGATATGTATATTCTCTTGTAACTGGTATAGATTCCAATCCCTTGACTAAAGATGGACTATTTGAGGCTCAGGGACCCCTAGAAAATAGTGGTTAAATTGCTCAGCTGTTAACCAAGGGTCAGTGAATGGAACCCACCAGCTGATCTCTAGGGAAAAGATGTCAACGTCCTAGATATTTACAGCCTTGAAACTATATAAGGGAGTTATGTCCTATCCTGTAGAATCACTATGAATTGAAATCAACTCTGTGGCAGTGGGTCTGGTTTTCTGTTTTGGTTAATTGAGTCTCAGAAGGTGAGTCTCATTACATAGCCTGCTGAATCTGAATCACAGTTTTTGACACTACATTGGGGGCATTTTTACTTATAAACACAGTTCTGAGATTTACAGACTTTGAGGGTGGCATTATATATATATATGTATATATATATATAAAATTATGTGAATGGTGGAAAAAATATTAGCTCTGAAATAAAAGAGAAATGGAAAATTAATATATAATATTTCATTCAGTGCACATGAAACAAAACATGCAAGCTTTTTGCTGAATTTTTGTGATCATTTAAATAAATTTATAGATTATATTATTTTACTCTGTAACTCCTAGATATGCCTTATAATGACTAAGAAATCTTAGACTAAAGTGATCCAGAGGGAAGTAATTATAAGAAACAAACAAGAATCCTGCAACTTTGCTAAATTCACTTATTAGTTCTCATAGTCTGCTGTTGTCATTATTATAGTTCCTTTGAAATTTTATATACTGTTATTTGTGAGTAAAGATTTTGCCTTTTCCCTTTAAAAATAGAAAAACCTTTAAAAAGAAATTAAAGAAACAGGCAGACTGAATAACAATGAAAGAACTTTTTTTCCCAGAGAAAAAAGTGAACTATCAGGGAGCCAGGGAGGAAAATGTGCAACAATGAATGAATGGAAATCCAAGTTCTTTTTAAACTTTCATTAAAATCTCAATTTTAAAAAACCCTCAAAGAAACAGTTAAAATGCCCTAAAATATTTAGTTACATGTGCATATATATAGATTATAAATTATATATATAGGAGGCCAGAGATGACAGAGCCCGTAGTCTGTCACTGCTTCCCCCGTTTCCTGCCTTTCAGAAATGCCAGCTGCCACTTCCAGAAGGTCCTCAACCAGGATTCAAGTATCTCTGGAGCTTTCCGAGTCTGCAACAGCTACTGGAACCGAGAGGTCAGGACTGTGTATGGGGCAGGTGGGGGAGGTATGGGAGTGTGTCTCTGCACTGGAATAGACTGAGATGGAGGAGGCTGCTCTGGGAATCTCTGCAATTTGCTTTACCAATGTCCAACATCACAAGGCAAAAATCAGAGCTGCGAGAGAGAACAGGGGGGCCTATGCAGGTGAGGTCTTACATTCATTTCTGCTTCCTAGATTCTTTCTCTTCCTTGACAGATCTGAGCCTCAGAGGCTTCTGAGTATTCCAGGCATCCAAGCCCTGAAACTACCCAGTTTAGCATTTTCAGGGGAACATATTTGTATGTGTGTGTGTGGTCACGTGCATGAGCATATATGTGATTCTAACAGATTACTAAAGATTCCATCCAAACCAGGTCAGTGTAAGAGAACAATCTTTTAAAATAAAATCAGATACTTTGTTCTCAAGTAGTGAGTTCACAAACTGAAAGAAGGATAGGAAGAAAAGAGAAAAAGCAAAGAGTCATATAGCTGAGCTTAAAGAAACCACTTTTAAACTGATACCCTTTTTATAAAAGGAAGACACTGAGAGATTCTGAGATCTGTGAGCTGCCTGCAGTTGTTCAATGACAGGAATATGATCAGGACCTAGATTTTTCAGTGCCTTTGTCAACCACACAGCTATGAGTCCTAAGACAGAAGACGTTTTGAGGCCCTTTGTGCTGTGGAAACATGCTCCCCACAGCATAGTCTTTGGATTGGGGCATCACTCTCTGAATCAAGAACCAGCCTGAGGAGAGGGCTAGCCCACCAGTGAGGAGCAAACGGTAGATCTGGGTGGACTCAGGGACATGGGCTGTGAAATGGAGGAAGCCTGGCAGCTCTGTCTCTGGCCTCATCAGCCACACCTCTCTTCCCAACCCCAAAGCATCCCAACCTACAAAGTGCTGAAAATGTGGATGCACTGCTGCTGGGCATGGCCTCCCAGATTGCAGAGCGAGAGGACCATGTGGTGGTTGAAGACCTGCGAGGTAAGGCTGAGACAGTCTGTGAACCCTGAACTTTGGGAGGAGGTTTGGTTGGAGCCCCACCCCAGGCATGGTGAGATGTCCGAGGCCAGGAGCTTGCACTGCATTTGCCATTGGAAGACTTCAGATCTACTGATCATGGCTCTGGTCTCCTTGGAGCTGGTTGGAACTTGGGGCCTGGGCTGGAATTCTCTCTGACTCTCTGGTGTCTCATCCACAGATTTCTGGCCTGGACCACTGAAGTTTTCCCGTACAGACTACTTAGCTAGCTGCCTGCAGCGTGGCCGGGATCTGGGTCTACCTTCCTATACTAAGGCCAGGGCAGCACTGGGGCTACCTCCCATTACCCAATGGCAGGACATCAACCCTACACTCTTCCAGAGCAATCGCAATGTAAGAAGGAGTCGGGACCCAAAGGACAGGGTGGGAGGACCAGGGCAGTTGGCCCAAGGCAAGGAAAATGGGCACTGAGACATGGACCCCTGAGACCAGAACCTGATGGAAGTCAGGACTCACCAACGTAAAATGTTCTAATATCACACACGTGGGTGGAGTCTACCAGACCAGCAGGATTCAGCTCTGAACTCTGTGTGCCCAGCTACAGCAGACATTTATTGTGTATGTAGTATATGCTAGGCACTTAATAGATACTATCTCATTTATTCTTTCCTAGCAACCCTTTGAGTGGGTATAGAAGGTCCTTAGTTTTGGAGCAAGCTGTGCTTCATTTCAGCTCTCTTTGGTCAGCTGTCACACTCCGTGCTGTCTTGCCCATAGCCAACAGAACAGCTTCAGCTGACTTACCATCCTTGGAGAGCAGTGTTTCTGCAATTATGTGCTTGTTATTACATCTCACCCCTCCTATATTGTAAAATGGTTTTGAAATGGAGACTTGAGGAACATAATACAGAAGTGATATGTGCATGGGCTCAAAACTTTTATAGAATTGATAAAAAAAAATAGGAACTACAAGGTACACAAGTGTATTGACTCTTTAGCTTCAGTGAGATCTAATTGGAGTTAAACTGGTGTGTGCTTCTTGAATTATGAAGAACTGAAGTAAAGATCAAGTAAAAAGTGCTGAGACTCTATTGCTTAAGACTATTTCTAGAAGACAATGTATAATTGGGAATTTTTACATAGCTCTAAAAGAATGAGAACTCCTTATCACAGTGTTCTATCATTCAAATGTTGCACTTACTAATTTTGCCTCTTCAACTTTCACATTTTTTTCAAGAGTAAGTTATGTGCAAAGATTGGGATGGACTGCCTTTTTTAAAATTCCAGTTTATAAAATAGGCAGCTGAATATGTGAGAGGCTTGCTAGAAATGAGTTAACTGAAAACACAGAGGGTGGCTCCTAAAGCCTACTAAGTGTTATATAGTTGTCAGTTATTGTTACTGTCATTATTATTTATCCTGAGGCCAATCCCTGAGAGCCACCTCTTTGCCCAGAGCTGATATCCTATCCTTTCAATCATTGCTGCCCTTTTGTATCCCCAGGTGCTGGAGGCCACAGCTGCCCTCTACAACCAGGACATCTCCCGGCTGGAGCTGCTCCCTGGGGGGCTCCTGGAAAGCCATGGTAACCCGGGACCCCTCTTCACAGCCATTGTCTTTGATCAGTTTGTGCGACTGCGAGATGCTGACCGCTACTGGTTTGAGAACACAGGGAATGGGTAAGGCCGGCCTGCCTGCCTGAGGTCTCACCCTCTCTCTGACCCCAACAATGGCCATCATTTCTTGATTCCTGGTTTACCTCACAACTTCGTCCCCAACCCTTCTGGATCTCTTCCTCTGGGTCCTTGAGTAGTCTCTTTTCCACAATAGCTCCCATCCTCTCTACTCAACAGGCTGTTTTCAAAGGAAGAGATTGCAGAGATCAGAAATACTTCCCTAAGGGACATCCTAGTGGCCGTCACCAAGATGAATCCCAGTGCTGTGCAGCCCAATGTCTTTATCTGGCATGCAGGTAAGTGTGCAGGGAATAACTGGAGGAAGACTGAGCCCAGAGCCCAGTCCCTCTCAGCCCTGCGTTTTGCCTCAATGTGTGTGGCTGGACAGTAGCTCCAAAGGAGAACTGAGTCACAATTCCGCCCATGGAAATTTGGTTCTGGGTTCCAGAGCGGTTCCACCCAAAGGTGTAGGTTCCTCTCTGCACAATTACGGGGACCCCCAGAAGTAATGATCCTGCTCCCTCCAGCTCTGCTGGGCCACAGAGGTGCCTGAGTGAAGGCAGGACCAAGAGTTAGAATTGGTGTGGTGGTTCCCATTCTGGCTGAGGGAGGATGTGGCACTCGGAGGTAATGACTATGTCTTTGATGCCACAGCAGTAGAGAGAGGAGGGCTGTGTGGTATGTGTGAGGAATAGACAAGGATGAAGGCTCATTTTTCACCCCAGTTGTTACCCAAGAAGGCAAATGCCACATTCCTCATAGGGTGGCAAGAGTAAGCAACTTCTCCCCTGCCACCAAGGCTCCTTGCCCTCTTTCTACTACTCTCACCTGCTCAGTGAGCTTGTGGTCCCTGCACCTCCACAACCCTGCTTTCCTCTGCCTCCTCAGGAGACCCTTGTCCTCAGCCAAGACAGCTCAGCACTGAAGGCCTGCCAGCCTGTGTGCCTCCTGTTGTTCGAGACTACTTTCAAGGCAGAGGCTTTGGTTTCGGAGTCACCATCGGGATTCTCTGCTGCTTCCCACTGGGTAAAAATAATGGGCAGGGTGGAGCTGGGTGAAGTTGTGAAAGATGGGGTAGAGGATCCATCTGTGACAGTAAACTGCCAAGTGTTGCCCTTCTGGGCGGGAAGCCAGAAAGGAGGGGCATAAGTTTCTGACCTGCAGATAAGTCATCTCTGGAGAGAATTGCTTCCACTTCTCTGAGGGTCAGGAGCCTTGAGGAGTTTACAGTCCACTACTCTTTCTAAGATCCTGGGCCTGTCTGTCTCAGGCAAACTCCTGTTTCAGAAACAGAGCTAGGGGAGCTCTGGTGGCCTAGTGGCAAGGACCTGCAACTACAATCCCAGAGGTGCACGGTTCGAATCCACCAGATGCTCTGCCGGGGAAGGAGGGACAATTTCCTCCTGTACCAGTCAGATCTGATTTGATGGTACACTCACACAAAAATTAAAAAAAATAATAATAAATAAATAAAAATAAAAAGGAAACAGAGCTGAGCCAAAGTCTCTAGGGTCAGTGTTTAGGACATAATCTTTGGCAAGAATGTTGAGAGGTTTGACCATCAGTATGGGAGTGGTCACATTTGGTACAAGGATTCTAGAACTAGTTTCTGTCTGGGACAGGTCCCAGGTGGTGGAAGCAGGAGAGGTTGAGCAGGCATCTTGGATGCTAGCCAAAGCTCCTTGTAAGATGCAAAGCACCTTCCCTGATCTCAGGGAATATCACAGCTTGAGACAAGTGAGGGGCCAGGGACCCAAGAAACAGAGGCAGCATGGAGTCTTGCCAAGGAAAAGATCTGGGGAAGGAGTCTGCTATCTCCCCCAGACTCTTGCTTTCCCCTGAGCATCCTCTGGCACTCACCCCTGTCCTCCTAGTTAGCCTGCTCAGTGCCTGGATTGTTGCCCGGCTCCGGAGCAGAAGTTTCAAGAGGCTCCAGGGCCAAGACCGCCAGAGCATCATGTCTGAGAAGCTCATAGAGGGTGTGAGAGGTACGTCTTGGGGCAAATCAGGGTGAGAGTGGGGAGCACACATTTCCAGGAAGCCTCCACCTTTGCCCCAACAGCCTATTGAAAAGCCTTCCTTTTTCTGGAACTGGTCAGGGCAGATGAGAAATGCCACAGTAGAACTAGAAGCTCCACCTGGAGTCCCTTAACCTCCATCACTTCTTTCAGTGGTCCCAAAGAATGAGAATGTGATAGTTGCATGGAGGTCCCATGACTGCCTACATTTGACGCGTCACTATGACTCCCAAATCCCTAAGAACTGCTGCACTGTGTGTGGCATCACATACTGGAATTTCAGGCAGCAGAAAAGTAAAAAATGCAAGTCTAGAGTCAGACTGACTTGAGTTTGGAATCGAATGACCATTTTGGGTTAGGGGACCTAAGGCAGATATTTTAATATTTCTAAACCTAGTTTTTCTTATCTGTAAAATACTAATTGCCTTCACCTTTTAGGTTTGTGAAGATTCAGGAAACAGTTCATACAAAGCCCTTTGTAATATTAGGTATATGCAGTCACTCGGGAAATGTAAGACACTGTTCTTCTCATGGGCTAGAAGCACAGCAGGACTGTCAGGGAAGGGATGACCACCAGTACCCAAGAAAGAGACAGCCAGCTGCTGGAGGCTTCTATCTAACTCCAGCCTTGAGCTGGCCTTCTTACCCCTGTGCCTCTGGGACTGGTGGACTCTCACTGACCCACCCCATCTTCCGCCAGTTCTGGAATGGCAAGGTCGGAAGGAGCCCTGCCGCCCTGTGCTTGTGCACCTGCAGCCAGGCCAGATCCGGGTGGTAGATGGCAGGCTCTCCGTACTCCGTACTGTTCAGCTGCGGCCACCACAGCAGGTCAACCTCATCCTGTCCAGCAACCACGGACGACGTACTCTGCTGCTGAAGATCCCCAAGGAGTATGACCTGGTACGGTCCAGCTCCTTATCGGGCAGGAGTACTGGTCCAGGAAGCAGGCTTCTGAGATTTAGTTCCTAGATAAAACTGGTAAACCTAATAGGTTAATACATGTGAATATATCTGTCCTTCCTTGAGTCTGCTCAGGGACATGGTCTCCACAATCCCTTCTACTCTTAAAGATGAGACTGTCTCCTCCCTTTCTAAGGACTTCCCAGTTGGTCCTAGCTGGGAGTCCTTAAAAGGAGCCAGGCCCCCTTCGTTGTCTTTCTTATTTCAAGGTCTTATTTATTTATTGTAGAGGTTCTAGGGGTGGGGGTGGCTAAAGGAGGCTCTGGCTGCAGCTCACTCACAGTTCCTCTGACCTCCCTGCCATCCCCTTCCTCCTCCAGTACAGAATAGAAAGGAGGCATGGCTTAGTGCATGGGCCTTTGAATGCTAGTGCTGCAGCTATAAGCCAGCCAGTCAGCCCCACTGTAAAGCAACGTGGCTCTTTTCAGTGCCCTGGCCCAATGACATAATCCATGTATACTGCCTGACTGTGAGAAGACTTGATAATAGTTGCCCGCTCTCCTGTAGGTGTTGCTGTTTAACGTAGAGGAGGAGCGGCAGGCGCTAGTGGACACCCTTCGGGTGATTCTGAAGGAGAGTGGGCTGCACTTCCAGGAGTGGGAGCTTCGGGAGCAGGAGCTCATGAGGGCAGCTGTAACCCGGGAGCAGCGGAGCCACCTCCTGGAGACCTTTTTCAGGCACCTCTTCTCCCAGGTGTGCACATGGGATCGGATCTGTCCTTGTGTGTCTGACTGTGCTGATGTCTTTACCTGTGTGAGGACAGGAGGAGGGCTCCAGGGACAGCCATAAACCCTGAGTTCTATACTAGTAATCAACTTCATTGCTGTTTTTAGACAAGCCACCTGATCTGTCAGGCAGTGCTTGTGTTCCCTACCCTGCCTCCAGCTATGAGGCCCCTTTCAGGTGATACTCAGAAAGGGACTTCTCTGTGTGTGTATAACTTCTTTCTCCTCAGGACTGCTCAGCTTTCTGCCCCCACTCACCTCAAGCTTCTCAGCTGGTGACAGAAGCTCAGCTAACTATGGGCAGTGTGGAGACAATGACAGCCCCAGCTCCATGCCCTCCTTAGGGATTTGCAGCTGCCAGAGACTACCATTCATGCTAACTCATTGCTGTCAAGTTGGAATTGGCTAATAGCTGACCCTCCATTGAGTTGGTGAAGGCTTTGTATCGCACAGGAGGATATTGCCCATGTTTTCTCTTGAGAAGCAACTAGTAGATTTGAGCCACTAAAGACACCACCTTTGGGTTAGCAGTGCAACTCCTTATGGACTGGGCCACCAGAGTTCATTAATACCCATATGACTTGTTTTTGAAAGCTATTGAGTGGACGTAGGGAAACAAGATAGAGAGAAATGCCAGGGCTGCATTCAACACTTAGCATAGAAATAAAGGCGGCTTAGAAGCAGCCTAGCAGAGTAGAAGAATCATAAAAGATGTAAGAGAAACGCATCATGATCCTCCCACCGGAGGAGTTATATCCCACTAGGAAGATAGAGAGTGCATAGAATGAATGGCAAAGAATGAGTCTGCAAAAGTTATTGAGGAAATAGCTGATCTAGAAGATAAAGAAAAGTAGTGAGTTTTCAGGCTGGTGTAAGTTCTTGGTGAAGGTGACATTTGGTAAGATCTCAAAACCTGGAAAATTTTTCTCTTTTATTAATTTTAATGAAAGTTTACAGAGACTTAGGGTTTTCGGTCATTCATTTTTGCACTTTTCTCCCTGCCCATTCTCTCCCCCCACCCCCCAGTTCACTCCTCTCCTTATAAAGTAAAAGACAAACTTTTTCATTGCTATGCAATCCCTCCCCCAACTTCACGCCACTGTGCAGCCTTCATTCTGGACTCCTGTCATGACAATAATACCCAATCATATATCCGTTTAAACAGTTCTCTCCCTCATCTGTTTCAATACCGTATACATCATTCCTCCCCTCCTTCTCTGTCTTCCCTCTATCCCAATGTCAGCCCTGTTTTACAGCAGTGGCCCTATGCAATATTTGTCCCTTTGTGACAGATATATTTCACTCAGCATAATGTCCTCCAGGGTCATCCATTTTGCATAATATTTCATGAGTTTCTTAAAACTTGGGAAATTTTTTACTTAAGGGAAAAAAAGAAGAACTAAAAAGAAGTCATGGAAAGGAAAAACAAATCCTTGTGGAGAAAGAACACTGGCTGGGGACAGGTTTAATGAGGTCTTGTGAGTTGCTGTTAAGTCAGTTCCAACTGATGGTGACCTTAGGTATAAAAGAGCAAAACATTATCTGCTCTTGCGTCATTGTTATGATCACTGCTAATTTTTAGTACATTTTTGCTATTATATCAGCCTATCTCATTGAGGGGATTTCTTATTGTAACTAATCCTCTGATTTGCCAAACATAATCGCTTTTCTAACTATTAGGTTTATGAGGGGAAGCTACTGTTTAATGATCATCTATTATGTGCCAGACATATGTAGTATGTCATTTTATCTTCAAGCTAGCTGAACTTGAGCATGCATAAATAGGACGAGAGATCCAAGGAAGCTCAGGGTGGGTGGGTTGGCAGCACTTTTGAAAACTCTCATTTCAGGGCGTGGGCAAGATGTAGACATCACCAGGATGTTCAGGAGGCATCAGGGATGGGGCATTCCTGCTGTGTTCTGGGAGGAACCTCCAATCCCTTATATCTGCATAGTGCTCAGAGCTTCTCAGAACAGTTTCTACAAAACTTCTCTTGTTACTTCTCATAATAACTCTGTGGATTAGTAGGGCAGATGAGGAAATGAATCCCAGACAATTGAAAAAAGTTGCATGAGGTCACAATGCGAGCAGGTGATAAAGTTGGGACATGAACTTGAGCCCATTACCTCTAGCCCCAGATTCTTTCCACTAAAGCACCTTGTTATATAAACAACCAGGTTTCTTGGACTAATCAGGCTCAGGCCAGTGGCTCCCACTGACAGGCAGGAAAGACAGGCCCTGTGACTTTCATGCAGCCTGCCTCCTTCACTGTCTGTTCTCCCCACGCCAAGCAGCCTCTGAATAAACTGGAGATGCTCTGTGATGATGAGAATGTCTCTGTCCCAAGACAGAGCTTTTCCCCAGCATAGCCAAGGCCTGGCCTTAGAACTCTTTTGGATGTGAGTGACAGTAACCTATCTGTTCGTGCTAGCATTGGCAAAAGGAAATTGATTCTGAGAAAGCAGCAAATGAAACCTATCTCCCCTATGCCACCTCTGCTTTCTCTGTGCCTCTACTTCGTTCTTTCTCTGTCTCTGAGCACTTTGGAGGACAGTCCACACTGCTGAAGTTTTGTTGAGCCTGTCATGTTAAGACAGTAGACTGGCAAAGGCTTCTTAGTGTAACTTCTTAGAGTATTCCAAGATGCTGTCAGTTTCCTGAATTTCAGATCCCCAGTGTGGATGGCAAAACCTATAGCATGTTGCAATGCTAATCAAAAAGCCACATGACTGGTAGCTCAAATCTACCAGCTACTCTGTGGGGAGAATGATGTACATTCCCTTTCAATTAAGTTTGTAGCTCCAGAAACCTACAAGTTGCTCACTGTGAATCAGAATTTACTCAGTGGCACTGAGTTTGAGTGTGCACTTTTGAACTTAGGTTAAGTATGCATTCCTAGTCAAGTCAGTTAAGGTCGGGATTCTGTGAATCAAATGAGGCCCCTGGGACCCAGGACAAATGAGGCTGTGTTCAGGTAACAGTACAGACACCCCAAAAAGTGATTTCTGTAAGCCTCAATTAACCTTCAAGTCAAGAAAGCTTTGTATTCTTCCCTTCCCTCTGTCACTGCCCAAATGCAGGTGCTGGACATTAACCAGGCAGATGCTGGGACTTTGCCCCTGGACTCCTCACAGAAGGTTCGAGAGGCCCTGACATGTGAGCTGAGCAGAGCTGAGTTTGCCGAGTCTCTTGGCCTCAAGCCACAGGACATGTTTGTGGAGTCCATGTTCTCTCTGGCCGACAAGGATGGCAACGGCTACCTGTCCTTCCGGGAGTTCCTGGACATCCTGGTGGTCTTCATGAAAGGTGAGGATAGAGGGAGTGATTGTCCAGAAAAAGGATGGACGGGGACTGGAAACTCAGGCTAGAGAGTGGCTGACCTGGAGGTGAGGAGGCATGGAGGACAGATCTCCAGTCATGATCAAATATCTGGAAGCATTCTAATTATGGATCAGGAAGCAGGGAGACCCCTACTACTTACAGAATTGAATCACACTGGTTTGAGGTTTCTTCTAGTCAGAGGGTTCAGGCAGGTGAACTAGGGCTGTGCTCATGGGTTTCTTCTTGCAGGCTCCCCTGAAGAGAAGTCTCGCCTTATGTTTCGCATGTACGACTTTGATGGGAATGGCCTTATTTCCAAGGATGAGTTTATTAGGATGCTAAGGTTGGTTCTATGGCACAGCTGGGGGAAAGAGATGGGACATGAAAGAGGGAGAAAAGGGATAATGACTAGGGACTCTCTCCTTACCCTCATCTCCAGGAACTTAGAGTTAGTACAAGGCTTGGGGGTTCAGGCAGTCTGAACCCCTTCATATGGACTCTTAAGAGCTGGTGGGAATGGCCATTCTGGCACTCAAGTTCCTCCATAGGATCTGATCGTTCCTCTCTTTCCTAACCCCAGGTCCTTCATTGAGATCTCTAATAACTGTCTGACCAAGGACCAGCTGGCCGAGGTGGTGGAGTCCATGTTCCGGGAGTCAGGCTTCCAGGACAAGGAGGAGCTGACATGGGAAGACTTCCACTTCATGCTGCGGGACCACGACAGCGAGCTCCGCTTCACACAACTCTGCGTCAAAGGTGAGGTGATCTGGTTGATAAGGCAAACTTATCCAGTAGACAAACAACACAAAGGGCCTACATACTTCCAGGAAAACAGAAAAATGTTTAATTGTTTGAACATCAGAAGAAAACATATTCTGTGCAAGTGTGTGTGTGTCTATGTTGGGATGTGTGTGCCTATGTTGGTATTCCATTATATCCCCAGTGTAGTGTTCAGAAAATGTTTGAGTATGTGAAAAGCTACTTCTCTGTCCTTCCTCCTACTTCCTGTACAGCCTGTGTCTGACTCAAGTAGGAGGGAGCTAGAGTTGTGAAGAGTGCGGAGGTAGCAGGCACCGGGGGTTTGTCAGCTCTAGGCTGTTATGGTTTCTTCTCTGTTTAGGATTCTCGCTGAGACATGTTAAAACTAAACCCAGCCCCTCCCAACATCATGAGAACCTGAGGGGGCTGAACAGCCTCAGTAAGGGAGGGACAAGTGAGTCAAGACACAGATGGACATCTAATCAGGGCTTCTCCTGTTGAGGGGTTCAAAGAGTGAGGGGGAGTTGGTAGGGAGGATACTCAGCAGACCTGATTCTGCAGCTCTTTACCTTTCCCTGGCAGCCAGGGCGGTGTGGCATCTGGGCCTGAGGGCAGACACAGGGGCCTGGAAGTGAGCCCAGGCCACCGAGTTCCTGTAATATCGAGCCTCTGCTTGGGGTGGAGGTTAGGACAGTCTTAGGGAAGGAGGATTGGTAGAAGTTAACAGTGAGAATGGTTATGCTGACTTTTAACAGTTGTGACTTACTCTCCCAAGCTTTATTTAAAAAAATGTTAAACCTACAGATAAGATATAAGAATAGTGCAACTAACATCCTTATATCCTCCACCTAGATTTGCCATTTGTTAGCTTTTACCACATTTCCTGTTTGCTGAAAATAGAAATTTGAGAATTAGTGTCGATCTCTTTATTTTACTTTAAACACTATGGTTTTATGAAGTTCCGTTTTTAATCACTTTTTGGCCTCAGAGCTATAGACCAGGAATATGGTAAAGATGGTTTAGCTCTTGAAAGTGACCTCTAATTTCCCAGGCCTCTGTTGAGGACCCAGATTTACAACTCAGTCCTTCTCTGCCCCTTGGCTCTCAGCTCTCAGCCTAGACAGAAGAGCTGCTCTTCATTTTCCCCTTCACAATTTTATTATGTACATTTTCAAACTTAGAACATTTTATTCCTCATATACCCATTACCTACATTTAACTCCTGGGAAGGTTTTAGTTGGAGGGATTTAAGCATGGTTTCTGTGTCAAGATGGACTGAGCTGGTTACATCAATTTCCTGAACTCTACCCCATAAGCCTGATACCTGTTCCAGAAACGGGTCTGACTCAGGAGTTCCTTCATTTCAGGCCCTTCCCCGATCCCTGTGGTGGGTTCATCTCACACTGGGGACAAGGCCTGCGGGCCTGGAAATCCAAACAAGACTTCCATTGGTCAGAGATCCTGAGCAGTATTTCAACATGGGCAGGGGATGCTGTATGTTTGAGCCAGGCCAACCTGGGCCCTGGGTGCAGAACTTCTCTTGAGCACAGCTGTGCATTGCAGGGGTGGAGGTGCCTGAAGTAATTAAGGATTTCTGCCGGCGTGCCTCCTACATCAGCCAGGAGAAGCTCTGGTGAGCCCCCATCCAGGAAAGGTTGTGGCAGGGGGTGGGATTGAGGAGCTAGTCTTTATCTGTCCCAAATAACTGGAGTCAGGGCTGACACTAGCCAATTAGGAAAAGGTGACTTAATAAGAACAGAACTGGCTGGCTTTCAATGTTCACTTGCTGCCTGGGTCAGATGCCCATGTAAGGGATACGGCCACATGTGATGGCCTTTAGCTGCACTCCAAGGGCCTGCCCAGCTCACTTCATTGTTGGGTCTTTGTGGGAATGGCTGCTGTCCTCTGGCTGAGCAATTGGACTCTTCCTTGACAGTGTGGGTCTAGAATAACAGGGGCATCAAAAGACAGTGGCTAGGTGGTCAACATTTTTCTCTCCTGCCATTTTCATTCCAGTCCTTCTCCCAGAGTGAGTGCCCGCTGTTCCCACAACAACCTGGAGGCCGAGGCAACACTACAAAGACTGCAGTGCCCCATGGACACAGACTCTCCCCAGGAGATTCGACGGAGGTTTGGCAAGAAGTAGGTCTGTTCTTCCCCTTAACTCCAGGCAGTTCATCCCATTACTTCAGTAATGAAGCATGCACTGATTACTTTGTGTCAGGCATTGTGCTGGACATGTGGGTGAGAGCAGAATGGATAATCCCTACTCAAGCATTTCCCAATCTGGTGAGATAGACTTGTGCATTGCTAATTACAATGTCCCAATAATAGACCTTATAGCAGAGGTGAGTGTAAGGGGCCCTGGAGCCCAGAAAAAGCCAATACCTTTGCCTGAGAGTTCAGGGAAGGCTTCCTGGAGGAAAGATCCTTTGAGCCTTCAGCAAAGCCTGATGGAAATTGGGAGCTACAGGCCTGGGAAGCGAGAGGGCTGTTCTAGGTAGGCTCTAGGCTAGATGGATGAGATGAGCTCCCCTATATGATTACTTGGCAAGCCACTCCTCACTATTTAAGGGAGCTCTGGTAGCTTCAACAAGACCTTCAACAAGGAGGACACTTGCATTTAAGGCCAAGCCCTTGTCTCCATTTTGGGAAGTGGGTGAAGTGACTGGACTCTGTAAGATGGGCTTTCTTGTTTTGGTTGAGGGTCATTGTGCAATGTTTTTTGGTTTTTGGTTTGTTGGAGTTTTTATTATTATTATGAAAGTCTCTTGTTTAGAGTCAACAAAACCTTCCCGAGGGCCCTTACATTTAATAAATTTGGTTGGAAGGATTCTCTTTAATCCTTTGCTGCTATATTTTGGAGTAACATTCTTCTAAGTCATACAACACTCTTTTGTCAATTTGCTGTGTTGAGGTAATTTGGGTTTGCTGTGATGCTGAACCTTTTACCGTTGGGGTCTCAAATGCCATAATGGCTGCCCAAGGTGGACAGTGTTTGGTGGAGCTCCCAGTTTTTAGACAGGTTGGGAAGCAGGAGTGGCATCCACTTCCATAACCACATGCCTCTGGAAACTCTATGAACTTGGAGAAACGATAGTCATAGAAAGGCCTCAGGTCTTTTGTTCATGGAGTCGCTGAATCGTGTACTACTCGATGGCAATCAACAACTGGTAGCTTAAGAGTTGAGCTGCCAACCGAAAGGCCTACAGTTCGAATCCACCAGCTGCTCCCGGGAGAAAGATGGACTGTGTCCTCCATTGTGATTAAGTGTCTTTAAAAACCCACTGGAGGGTCAACTATGGGTCCGGTTTAGACTCAGCAAGGCACACAACAACAACAACAGGATAGCCCTTGGGGTCTGAGCTCTGCGTCCCTTCCTCCGGTGCTCCACTGGCGCTGGCTCCGCTGGGGTTGTCACCAAGCCGCTCTGTCTCGCAGGGTAACGTCGTTCCAGCCACTGCTGTTCACCGAGGCGCACCGAGAGAAGTTTCAGCGCAGTCGCCGCCACCAGACTGTGCAGCAGTTTAAACGCTTCATTGAGAACTACCGGCGCCACATTGGCTGTGCGGCGGTGTTTTACGGCGTCGCCGGGGGGCTGTTCCTGGAGCGGGCCTACCGTGAGTGACAAGTGACAGCCTTGGGGGTGGAGCCTCCGGTGGGACAGGGCAGGTCCGGGGCGTGGCCTGAACTTAGTGAAGGTCCTGGGAACCGGGTGACATTGAGTGGCAAGCAGCCTGGTGGGCGTGGTCACCCTCAGTGCTTGGGACGTGACCTCGCTGAGCCCCTCTCCCCTTCTGCACTGACCCGCCCTCCTGCCTGCTCCCCCTCCGCAGACTATGGCTTTGCTGCTCACCACAAGGGCATCACAGACACCACACGCGTGGGCATCATCCTGTCTCGGGGAACGGCGGCCAGCATCTCCTTCATGTTCTCCTACATCCTACTCACCATGTGCCGCAACCTCATCACCTTCCTGCGGGAGACCTTCCTCAACCGCTACATCCCCTTCGATGCTGCTGTGGACTTCCATCGTCTCATTGCCTCCACTGCCATCGTCCTCACAGGCAGGGCCTCCTAGGATTCTTTCCTTATTCCCATCCTTGCTGGCTTCCCTTCCTCTGAGTGCCAGCTCCCTGTCTTTTTGTCCTTTTGACACTGTTCTTTCTGGCTGGTCCATCCCCTTTGGACTTTTCCCCTCTTGCAAGTTGTCTTTTCCTTTCCATCTCTGCCTGGATGTGTTAGATGCACCCTCAATAAGGATGAAATTAATCAAGGCAATTGTGAAGTACATCCAGGAGCCCCTCATTGCCAAATGCTGCCTCAGCCCTGGCTTTCAAGGCCACTTCACCAGCCTCTAGTTGACTCGGTTCTAACACCTTAGAATGAGCACATAATATGTTACCTCTCTGGGAGGATGTTTGTGTTTTTACAATATGACTCTGCGAGAAACCAGAAGAAGGAACTCATAAGGTTATGTTCATGTATGGTGTGGGTATATGGAGTTTAGGGGGGAAGGACCATGAGACTGTTTCGAGATCAGAAGTCCAGAACCTTAGGCCTTTTTTGCAAGCCCCTGTGTTTGTCCCTGGTCCTCCACTTTGAGCTGAATGGGTTAAGCCACACACACTGGACTGCTCTAGGCTCACCACCCTGGCCTGTCTTTCTTAGTCTTACACAGTGCTGGCCACGTGGTGAATGTGTACCTGTTCTCCATCAGCCCTCTCAGTGTCCTGTCCTGCCTCTTCCCTGGTCTCTTCCACAATGATGGGTGAGTATGAGTGTGAGAGAGAGAGAGAGAGAGAGAGAGAGAGAGAGAGAGAGAG
>NW_006399776.1:1256349-1289770 GCF_000299155.1 Elephantulus edwardii | reverse complement strand
GAAGAAGTAAGTTCTCTGCCTCAGGGAACAAGGATCACATCACTTTGCAGGTGAGTGCAGACTGAAGCATCTCAGAGTTTTCAAAAAAGGCCAAATGAGCAGCCCAAGCTCCCAGTATAGTAGAAGGAAGGGAAAACCAGTAGTACCTGGTTGAGGTGGCTTTTCTGGAGGGTCGTTTCTGGAAATTCCAGTAACCCCCTCTTACGGTACTTCCCTGCTGCCCCTTCTTCCCAGATCTGAGTTCCCCCAGAAGTATTACTGGTGGTTCTTCCAGACTGTGCCAGGTAAGTTTTTCTTGCCTACATGGTAAGAATTTCTGTCCCAGCCTCTGGGTTCTGGCTGCTGTTGCAGCAGCCCAAACTCCATCTTTCACAAAGAAATATGCTCTGTCCTTAAGGACTCTCCTGGTGATAGGAGATCCTGCAATCTCGATCTTTCTCTCAGGAGCCTGGCTATGATCCAACTGGTATGGTGTGGTAGGTTATCTTTCTGTGTGGGAGTGGACTTCCCCACAATACACACCTACCCTGACAGGGGCCTTGAGCAATCCTTTGTCCCAGACACCTGGAGGAGGAACCAGGCTCTTTATCAACCCAGACAAAGGCCCACCTTGTAGTCTGTGTTGACAAGGGCTATTTAGGGGCATTTTCTAACTCCACATAATCACGCATTTTAAAGCTATTAGCTGTGAAGCTCATCAAATTCTTCTTGAACCTATTTGTTTTCAGTCTCTTCCCTCCTTGGGGTAGCATATTTCCTTACATGCACTTCTGTCTGTGAAACATAGCTTTTTTTCCCACCTTAATCCTAAAATGATCCTCTTTGAACTTCAGAGGGTTCCACTAATTCCTGTGCTCTGGGATTTAGAGGATAAAATTGTATTCGTGCTTTCCTCTCCTTTCAGGACTTTACAGGCTTTGGTTAGATCCCTTCTTAACCTTTGCTTTTTCAAACTGTAGGGCTCTGATCTTCTAATTTCTGCCTCTCTTCTCCCTGAGCTCTCCAGGAGTCATTCTTTCCCTAGGTTTCTCCTTCCCTCCCAGCAGCCCAGCTCCCTGAGTTGCTTCAGCCAGATCTGAAGTCCTTCCCGGGTTGGGAGTGGGTGCATCAGTGATAGTGAGCAGGGATGGTCCCACTCTCACTGACTGCTCAGTGGCAGTGGCATGTTCATGCTGCGTGCTGCGGTGGCCCAGTGGTGAAGCAGTGCAACAATTCAGACCAAGTTTTGACCTAGTGAGAGCAAAACTTGGTATTTCCAGCATCTAGCCCAGAGTAGAGGGCCCATGCCTCCAATCCATCACCATATTATTTATGTAAAGCTCATGGTGTGCCAGGCCCTCAGGATTCAATGGTTAACTAGCTTGCCCTGACTCCTTCTCTTTTGAATCTGAGGGTCAAGAAAGTGACAGACATGAAACAACAAAGACACAAATGCTTAAAAAAATAATGACAGTGTTGACAAGGGCTCTGAGGGATCAGTAAAGTCTGTGACCAAATATATGGGGGTGGAGAGAGACAGAAGAAGATGCTGAGGCTACCCTGCTGCAATGCCAGGTGACCTGGACCTCAGGAAGTCTCAGAAAAGCCCCCCTTTTCCTTTCACCCCTAACTCCACAGGCCTCACGGGAGTTATGCTGCTCCTGGTGCTGGCCATCATGTATGTGTTCGCCTCCCACCACTTCCGCCGCCGCAGCTTCCGGGGCTTCTGGCTGACCCACCACCTCTACATCCTGCTCTACATCCTGGTGAGGACAGCTGGCGGGGAGTCAGGCCAGTGGGGTCTGGGCTGGACATTCCCAGGGAGGCGGTGAAGACCGGGACATCACTTCTCCCTTCCTTTAACTATGCCAAGTACACTTTGACTCTTCTACAGCCTTCTTAACAGAGATTAATGTGAGACTGGCTGATAGGCTGACCTCAATAAGAAGCACTTACAACGATGACTCCCTGGTATGGGATTTGCAGTAGTAGCCCCACCAGGCTGATTGACATTCCTTACTGATAACCCCACATTATTTCTGCACAGCCAGTCATTCTCTACTTTGGATGGCTGGTTTTGGCTCCTAGGTAGACCTCTTGTACTTAAGGGAGCATCACTCTTTTTAGAGGAGCATAGCTCAAGCCAATTTGCAACTTAATGTTCCCATATGGCTTTCCAAGATACCAACTGTCCTCCTTGTTTCTCCTTATCTTGTTCTTCTGCTTCCCTTCCTTCACTTTCCCTTCATTCCCCTCTCTGTTCCCCTCATCCCTTTCCTAGGTTTGTCATCAGCTGCTTCAGCTGATCACTTCTAGAACAGAGTCTGAGATCTGTGCTTCTGTGTTATGGCTCCGCTTGCCTGCCTTCCTCATAGGCAAAAGGCATCTCCCCAAAAGACACTCTGAGAGCCTCAGTTGGAATCCAAACTGACCCCAGGGCCCCAGCTGTCCCCATTTCTTGATCTCTTGACTGCCATCCTCCAAGAAGCAGAGCGCTATGCCTGCCCTGCCTATCTCCTGTCTCCAGGCAGAACTGCATGTGGGCTCCCCCTTGTTCTAAGACACAGGGAGAGAGCCTACCATGGCCTCCTCAGGGTGGTTCCTGCTGTGGGACCTGCCCCTTCGCAGGTACAGTTCTTGTCTCACATATACATAGGAGACTGTTTCTATCTTGTCTGTGTCCCAGCCCTTCATGGTTCTGAAGATGACTACTCTGTCCTGGCTTAGGATGTTTCCTAGAACTAGGCTGTTTATTCCAGAAACTTCTTTGGTAGTTGTGGCCAATTTCTCCATCCCTCCCCACCTTCTTGATAATGGGTGGAGTCCTAGCGTCCTTGGTTAGTTTCTGTTGGGGGTGGAGCTAATGTTACTGTACCTGCTAATAAAACAGCTTCTTTGAACTAGGTGGGATACTGAGAGGTTTCCTGGGGCTCAGACTCCTTTTTGATTTATCCCTGAATTGTAGGTTCAGAGCTGCCCTTCTGCCAGTAGGGAAGTCAGGAATTCAGAAAGGAATGGCAGCCCCTCTACTGGGTGGTCCTGATCCTGGGAACTTAGGAGCCACTTATCTGATAGGAGATGGAACCTAAGTACCCTCTTTCTTTGTACTTGTCCCAAGTGTGGGCACTTGGCTGTGGGCAGAGAGAAAAGTTAGTTACAGGCAAAGTCTGCTGTGTAGAAAAGACCTAGGGGAAGTGTTTAGCCCCCAGCTTCTGCCTGGAGAAGGCAGGGCTAGTATGTCAAATGAGCTGGCTGCTTGCTCCCCAGTGCTCTAGCCAATGCTGAGACTGCAGTGGCTTTGTGGTTTAAAAGTAAAACCAACACAAATAGAGATGTATACACAGAGGAGTATGAAGTCACTCTGCTACTGCACTCGGCCTGGTTGAATGCTCTGAAAGCCTGAGGCAAGCATGGGTTCTACCAGTGAAAGGGGGAGAGAATAAAGCAAAGCCAGTATAGAGAAGGGCTAGAGAGGTTTAAGCTCGTCCTCCAAGGGAAGGGTCAAAAATGTGGAAGCACCCGGCGGGAGAAAGGCAAAGCTGAATAAAGAACAAAATTCAGTTAAATGGGTATCTGTTGAAAATCAGTATATGCTAGCTATATGCTAGATCTAGCCAAGGACAGAGAGACATCTAACTTGAGGAACTGAAATTTGCTACATCTTTTAAGTGCCACATGAAACAATTGGAATGAACAGACCATGAAGGCTTAGTTGCTGAGCTGAGGGCTCCAAACTGTTATAGGAGCTTATCAAAGGGAGTTTCTTTTGGGTTAAACTAGTTGGAGAAGGCTTTGGGGAGGAGATGGAACTTGGGCCAGGCCTAAAAGCCTACTTGTGGTTGGGTTGAGTGGAAACTGAAGAGCATTCCAGGTAGAAGGGAGGGCACGAACACAGGTGTGGAGGTGGGAATGCCAATAGAATATTCAGGGGACCAAGGAGATGACCTTGGCTGTGAGTGATCGGTCACAGGGTTGTGGCAGGACACCGTGGAGGAGTGGAGGCTACAGCTGAAGTGGAGGAGCTGTGGCTCAGTTGAGAAAGCATATCACATGGAAGAAGGTAGAAAGAGAAGAGCGAGGATGAGGAAATGAGGCTTGGATAACATCTATGTTTAGGGGTGGGAAAAGACTAGTGCCAGCAAGGAGCTGGAACATGCGGGCCTGAGAGGGCCAGACAGAACAAGCAGAGCCTTGCTGCAGAGACCAGGGGAAGAGACAGTGTTAAGAGGGAGAAGTCATGAGTGCTGCAGGCTGCATGAGATGATAGTGAACATGGCTAGAAAGGAGACTCTGGGAGTTTATGGGTCTAGTAAGCCTTCAGGGAGCAGGTCCTGAGGAGTAGTGGTGGCAGAAGTCAACCAACCAAGCCCCAGAATCAAATTGGGGGTCAGGGTCAGGTAGGGACAGGTCATGCCTGATTACTCATTAGAAAAGCTTTTCCAAGAAAGGACCAGAACTAGATAGTGCCAGACTGTGACTTTATGCAGAAGGAGGAGAAGTTAGAGCATTTAGTCTCTGAAATTAGTCAGTCAGTCATTGCCATTGAGTTGGAACCAACTCATAATTGACGATCCCCCAACAGGTTTGTAAAGCCATAAATCCCATGGGAGATTGGATTGCCCATCTTTCTCCCAGGGAGCCACTGATAGGTTCATACCGCCAGAGAAGTGTGATCTTTGGGTTAGCAGTGCAAATCCCTACAGACAATGACACTCTAACTCAGAACTCATTGCCATCGAGTCAGAACTGACTGCTAGTTGGCCCTCCAGTGGGGTATTCAGAGGCTATACTTTACAGAGGAGGGGAGTGCCCATCTTGTTGCCTAAGAGCAGCTGGGGGATCCAAGCCTGCCTTTGGGTTGGCAATGCAACCCACTCACTTTAATCTCTAAAAGGAGAGGATAAATTGAGGAAACACCTTTCCTTGACTTAACCATTATTGAGTATACCATGTGCCAGGCAGAAACATCAGGAGCTGACAGTATAGTGATAAACAAATAGGTCCAGTTCCTATCTTACAGTCCAGTGGGGAACACAACAAATAACATATAAATGAATTAGAAGACAAAATGACGATGGCTGATGTCAAGTGCTTTTAACACATTGCCGCAAATGTCGGTTATACATGGGGGGCGGGAGGGAGTTTTTCTAAGCACGGTTGTCAATTTAAAAGTGTGCAGCAACGTGTTAAAGGAGTTAATAGGGAGATCTGATTGAGGGAATTGAGGGAAGGCCTTTAAATGAGATGGATCCATGGAAGAACCTGGAAGGGTATTCCTGGCAGAGGGAACCACGAGTGCAGAGGCCTTGAGGCAGAGAGCAGTTGTTATGTTTGAGGAACAGAAAGGGAGAGATGCTGACATGCAAAGGCTTAAGTATCTCAAGGCCTTGTAGTACAATGGGAAATCCTCTACGGCTGGGGCTGGAAATTTTGAGCTGGAGATGATGTGATATCATAACCTTTCTATAAAGTCATACTGGCTACCCTGGAGAGATGCAGTCCCAGTGGCTCCAGAGGAGCAGTGATAGACCAGTGAGGCAGTGAAGTGTAGGGGTTCAGATGGAAAACCACATTACTTGATCAGAAAGACCAGCTTACACCGGGCAGAGATGGAGGAAGTGGATGAATCCGTTGTCCTCTCAAAGTGGTGTCATCATGGAGCTTTTGAGGATGCAGTTGGGCGTGTGTCAGTTTTGAAGACTGGAAACACTATACATTGTGAAGGTGGACTGAATGTGTTATGTGGGGTGGAGTGGAATACAGGGTTCTAAGGCCCAGACTGGCTCAGCCTCTGTTGTGGATTTGACTGAATCTAAGCTGTACTAATTGGTCGTGTCTCCAGCTCATCATCCATGGCAGCTTCGCCCTGATTCAGATGCCCCGTTTCCATCTCTTCTTCCTCGCCCCGGCACTCATCTATGGGGCAGACAAGCTGGTGAGCCTGAGCCGGAAGAAAGTGGAGATCAGTGTGGTGAAGGCTGAGTTGCTGCCCTCAGGTACCAGCTTGGTGGCTTTCAGGGGACCGCTGAAGATGCTGACAGGACAAGGGCAGGGCCTGGAGCACAAAATCTTCTGACCTTGACTCAGTGGAGGTAGTATAAGTGCTTAGGGTGACAGAACTGGGAGAGCTGGGGACCTGAGTGTCTCTCTTACAACAGAAAGAGGAGGAGCCCAGGCCAGGCTGTGTGGGACTGGTCTATGGGGTATAATGGATCTTGGTTCACAGAGGCTTCTCCTTCTATGATTTAGAAGTAGGGCAGAGCTTAGACTTTAGGTGGGCGACCTCTCTGGAAGTCATATTATTGTTAAGTTCAGAGCAAGGGCCTTTTATCTGTCCCCTCCCTGCCCAGGAGTGACCCACTTGCAGTTTCAGCGACCTCAAGGTTTTGAGTACAAGTCAGGGCAGTGGGTGCGGATCGCCTGCCTGGCCCTCGGGACCACCGAGTACCACCCCTTTACACTCACCTCTGCACCCCATGAGGACACGCTCAGCCTGCACATCCGAGCAGCAGGGCCCTGGACTACCCGCCTCAGGGAGATCTACGCATCCCCAATGGGTGATGGCAGCGCCAGATACCCAAAGGTGCCCAGACCCACACCTGCTGTTCCACGTGGTCCCACATCCCCTTAGCTGACTTTGGCTCTGCAGCACGAGATTCCCCCACTCTCCCACCCCTCCTCCATCCATAGCTGGTTGTTCCTATTAATAGCACAGGTGTCTTCCTTCTCCCTACTCCACAAAGCTGGGTCAGGCTAGCAGGGGTCTAAGATATCATTTTTTCCCTTTCTTTGCCTCACTTTACGCTTCAGAGTGAGAACAGTGACTAATCTTAACCCAAACTCACCCTCTTTCATCCAGCTATACCTCGATGGACCATTTGGAGAAGGCCATCAAGAGTGGCATAAGTTTGAGGTGTCAGTACTGGTGGGAGGGGGCATTGGGGTCACCCCCTTTGCCTCCATCCTCAAAGACCTGGTCTTCAAGTCATCTGTCAGCTGCCAAGTGTTCTGTAAGAAGGTGAGTAAGTACCCCTTCTTCCCACCAGTCATGACCTCCTCCTCCCTGTCACTGTACCTATCTGTCCCTCTCTCCTGCCTCCTTGATCTGGGTAAGGACAAAAGCTGAAACCCACGGCAGGGCAGGATAATCACGGATCCCGTAAGGACAGTTGGTTCCTAGATCCCTCAGGGCTCCTGGCTAGCTCCCAAAGGCTCACTCTCAAACATGGGTGCCCCACCTAAAATTTGTTTCTGGGAAGTCTAAGCAGGACTAGAGAGAGGTAAAAAACCTCATTTCTTATTACAGAAGAGACCAGCATTTGAGAGTGTTGTTGGTCTGGATTTTGGTAGAGGGAAGGGCAGGCTTAGGGTGGGGCACTAGTGAAACTGGCTTGACTCTCAAGAGGAAGAGGAGAGGAGGTGGCAAGGCAGGGCCAGTGGGCTGGGCTGGCCACGGGGACACAGCCCAGGCCTTCAGGCCCCCTCCACACTGTCCTTTCACCTCATCCAGGACCTGGTGGCAGGCCCCTGCTCGCCTCTCTGGGCCTGGCAGGTGATTCGGGGTGCAGGAATGCAGCAGGCAGAGGCCTGGCCCAAGTGCTGTCAGCACTCAAAGTGACAGGCAGCTCCTCACCTCCAAGTGTCTGTCAGCTCTGCCTCTGTTTCTCCCCCTCAAAGGCAGGAGGTGCCAATCTACCTGGAGTGAGGTATCAAGGCAGCATTTACACCCTAGTTTCTATCACACCCCATCCCCGTCCTGAGGCTCCTCAGAAATGTCTCTCATCTGGGTCCTCTGCCTGTGGGCAGCCTCTACAGGAGGGGCCAGCAATTTGGGAAGCACTTCCCATTGGTAATAGGCCTGCAACTGACAATCACCAAGGGCTTTTTCTCACTTGTCCCAGGCTAGCTCTCACTCCCACCTCTCCATGCTCTGGGAGAGCTCTATCTCCTGCTCCAGAATGTAGCCCGCTGGCACCATACTCTCTCTCCACGGTTGTTTTTTTTGGGGGTGGGGGTGGGGGGGAGAAGCATATGTTTTACTGTAGTCAGGAGGGTTTTTATCCTCAGAATATAGACACTCCGAAGGTGAGTTACCTGGGCTGAGATGGGTCCCCATCATGAGCCATGTGTCCCCAGATCTACTTCATCTGGGTGACACGGACCCAGCGGCAGTTCGAGTGGCTGGCTGACATCATCCGGGAGGTGGAGGAGAATGATCGGCAGGACCTGGTATCAGTGCACATCTACATCACCCAGCTGGCGGAGAAGTTCGACCTCAGGACCACCATGCTGGTATGTCGGGGTCAGCCAGGCAGGGCAGTTCCATGGGTAGGACTGGTAGGGTAAAGCAGATGGCCTTGGTGGGTGGGTTGACAGGGAGTAGTTTGATCAAGTAGTTTGACCAGTTATCAAGCAGCAGAGCTGGTGACTCTGATCCTCAGTCTCTAGCTACATCACCCCACACCCCACCCCCATCTCTCATGAGCTGTGTGTGGGGTCTGGCTAGATACTGACCTTGGTTGTGCCTGGTTGACCTGCCCCTGCACCCCCAGTACATCTGTGAGCGGCACTTCCAGAAGGTCCTGAACCGGAGCCTGTTCACTGGTCTCCGCTCTGTCACCCACTTTGGCCGTCCGCCCTTCGAGCCCTTCTTCAACTCACTACAGGAAGTCCACCCACAGGTTAGTCCTTCCTTCATCCTCACATTCTCTTCACTTTATCATCTGCAGTCCAAGCAAAGCTCAGGGAAGAAATAGGCTATGAGAGCTGAATTGAGACCAGAATAGAAAAAGCTAGATGGGGGTCACCCTGAAGGATTAAGGGATTCAACAGTGGGTAGGGACATGCCACCTCTGAAGCCGTGACGCCTTCAGAAGGAAGAGTTCAGTGGCTGAGCTAGTCCAGGTCATAAACCAGAGCTACTCTTCACCATTAATTCTGTATCAACCTCACCCTAGACACTAAGCTAATTACCATAAGCATTGGGCTTTTCACTAGTCTCATAAATACAGTGCTGGATCTTAGTGAGACACTGAGTTGTCCCTCAGCTTGCACACTGATTCACCTGGCCCTATCAGGAATGCTTATCCAACACTCTCCAAAAAAGAGCCTGCTTTGTTAACACTGAGCCGGTTATCCTGAATACTAAGTGAACCTCCACCATGGACTCTTCTGTTCTTCAACAGGGCTATGAACACTGAGCTAGCCCTCCTTCTGAAAACCAAGCCAGCCTTCATTTCATCCTCTCACAACAGGTTCAGAAGATTGGGGTGTTTAGCTGTGGCCCCCCAGGCATGACTAAGAATGTGGAAAAAGCCTGTCAGCTCATCAATAAGCAGGACCGGACTCATTTCTCCCATCACTATGAGAACTTCTAGGCCTCCTGTGCAGGCCTCTGCCTACTCTCGAAGCAAGCACAGATGCATGCTCACACCTTATTTCTATACTTCCTGTTTCTGGCTGCTGCTTCAGCCTTTCCCCCTTCCCATATCCCAACCTTGGTCCAAGTAGCTATGGTCTCAGTCTGGAGAATGCATCTCAGTTTGGAGAAGTTTGGGGAATAGGGAGAGGATGCCTGTAGTTTGAGAGGTGAGAAGGCAAAGTTAAGCCTATTCCAGACTAAGAAAAACAAGAAACTCAAAACACTTGAGCTGATCTGTGTGTGTGTGTGTGTGTCTGTGAGCATAAGGATGAAGAAGGATGGAAGCACAGATGCTGGCATCTTAGAGCCTCCTACCCCAAAACCGTTCCCTCATTTGGGCTCCCTATTTTCAAAATGGCTAGAAATTGCCTTGGAAAGTATAGAAGCTGGACCCACAATGTATAGGAACCCCTTCAGCACTTTACTCTTAATGTTACACTAGTTTTCCTAAGTTGTTTTTTTTTAATGTAGTCAGACCCTAGCCCAGTACTCATCTATGCCATTTTCTTCTACCCTTCACTTCCCTCCCCATCCCGTCTCTAAGCCTTCTTTACAAATAAATCACCTTTCTGATCTCAGAGTTTATTTCTTTTGCCCCAGGATGGGGTGGAGCACTAGCAGAAGAGGCCACTCACCTGCCAGCTCACTAAGGCTGGTCCAGACATACACTCCACACCCTCCAGGTATCCACTGATTCAAGGGCCTCTCCCCCTGGGACCGCCTTCCTAATAAAAGGCCTCTCAGAGCGAGGCTATTGTAGTCCACTGGGTGGGAGGCACAGAGGGCATACAGTGGGTTCTGGAAGAGGTAGGCTGGGTGTGAAGGGCAGGATACAGCTTGGTGAGCCAGTCTGCCTGGTTTAATACAGGATCTTGGTTACTCTGTTCGTCTCTGGACAATGGGAGAGCTAGGCACCTGCTCCTAACATGAGTCTTCTAGGTAGAGGTGAACCTCTTTGTGTTTTCTTCAGCAACATGGACTACATTAAAAGGTAGGGCAACTTCTGAGATAATTTCTCTAACAATATCCAATTTCAAGGATCCATTCTATTGTCTCCATAGAATTTGAACACCAGTCAGGTTATATATCCTTGGTTTGAGGAATGCAGACACTGGCTTATTATTGTTAAATGCCATCAAGTCGGATGGCGACTCTGTGATCCTCACCATCCCTGATACACTCAAGCCTGTTCCAGCCACTGTCAGTCCATCTCGCAGAGACTCCAAAATCCTTTGATTCACCCTACATTTGGGGGTTACACTTTCGGTTTCTTGGAAGAAGCCCTCACACTCTTCGCAGTAGAGTGAGGGGTCTATTCTCAGTGTTTGTTCTGTGGGCATTCATTGCAAGGAGTTTGTTCGGTTTGCCCTGGGGGAGGGCGAGCCCGAAATGGCCTTACAGCCTCTCTGCCCATTAGTCCCGTGGGCAGCGGCCGGACTTCAACAGGTTCCAGATGGAGATATGGATCTGATCCCACCAGGGTCGCGGGTGGTTTGTGGCCCTGCGTGTGCAGTTATGGGCGCTGCCAGCAGGGGACGCGCGCGGCCGACTCGTCATATTCGACCCAGTGCCTTGAGTCAAAGCCTATGAGGTCTTCTCAGGACGCTCATCTCTGGAGAGTCTGAGAAGAGGGGGCCGTGTAGCCCCCTCTCACTTCTTCTGGAAAGAAAAGGGACCCTGAGCCCCCGCCTACCACATTTCCCGCCTTCCCAGCACGCTGTTTCCCTCGTGGCAAGGCCACCGGCTCCCTCCCGCCTGGCGAGCTGCCTCTTTGTCTCTCCGCCGCCTCCCCTCCTCCCAGACAAATGGCTGTTGGCAGGAAATTGGAGGAGCTCCTAGGGAGCCGAGCGCAGCAGAACACAGGGAGGGGGCGCCTCACGGCCGCCGGGCTCAGGGTGCCTGCTGCCGGAGCGGAGGGCGATGGGGGATGTTTTGACATCTCATCAAAGAAAGAACTTGATGCTTCGAAAGTGCTTTTCACAGCCGCCCTGTGTCTGCTCCCGAGCTGATTTATAAACAGTCTGTGCTCGCTTAGCGGCTCCCTCCCCTGTGTGTGTGCAGGGGTGCGGGCGGTGCCGCAGGCGCGGACACGGCAGTGCCTGGCGGGGCTGCATTTATTTATTGCCTCTGGCTCAGAGCCGGAGCTGCTCCCGGACTGTACAAGTTCCCTCTGACCAGAGCCCTTCTCTCCCCACCCTTCAAAGCCGTCTCCTGCCCAGGGTTCTGCCTTACTCACCAATCCCTGTGCCAGACTCTGGGCAGAACTCTCTGGTAGCTGGGGTGGAGGTGGAGAAAAAGTCCCTCTCCACCTAGCTTAGACCCAGTAATGAGTGGGTAATAAAAGGGGTCCTCATCACCTCTGTGCTAGGGGTGTAAGGGACCTGGAGTAACCGATTCATAAACCCCTCAGGAGACCTAAGGCTTTCAAAGTCTCCTTCATCCCGAGGCCGTCCTTTCTCCCCAGAAATTTCTCTACCCCAGTTACAGCCACCTTTAACTTTACAGGTCCCACCCGTAACCTTTCCTCTTTAGAATAAATTAAGATCCTCCAACTCCCTCTGGATCCTAGGGAGAGAAAGGGAAAGAAGGGTTTCTGAGGTCGAGGTCCACAGCGCTGGGCCCAGGTCTGTCACCATGCTGGCCACACATCTATAGAGTCCGGATGGCCACAGGGTAGAGCAGGGACATGTGCTCAGCCCCCTTAATGGGCAGTTTGCGGCTGGCATAGTGGTGCACGATTTCAGGAACGCTGCTGAAGGGCGGGCTGTTCTGGCCCAGCACATACTTGTGTTCCTTTGTCCTCGAAAGCTTCATGTGCATGAAGCCCTGACTGCTCCTGAGAAGAGAGGGAACCCTAATAAGTGCGGGCTCCCTCCGGCACCCACCTTCCCCATGCAGCCATTCAGTGGCACACCCCTACCCCTTACCTCCACCCCACTTCACCTTCACTATGGCAAATGTGGCCCCAAACCCAGCTGCGAGTGGAAGGTGATAGGGATGGGCAGTCAGTCCAGAAAACCAAGAAGGGGTGAAGGGATATTTCTAATCAGGTAGCACTGGGCATTAACTGTGGCCAGGCCACTGGGTGTCCCAAGAATGTGTGTGTGTGGTGAGTGTGCAGGATGTGTGCAAGTGAGAGCTAGAGCAGCCTGCACACCCACCTCCTTGAGATGCAAGCACTCCTGCCCTCCAACCTGTGTGACCACAGCTAGTTTGTCCTCACCCTCCCGATCCATGCAGGACACCTGTCCCAGCTCCTGTTGCCTCAGGTGGAGCCACAGACACCTTAGGCAGGAAGATGAGTGGATAAATGTGGTAACTAAGCTAGTCTAAGGACCAGAAGTGGCTTAATTTGGAGAGATAAAATGTGGGGAGATAGGGACGGGGGAAATGTTCCAGTTGCTCTAGAAGCCCCCTTCCAAAATCTAGGCTCACCCAGATGCCTCTTCCTGGGGACATCCCTTCATCTTGCTATCTGGGCTTTGGGCCAAACTGCTTCTCCTCTCTCCCACCCTTTTGCTTGGGATGACATCATTGGTTCTCTGGCTGATTCCTTCCTTCAGAGAGCACATGCACCACTGCCTCCTCCCATTCCCTCTGCCACAATCCAAGAATCAACATCTGTAACTAGCCCTGCCCACAGACAGGACCTGAGGCTCAAGGCTGAGTGTGCAAGATAGGGCCGGCTCCTATGCCCAGGCACCCTCAGCCTTAGACAGTCTGGGGGTGGGTTATCAGGAGGGACAATTAATGTCCCAACCACTATGGCTTGGACTGCTAGTCTTCAATTATGAAGCTCACCCACAGGCAAGAGGGAAGTTGTATTTGTAGGAGGGCTGAAGGCTGAGCCCTGGTATGCTACGCTGCTGGCCAGAGCCCACTTGTGGGCAAGTATAGGCCTTAGAAGCTGATATGGGAGGTATGACTGAGAAGGCTGCCTCTATTCTGAGCTGCCTTCCTCCTGCCCTAGGACTCAGAGAGGTGAGGGTAGTCCTGCCTGGGCTCTAGGGGATCCTCCCAGGAGGCATTTTACTAGACCCAAAAGTGAGAAAAGGAGAAAGGGTGGGGAGATGAAGAGAGAAAGAAAGTGGGAGAAAAGGGCAGTCAAGCCCCTGACCCCACCCTTGTCCCCATAGGTTGAGGTGACCTGAAGCCACAGGTGCCCAGCAGCCTGCTAGGAGGCAGTCTGAGGGCTCCACGTGACCTTGATGCCCTGGGTGTCAGAGGTTCCTGAGGCTGAGTGTATGTGTGCTGGGGTGTGGGGCCATCCATTCATCTGCAGGTTTAAGATAATAACTATGGGAGAAAGTGATCACAGAGGCCCTGGGGGAAAGAAGCCTAGAGGCTATGGAGATAGGCCCCAGGGAGGTGGAAGTAGGAGGCAGTGAACAGTCAGCTTCCCCTGCGTGCACTATGCCAAGGCCCGGATCCAAGCCGATGGGCAGCAACATGGGTCCTCTCCAGTTGGAGAAACTCCCACTCAACATGGGGGACTCACCTCTTCAGAAAGCCACATACTTTCTTGGCCAAGAAGTGCAACAAGTGGTCAGTGCTCAGAGTTGGGAGCTGAAAACCCAGCTTCCCTCTGTACAGACCTCTGGGGCTGGGTGTGGTATCTGTGTTTTTATGACTTCTTGGGACAAAATCCCAAGGGTCCTTTAGGACACAACAGAGTCCTGCCCAAACTAGGGACTAAGCTGGGACGAGATGGGCTCAGGGCCTGCCTCTGGCAGGGCTTTTTGAAGAAGCTGTTTAATTACCAGTGAAAGCCCTTCCATTACCGAGAGAAGAGAAACCATAATTGTATTTCAGAGAAGCCATTTATATGCAAAAAAGGCTCTGGCAGACAGATGCTGGCGGGGCCAGATCAGTCTGGGCCTAGGCTGGAGCCCTCACTCAGGCCTGCCAAGCCTCTCTCAGGCCTGTCTCCCCCACTCCTTTTTTAAAAAACCTCAGGCTAAGGCAGGAGCCAGACCCCTGGCCTTGGCTAGTGCCAGGCTGTACCACACTAGATGAGAGGTGGGGCTGTGCAATAGAACAGTATAGAATGGTTTTCAAGAGCCAGACATGTACCTCTTTGAATCTACTTTTGGTCTAGAAGATACAGATCTACCTCACTGAGTGATTGTAGGTTTGGAGATGATGTAAATGCTGTCTGTACGTGGCAAATAAATCTTAACTGTAATTCTGAAGCAATGTTAATTTCTGAAGTTATATAAATCAAACTTGTGAGAAATCTTTCTGAAATGTTCCTTTTTAATAATTTATAGACTCTTAACTTATAAAGAGCTAAAAGTAATTTCAGAGATTTCAATGAACTCATTTTACAGATGGAGAAACCAAGGCCCAGGGTCGTTGTTTTGTGCCAGCAAGTCAATTCCGATTCACAGCAGCTCTGTGACAGTAGACCTGCCCCACAGGGTTCCTATGATGTATTCTTCATGGAGGCATACATATTATCAGATGTTTTCTCCCATGGAGCAATTAGTGGATTCAACTACTAATGGGTCACCAACCACTCTAGCTTAACCACTGGACCATCAGGGCTCTCTAACACTCAGAAAGGTTTCAGTGATTTGCCTAGGGTCATAGAGCTAATATTAAACCCAAGACTATATTATAGTCAAGGACTTTACCCATTATGTTTTAGTGAAGTAAAGTAATCACTACACCAATATATCTAGTCCCAAATTCCCACTGACCAAATGCTTGACTAAGGCCCTATGGGAATATAGTAGAAAGTGGTGGAGATGATCTAGTAGTAACTGTGGTGGAGTCAACCACTTTGACTGGCTGCCCCAAGTGAGTATAGGCTCTGCCAGAAATCCTTCACAGACCAGCTGCCAGCCACTAACACCCAGATCCTACAACCACTCTTCATATTGAATACGATCAACTTTGTGCCAACGGCCTGATCTTGTTTCCAGGACTCAGCTTCAATCTTACCCTGTAGACTTCCACATGAAAAGCTGCTTACTCCTCGCTTGTACTTCTAGAAAATCTTGGAGTTCCATTAGTAACGATGAAGATAATTCACTTAGCATTTAATGCCATGCTAACTGCTCCCATCTATTACTTGATTTACTCTTTCCCTATAAGATAGACAGTACCATGCCCCCATTTTATAAATAAGGAAACCAAGGCCTAGAGATGTTAAGTGGATCCCAAGGTCAGATGGAGCTCTGGAAGCCTACTGGTAAAGAGTTGTGCTACTAACTCCAAGACAAACAATTCAAATCCACCAGCTGCTCTGGGGGAGAAAGATGAGAGTAATCTTCTCCACTGCCATTTATAGCCTCTGAAAACCTGCTGGAGAGTTAGCTAGGAGTCAGTTCTGACTCCATAGCAAATAGTAACTCCAACAAGATCAGGTATCTCATAAATAATAGAATCCTTCCAAAGCTTCGTTCAACTGCTCACCCATGGCTACTACCACCAATGGACTCTGGGATCCTTGAAGGCGGGGCCTGATTCCCAGGTGCCTGGCAGTTGCTAGTGTTCATATAAACCTCACTGGAGGTGGGGGGGGGCACATCCAGCTTGGCTGAGCATGGGGAGAATGGTGGGACCCCCTACTGTTCCCCCCCCCAACCTGCAGATACCCACACTCACTTGAGGGAGAGAGAGAAGTCATTCTTGCTGGTCTCACTGTTGCGCACCAGGTAGCTGGCCTCTTTGCACAGCCGGAGCAGGTTCTCGGCATCTGTGCGGCTGATGGCCCCGTGGTACCATCTGAGGATAAGGGGGAGGGGGGACATCCTCTGCTGGATCCCTTTCCATCCGGGCCCACCCATTCTTGGTACACCCTGCAGGCAGGCCAGATCCAGAAGGGTAAGGGAGAAGGAGTCCCCAGCTGGACACAGACACTCACACCTGGTTTTCCAGAGGCAGTGCTGGGTCTGTCCACTCCCCCAGGGGGCTGCTGGGCTCCATGTTTAGGGGCTTGGCTGACTTGGGGTTCCCTGCAGAGAGTCGGGGAGGTAGTCGCCCCTTCTCCTCCCGGCCAGGTGACAGGCAGCTCTTCTCGGATCCTTCAAATTGGGCTGTGGGGAACACACCAGTCATGGACTCTGAGGACCCACAGGGAGAAAGCTCTATTGAATGGCCTCATCCTCATTTGCTACCAGCATCAAAAGGAGTCAAAAGAACATTCTGGAAGGGAAAGGCATGTGCCAGCCCTACTGGCTCTTGAAACATAACCCAGGTGAGGGAGGGGGAGCTGAGCTCTCCTGTGTCACACATGGCCTGCCAGTCCCCACACTGCAGGAGAGAGGAGAGCAGCAACACGAGAAACCACTTAAGCTTTTCCCTCTGCAGCAGCCAACTGCCTCTTCCTATTCCTTCCCCTCAGGGTGGCTTCAGTGCTGATAATATTGTTTCTTTCTCCTCCTCAGAGTTCATTACCGTTCTCCAAATCACCCTGCCAAGACATTCTGCAGAAATGACTTATCGATCTGAGAACAATTATTCGATTCCCCTTGGTGCCATCCTGACAGGCTAATCCTGCCCAAAGACGACAGTGGGCCTGGGCTCTCCCCCAAGGCCACTGCCCACAGGCTCCCCTCCTCCACTCGGGAGCCCAGCAGAGGCTGCTAGCTCTTCCTCCCTCCCTGATGAGGCCGGCCTGACAGCTGGGCCAGCCCAGGGCGAGGGCTGAACATACTCACAGGGGACACAGTGTCAGACTGTCCAATAAGCAAGGTAAGCACATGCTTATTTGTGCTTACTTACTCATCTCTAGTTTACATTTTCATATCTAAGATTCCCCTTCTAAGTATGGGCGGCATCTGTTTCTCTCCCCACCCCAAAGCACCTTATTGCCTGGCATCAAGGTTTCTTTTTCAAATTTCTCATCCATGATGGGCCAGAGTTCCCAAAAGGCATGGCAAGTGTGACTTTCCTGTGCTCACTTAATAATTTGTAGTGAGTAGTTTCACCTTTTTTTTCTCTTTGATGTGAAACACATTGAAATTACACTCAGTAAGTGAATCTCTACAGCTTAGTAAGTGAACAGAGGTCAGGCTCACCTTGCTTATTGGATAATTCACCCTGACACAGACTCTCTAGCTTCTGTCTCCAAAACACCTGCTCACATTCTGTTACAAACGTACAAACAGGTGTGTACATTAGTGTGCACACACACCGATGCACGCCCACACATACTTCTGGCAAAGTAAAAGGGGAGGAAGACTTCAGTGCCTTCTTTCCTCTCTTTAAGGGCACCTTCAGGGAGCTCTGCTGGCTGGGTGGTAAGGAGCTGTGCTGCCAAGCTAAAGGCACTAAGTATGAACCCACCAGCTGCTCCAGGGGAGAAAGATGGGCAATTTCCTCCCATGTGAGGTACAGCCTCTGAAAACCCACGGGAGCATCTGCTATGAGTCAATTCTGACTCCACAGCACAGTAATAACAGTAAGAACAACATAGGCACCTTGAAGACCTGAGCATCTGAAGTTCTCTTTTCCTCTGAGGAGTTGAGCACCAGCCCCACCTCAGCAGGGCCTGCACTGCTGAAGGACTTGGTCTGACAAAGTCTTACCCAAAGAAGTGAATGGAAAGTAGTGGATTTCATGGCGTGGTGGGAAAAATTGGGAAAGGTCTCCACAGAAGACATTCCTCTTCCACAGAACTGGGTAGAAATGTGCACTTTCTCTCTCTCCTCTTCTTCAGGACAAGAGGGATTCTTCCTGGGTTCTCCAAGCCTTTCCCCACCTCTACCCCCAGCCCATTTGGCCTAAGAGGTGAGAAGACATGTCACCCTGGCTAGAAGTGCCCACAGGACCCACCGCAGCTGTCCTCCAGGCTGGGCTCAGGGAGGGGTGAGGCTGGACCGGAGATGTCCCTGTCCCCATCTGGCAGGGAGGGGCTGCTGTCCAATTGTCCCACAGGCGGAGGCCAAGGTAGGTCTTTGATGACCTTAATGTCAACTGGAGACAGTAACAGAGGAGAAGAGAGACAGACAGAGACAGAGACAGAGAAAGGCAAAGATTGAGACATGAAAACCCAGAGCCAGGACACAGGACAGCCTAGAAAGAAGGTGGTGTAGAGGCAGAGGTAGGAGAAACTGGCAGATAAAAGAAGGGTCTTGTTCCACCAGGGTGTGCCTCCCTTTCATTTGATCTTACTAACATCACTGTCCAATGGGGCTGGGAGGAAGAGAAGGGCAAGCACCTCCTACCACTACCCCCAGACTCCGACGGCCTCCTGGTACCCTTGCCTCCCTTTTTTCTTTCTTCCTGTACCTGTGGGCATCTTTGGGCAGAGAGAATGGGACAGTCCAGCTTCAGCCTGTCCACAATACTCGGAATTGGAGGAAGGTGTGTTACTGGAATATGGCAACACTCATTCTACCCCCACCCCATCCTCAGCCTTGACAATTAGAAGAGTGATGCCACTGGCGGCTGCAGGACTGCTAACGAGGTTTCCTAATGACGAGCATAGATTTTCCCATTAAGCAATCCAAACAGTATTGATTCTCCAAGGAGACTTCTGGAGATAAACGGCTCATCCTCAATAGGATGCGCTTTACAGGAAGAAAATTAGAAGCCTGTGGTTTCCCAGTCTGGCTGCTAGGGTTGGGGGATGGGAAGAGCAAAGGGCTGGACCCATCTCCAGGATAGCCCCCTTTCCCCAAGAATGGGTGAGGGGGTCTTGGCTGCATGAATGAGGACTAACAGTATTGAAGTCCTTTCTGCATTCAATGAGTTGTGGAGGGTGGGCCGCAGGTGTCTAGGACCTAAAGCTCTGTCTGTACCCCAGGCTCTCACTCCACCTCACTGCAGACCACCAACATAGAAACATGGTGGACTCTAGGCCTGGGGTGGACACTGCTTTGGTTTCACACAGGGGACAGGGGAAATCTGATTGTATTCAGCAACCAGGGGACTTCTCATAGTCGCCCGTTCTCTGCCAGTTCATACTGCTCTTCAGACACCACCCTCCACAGGAACCAAGCACCAGGCCCTGCCTACCACTGGGAGACAACACCCTCAGATTGAGGGCGATTATCGCAAAAGGTTACACATACTGCTGTTTTCACTGCTTGGAGTTTAAAAGCCTTTTTTTTGTTAAGTGTAGTATTTAACATATGGCACAGTTATGATCATTTTATTATAAAATTTATTTTCAACTATACCCAGCCACCTCAAAGGCAGGTTTCTTGGCCTCCAATGGGTCATGATGCAGGAAAAAGCCTTCCCATGCCCAACATATGCTCGGCATCCACACTCACAACTGCCCATAGTACAGAACCCAACTCCACTTTCCTAGAGCCCAGCTTCTGGACCTACTCCCTGAACCTAACTCAGGGTCCTGGAGAGTTCTCAGAGCCCCAGAAGATTAGCCCTTTGCACCCAGGGACTCACCTGCAAAGGCTTTGGAAATCCGCTCCTTCTTCCACTCCCAGGGCTGGTCATATTCCTCAGGGGGCCGCTCATCATCCTCAGGCAGGCGGGATTCCCAGGGCCAGGGGGCCCCTTCACCCTCTGGGGTGGCTCCCTCTTCTTCTGGCTCATAGGGTGTGTCATACAGAGGCAGGGGCTGAGCTGCAGTCTCCTTGGAGCCCCGGATCTCTGACAGGCAGGAGAGGAGAGGCGAGGCATGAGCTGCCTGCCTCCACTAGTGGCAACTCTCTCTAGCAGTCAGCCAAGTTTCATTCCAAGGAGATGCTGCTGGCTCTAAGGGGAGCCCAGTAGCTATACATCATGTGTCCCTCACCCTCAAAACACCTTTAGAGTCACCAAAAGGATGGGACTCAAGGGATGCAGGGATAGACAGAGATCAGAATGACACACATACAAAAAGGGATTCTGCTGTGCCCAACATGAACTTGGGAGCTGAAGTTTACATACATTTAGGAAACTGAGTCAGGGTCCTGTCCTAGTCCATGTTCCCCTCGGAAGCCCAGCACCATTAAGCTCCCTGTTTTCCAAAAGACATGATTCTACAATCAGAAAGCCCTTTTCCCCTGTTTAGATACTGCTGACCACTCTCCCCTTAACAAGTTTCGTGAACTGTCTTCCTCTCTGATCACCCTTATTTGGTCTCTTTCCCTGGATCCTCTGCCTCTGTTCCCTAAAGCCAAGTCTTATCCATTTCTCTACACCCCTACTCCTTGGACTACTTGCTCAGTCCCATGGTACCTACTGCGTCTATATTTCTGGTCAAATGTTTCACTTTGACATCAAACTGCTTCAAACTCATTATCTTTCCTGTTGCTGTTGTTGTGCATCACTGAATCAGAAACCAACCCATAACTGACCCTCCAGTGGATTTTCAGAGGCAGCAATCACATGGGAGGAGACTGTCTGTCCTTCTCTCATGGAGCAGCTAGTGGTTTTGAACTGGGCTCCTTCAGAATTACAGTGCAGTTTCTTATCACTAAGCCACTAGAGCTATCCTATTCTCTTTCCTACTGGCCACAGTAAAAATCTAGTAAAAGCTATGAAAATACTCTCCAGGAAGATTTTCACATACAATCCCAGGGCTTCCACAAATCACACCGCTGTGACCAAAAAATGATAGCAACTCTCTAGATTTCTCCATTCTGTTCACCACAGTGTTTTCTCTGGAATTGGACTTCCTTTAGTTTTCAGATTTTATCTGTTTGTTGACAATACCTGATGCTTTTCATCCTCAACTCAAATCAAGGGTACTGGCGGAGTGGGGGGAAGGCTCCATTCCACTGGTTTATGTTGCCACAGGATATACAAATAATATTCCTAACAACTCTCCCTGGAAGAAGCGGGCAAAGGGGAGCAGAGGGCTGATAGCCATCCTACATTGCTCAAGCCTGAGTTGTTGCTGTTGTTGTTGTTGTTATGTGCCGTTGAGTCGCCTGCGACTCATAGCGACCCTATGTACAACTGCCCTAAACTCCGCTCTGTCCTGTGCCAATCGCACTGTCTCCGACACTCCCATCCCAATTATCCCAGTCACTGAATCAATCCACCTCATAGAGGGCCTTCCTCTCCTGCACCGTCCCTCCACCCTCCCAAGCATGAGGTCCCTCTCTAAGGACTGGTCTCTCCTTACAACATGTCCAAAGTATGCTAGATGGAGCCTCAGAATCCTTGCCTCCAAGGAGCCACCCGGTTTAACCCTTTCCAGGACAAATCTGTTTGTTTTCCTAGCAGTCCATGGTATTCTCAATACTCTTCTCCAGCACCACAGCCCAAAGGCATCAATTCTCCTTCTATCCTCCTTGGTCATTGTCCAACTCTCTGATGCATAACAAGTGATTGCAAAGACCATGGCCTGTATCAGACACACCTTAGTCTCCAGAGAGACACCATTGCTCTTCAGTACTTTGGAGAGGTCCTTAACAGCAGACTTTCCCATGGCAATGCGCCAAGACTGTTTGACTATGGAGCCAAGCAAACTAAAGCTGTGTACAATCTCAATCTCTTCACCATCCATCCTGATGCTGCCAATTGGTCCAGTGATGAGAATCTTTGTCTTCTTGACATTGAGCCTCAATCCATATTGTAGGCTGCAGTCCTTGACGCTCTGCAGCAGGCGCTTCAGGTCCTCTTCCGTTTCAGCAAACAGGATTGTGTCATCCGCAAAACGCAGATTGTTGATAAATCGTCCACCAATCTTGACCCCACATTTCTCCTCTTAGAGTCCAGCCTCCCGGATAATCTGTTCTGCATATAGGTTGAAAAGGTATGGAGATAGGATGCATCCCTGGCGTACGCCCTTCCCAATTTTGAACCATGCAGTGTTGCCTTGCTCTGTTCTGACGACTGCCTCCTGGTCCAAGTATAAGTTTCGCATTAGAACGATCAAGTGTTCTGGGATTCCCATTCTTCTCAGAGTCAACCATAGTTTGTTATGATCTACATAGTCAATTGCCTTTGCATAGTCAATGAAACACAGATAGACCTTCCTCTGGTATTTCCTGCTTTCAGCCAAGATCCATCTAACATCAGCTACAATATCTCTAGTACCATGACCCCTTCTAAACCCAGCCTGGACTTCTGGTAGCTCTCTGTTGATGTGCTGTTCCAGTCGTTTTTGGATAATCTTCAGCAAAATCTTGCTTGTATGTGAAATCAGTGAGGCCTGAGTAGGCAAGTTTAATTCTATGGCAATATATTAACAAGTTCACTGTGGTAACATAGCTAAGCAATGTGCTCTAATCAACTTTATCAGCAACAAAGCAGAGATTTCTATCTCCATCTGTTTCCTTATCCTATTTCTCCATTTCCCCCCCCAAGCTTAAGAGGAAAGGGGGAAAGTGTTAATTATTGATGCCCTTAAGCCTCCAACAATTGCCACCATAGCCTCTTTACTTATCTTTCTGATATCTATTTTTTTAAAATTCAATCTTTTATGCACACCAAAACCACAGTAATTCTCTTAGAATGCCATATTTGTTCTGCTTCTCTCTTGTTCAGGAACCCCTCATGCTTCCTCTCTCATTTTGGGATAAGTACAAACACCTTATTCCCACCTTTAAGGCCTTTCCATTGTCCTACATGGCCTCCTGTTATCTTGACTCCTATATATACTCAGAACCAACACTATCTGTCCCTGAACAAATCCTCCTCTCATTCCTGCCTTGGGTTTTGGCTGCCTTGCCTTTCTCTCTAATCACCCTCATTTGACTTCTTTGCCTAGATCTTCTCTTGTCTCTGTTCCCCAAGCCAAGTCTTACTCATTTCTTCCTACCTTCTCTCCTTGATTTCTCCACTCAATCTCACAGCATCTATTGTATCTTTATTTCTAGTCTTACGTTTTTTGATTGCTATAAAGATGTCGCACTTTGATATTATATACTTTTAAACTTACCAACTTCCCCAAAGCTGGCGATTTTCTTTTGCGATCATTGAATACCAACTCATACTGCTCTCTTGCCCTTCCTGATTATCCCCAGTGTTTCTCTCTGACCCTTGGTACAGTGGCTTTCCCTAGTGCCTCAGATCTCAGGAGTCACAAGCCACAGCTCCTTAACCAAAAAAGCCCGAGTGTCCTGAAGGCAATGGTCAGCCTCCCCAAGGGCACAGCAAAGATTTTCACCACATGTGCAAGAGGCGAAAGATCAAGGAATGGACCTTTACCCTCGTGGGTCCCAGAATTTGTTCTGCAGATCCCAGTCCTCAGAGAATACTTCCCCTGACTCCATCACTCACCAGCCATCATCTTTTGGGCTTCGTAGGGTTCCATGTACCCATCATTTTCAGGGATCTTTTCTGGGGCTCCTGAAGCTCCTGCTGGGCCTTCGCCAGTCTCCTGAACATCAAATGGGTCCGCATAATCTTCTAGGATTGCCAGCTGTGGGATGAGTACGAAGACAGAGGGTATCACACATCTGAAAGAGCACTCTGCTTGCCCCTAAATGCCCTGTTCACATAAGCAAGGGTCATGGGCAGGCTGCCTTACACCCACAGTCCCATATACCCAAAGGCAGGGCCTGAGCTTGAATGGGAACAAACCTTGGCTCTTCTTGAAAGACTCCCACCATGCTGCCAAACAAATTCTACATTTTTCTTTCCTGTTAATTTTGTCTCTGGGCTATCCACTGGCTAAATGGCCGAGGTGAAGCTACTGAGACTTAAGGCCTGCCTTGGTCAGTACCTTTCAGGTAGGTGAGCAGAAGAAATTAATTCAAATAACTGGTTGTAAAGATGTTAGAAGAGCTCAATGAGCAAGCAGGAAATGATAAGGCAATCTAGAGATGAGACTTTTCTACCAGTGTGTTCCCCAATGTGATCCAATAATTACTTGCTGACCGTCAAGGAAGAATAGGTTGAACACTGTGTCAGTTCTATCATTTACCCCTACAGCATCCCTTTCAAACAGGTATTATTATCCCCCCTTTAAAGAAACGGAGGTTTAGGGTAACTATAATACAATATGCCCAAGATCATTCCACATAAACAGAGGCACCAGGACTGGGACCTCAAAATTATACTACCACCAGTGGATATCCTGACTGCCCTGGAAGAGAGAATCTTGGGATAACCCTGAAGAAAGTCAGGGCTTGGGGGCTCTGCTGACATCTCCTTGGTTCCAGGAAGAGAGGGACAGGAAAGGCCTCGCCTCAGTCTTCCACTTCCCACGCTGCTCCTTTCTCCCACACAAGTGGCTCACAGCCACCCTTCCATCCTTGTTCCCAGTCAAAGCAGAGCAAACCACAAGCTGCACACCCTGGAGAGGAGCTCAAGGTGTTCAAGGCGTGGTGCAGCCGAGGACAATAGAGCCTTTCTCCAGGCTGGGCCCAGGCTCCTCCTGGGGTGGGCAGCAGAGGTGGAGGCAGAGCCCAACCCACCCTGGGGTGCCAGCACCTTGGGAAGCACTGTGCCATTGGGCTGACAGGTGATGACAGGAGGTGGCTGGTTCCAGGGCCTGTGGCATGAGGAGGGTCCACACTTGCCTTTCTCCGAATTCCTGTCTAGGGTTTCGTTCTGAACAGGGTCAGAGCTGCGGGAGCCAGCTGGGCTGTGATGACATGGAGGTGCCAGCTTTGCCTTTGATTTAGAGGATTTGAGGATGAGGGACCTGTCCTCAGTAAGGCAGAGGTGGAAAAAGGCCCATCCCACCTTAGAAACCCCTTCTTCATATTCCAAGGACTCCTGATTGCCCCTGCAGAACAGAAATGTTCCAGTGGCACCTACCACCTCATCCTCAGGTCAGTCCTTCAACTCCCACCTTGGCCCAGTCAAGCCCTTCAGCCCCTTTACCTCCTTAGCATCTCGACCTGCAGTTAAAATGCCCACTTCCCACCCCCCAAACTACCATCACATCCTGAACATTCACCATCCTGGGGTCTCACTGACATTTTCGTCTCTGCATTCCAACACGCTCCAGGTTCACTGTGAGGCCTTGAAGTGTCTACCAGATCATCCAGGAGCCCTGGTGGCGCAACAGCTAAGACGTTGGCTGTGAACCAAAAGGCTGACGGGTGGCCCAAAGGCACTTGCTAATAATAATGATCCAAACCTACAAAACTGACCCATAGAAGAAAGGCCTGGAGAGCTGCTTCAGTAGAGATGACAAAAAGCAAACTAAACAACAAAAACGGAACTCTATGGGGCAGTCCCTCTCTGTTACCCTTAGGGTCACCATGAGCTGGAATCAGCTTGGCAGCACCCAACATCTAGACCCTTCACCTATCTCCCCTTGGCGACCTCAACCCCTAGTCCTTCCTGGAAGTAGAGAAAAGAAATTCACTCACTCCACGCCAAGCCTTTGTTTCCAGGCCACCTGGCACTCAGAGCCTCACCCACTTTGAGCAAGGAGGCTGGGGAGACAGCCACTGTTAATTCTGTAAGCCCCAGTCTTGTACTCACACTGGGCAGCTATGAAACGAACAGTAACTGAATTAACTGACATGTTATCTTTAAGCTTTGCAATAGCTCTTCAGTGCTTTGAAGAAAGTCCAAAGCTAAAAAGATTGAAAAGATCTCACCTTCCTCTTTGGTTTTTCCCTACCCACCTTGGTCAGTTTTCTGAAGGCTTTATGCTCTTTCTTGCCTCACAGACCATCTTTCTGCCTGGATCTCTCACCCCTTCCTCTTGAATGGACAAACTTTTAAGGATTCTTGCTCTGTTCTCTCCTTTGAAAGATTTTTTCTGACTCCACACAAGGCTTGGTTAGGTGTCTTAGTCTAGGCTATTACCACATTGTGTGGTAAATACTTATTTAATTGTCTGTCTTTCAGATGACTGTGAACACCCTGAGGGCAGGATTCATGTTTGCTGCTAAATTCTCAGGGCCAAAAAGCCAGAGTAAATATCTGTTAAATCAGTTCACACACAAGAGGAAGGCTGTTTAAAGGAAGCACTTTCCCAGTTCCTTTAGTAGAGCAGGAAGTGTAACGCCTTTGTGAGATGGAAGCACTCACAAGAAGATTGATTACTTTTCTCCCCCAAGTAAACCTCTGCCCCCAGGAGCTGCTCAGTGGACTATGTAACTCAAACCCACAGCCCCAGGAGCCCAAGGTGGCCCCCACCCTGACTCTAGGGATTCTCCAGCTCCTCAAAAGAGCTTGATCTGAACTGCAAGCAATTCCCTTCCCACCAGAATCCCAGCCTGTACCAAAGCTATGATTCAGCAAGGGCCTCCTCAGTCCTAACCTGTGAAGCCCATGGTGCTCACAGATGGCACTCAGGTGGCAGATGTCCTGGCAACTCAATGGCTCCTCTGTTCCACTCCTGGCTCCACACCCAGCTCCAGGAAGCCCCAGCCCCACTCTCTAGGATAAAGCCACCCATGGGATGGGAACGAGGAGTAGCGGCTGGGAAGGCTGGCAGAGTAGGTGCCCAATTTGGCTTCAAAGCCATTTGAGGAAGCAAAACTGAACAGTGGAAGTTAAGTGTCTCAATAAGCTTTTGACAACCTTTGACTTGCCATGAGATGTTATATCGCTTATGGTTTCTCTCCCCTCTCATGTGTTCACTGCCGAACCCTATGTCCATCACAGGACCCCAGTGCTCCATGCATATTTAGATGCATATTTACCGGATACATGAAAGGGCTCCTTATCTCCAAACTCATCATCCAGAGTGACCTGACTCTCAGATCAGTACTCCAACTGACCCCTGAGAATCCTGGGTTCTCTGGGTAATTTACATCTGAATAGTGATCAAAGCTCAAGGGCAGAAAGGAGGAAATGTCAGCAAAGGACCTTCAAGGAAAGTCATCTAAAACTAGGGTTCATATCTAGGTACACCCTCTGGTAAAGCAAGAATATTGCTGAAATACTTCCAAATTACTAAGCACAGAGCTGCTACCCAGGGAGTCCCCCGACACCCTGCCTCCTGCCAACCAGATGTCCCTCCACCCTGCAGTCCAGCAGGGGGCCTGCAGAACCCGGCTCTTGCATATGTTCCAATTGGTCAGTGCCCTTCCAAGAACAGATGCCATACTTAGAATATCCTTCTTTTCCCAGCTTCACCTTAGGTAGCTGGTGAGGCCCCACCATCTGGCTGGAGGTTGTCCACTCTGCACCAGGGCACGGAATGCAGGGGGCAAGAGGGAAGGGGGGACTGAACCTACAGACTAAGCTCCAAGGAGGCACAGGTTACAGGACAAGTCCTTACCCCTCCCCTCTACTAATTTAGTACATATAATGCCATTAAGCCCTTGGTTTTTTCATCTGCAGAATGGAGATGGTGACAGTACCCATCCTATAGGGCTGTAAAGAGGGCTTATGCATGTAAATGTTTTTCGCCCAGAGACTGGCATAGAGTCAGTGCTCAGTAACTGTTAACTCCAGATAGTTACATTGGGGCATTAGGGCCTCTCCTGTTTAGCTGCTTGCCTAGGGCACACTGCTTGTCAGCTGCAGAACTCTGGGAGATCTCCTTACTCCCAGTGCCTAGACCTAGATTCTCCTAATATTTGGGAAACAGCATGACATCTTCTGTCCTCCACTTGTAAATTTAAAATACACTTGAGCACGTTAGAAGCTCTAAGAAATCCTGCAGCAATGAAATCAGTCCAATTTCGTTTATGTCAGCATCTCTCAACGTATTTAGCCATCCTTTTCAACAGAAAATCTATTAACCTGTCACAGCTTGGGAAATGGTATACTATTTACATTCCCCAAGATTAAACTTTCTAGACCCACTGTCCCCACTTAGAGGAGCCCTAGGGGTAAAGGGAGTTCTGATGGCCTAGAGAATAAGAAGTTGTACTGCCAAACCAAAAGCAAGCTGTTCAAATCCACCAGTTCTCCTCCTATGTGATTTACAGCCTCTAGAAAACCTGTGGAAGGGTCAGCAATGAGTGACAGTGCAAATGAACAACAATGTATTTAAGACATTCAGCTACTAAACAAAAGGTTGGTAGTTTGAACCTACCACCTGTTTCATGAGGAAAAAGATGAGGCAGTCTGCACCTGTCAAGATTTACAGTCTTGAAAAGTAGAAATTATAAGCAATTTCTACTCTGTCCTACAGGGTTGCTATGAGTTGGTTGCTATGGTGGGTTTGGTTTTGGTGTGCTTCCCTTCTATTTTATATGTCAGGGAAACTCCTTTACATGAAACAAATTTGTTATCATCATTTATTAATTATAAAAGCAACATCTATCATGCTTATAAAACATTCAAACATCAGAGGCAAGCAACTGCTAGTACCTCCCTTAATAAGGTGAATCTGCAGCCAACCTGGGATTGAGTGGCAAGTACTGGCCCTCAACTCAGCATTAAACAGTCTGAATTCATTCTCTGAGAGACTCATCCCCTTCTTTGCAAGTGGACAATTAGGGAGCCCTTCCTCTCTATTGACACTGATGGTGGGTGCTCAGGCCTTTGGCATGGCACTTATTGCATCGAGGTACTCAGTAAACATCAACCATTATATTATTAAAGATGGCAATACCACAGTCCTGGGTCCTCTAGGAGCTCAGCAACACACACAAAATACGCTCCAAGAGAGTGAAGTGCCTTACGGTGCTGCAAAGCCCACAGGCTGAATGCAAGGCTATGCCTGTGTGGATACACTTCCAAACTCCCCACAAGCATTAATGCAGGCTCTGCCTCTGCTCTCAGGGCTTGCCCAGCCCAACCAGCTCCTCTCATCCTGAGTCCTCAGGGTCCCCGAGTACCAGGGCCAAAGGGTCAATGAGTCACTGGCCAAGCCAACAAACCACAGATTCAGAGGAGTGAATGTGCAGCATTAGTAGGCAGAGGTTGGTCAAGGGGACAGGTCTGCCTCCGCAGTCCATAGAGGCCTCAGCCATCTTTAAAGCACAATGGCAACACAGGAAAGTCAGCCCAAGGCCACAAGAGTGCCATGCAATGCTTCTCACTGCTTAAGACCAACCAGTCCACAAAGGACCTTAGACTCGTCTTTCTCTTCCCCAGGGTTCTCCCTCTGCTCCATCTCTATCAGACAACCTGTATGAATACAGATCAGACCTCCAGCTGTGTAAGTTAACTGAAGCAAAAATAAAGTAAGGACAAGGTCTTCCACATGGTATATCCTTTTTAGTGTCTAAGGCAGTGTGACATAATCACTCAGTGAATACTGGCTAAGAACAGTCCTATTGCGGCACCTCCTACCCACCCCCTTAACCCCAGAGAAGGCGTGTCTGTTCAATTTCAGACAGTCTATCTCTTCATTCTTCATTAGTTTCCAGATTTAGGCCCAGAGAAACCAAATCCAAGGTGATACTGTATCTGAGTACTTCTATTTTTTAAAGTTCTTAATATTCTGGAGGCCTATGAACCACTGTAAGAACCTGAGAGCTTTCATCCTGTTCCCAGAAAACTGTTCACACACACCCAGATGTCTATACAATTTCTGAAGTTTTACAAGTCCCAGGAACTGCTCCATCCATTCAGAACAAGAGTCCTGGTTTCTATATACAGTCCTTGAATGTCTCATTGTCTACAACACCACACACACATATCCTGGCATGATGAAGGCAAAAGACAGCCTGTGTAGATGCTCAGAGGCAGAGGCGGTCAGTCTAGACACTCATCCAATCAGGGTCCCTTCTTCAAAACCAACCCTTCTTATTAGATCAGATTTTTTTTTTCCTGATCAAGGGAGGAAAGCAAGGGAAGGCCCAGTTCTCCAGCTCCTTTGCCAGCGCGTGGTCTGGTGGCTGGACAAGGGCCCAGCCCCACGAAGGAGCTCTTCCTGCAGCCAGATGGCAAGGCCCCTGCCAGTTCGTTGCAGGGTGCGGCTCCTGCTGCTCCCACACCTGTCCTGCCAGGCCTGCCCAGATGGCCACCCTGACACCCCTGCCAACTAACTGCACCAATGGTTCTCATGCTGGGCTGGTGGCCAGAGATCTGGGTTGGGAGAAGGCTAATGGTCCTGAGTGGCTGCCATAGTGGAAGAGCCTGCTGGGTCTCTAGGGTCCAGTCCAGGTCCCTGTTCTCTCCTGCCTCTATACTTCCTGGGTCTCCTCAGTCTTATCATGGAAATGTTTCTACTGTTTCATCAAATCTCACAACCAAGCACCTCTCAGAAGGTTCTGATAAACCAATACCAGCCAATGGGCTCCAGGAGAAGGAGATTAGCAGGTTGCCACAAGGTACATTCCAGTCCCCAATCTCCATATTACACCTCAGGGGAGCCAAAAACACTGAGCCCAGAGAACCTACAGGGCTGAGAGGATGAAAAGGCGGCAGCCATACTGTACAGAAACACTGGTTCAGCATGGACTCAAGGCAGAGGCAGGGGTTAGCCTCATTATCTAGAGATAGTAGTGTCTCTGGGTGGGCTTTTCAGGCATGTACCACCCAGCAGGCCTGGACACACTGGATTTAATGTAAGTGGCTCAGGCACATTGTCTGAATTCTTCCCAGGGGAAGACTCCAAGACCCATGAGTTCCGCTCATACAGGATAGGAAGCTGCTTTCTGAATGGAGGGAGGCCTTAGGGCCAGCCCCTGGGCCAGCTGAGATGACATCCCCTTCCTACTCATCACACCCACTAAAGAAACCACAGATTGTGTGGCTCCTGGGAGATCCTGCTAGATTTCATTCCTGTCCCTACAGACGACAAAGGAGTCAGACATCAGGCCACCAAAGTCTGAACAGCCCACAGAGCACAGAGCCAGCCCAGGCTGAGGCATGGATGTGCACAGTGAGATGCAGCTGAGAGTCTCTACAGGACCTATGTGGGTACACACTGTCCTTGGGGATCTATGTGGAGAAATGTGCAGGAGGAGCTGTAGTTACAGGAGTCTCTGTCCCTCAGGCTGCCCTAGACAGCCACCATTCAGTACATATTTGCACACTCCACCTAAGAAGCAAGGATGGGAAAGCTTCGTCTCACGTACTTTGGGCATGTTGCGAGAAAGGGTGGAAAAGGACATTATGGTGGTGCATTATGGAAAGAAAAGACCCTCAATGAGATGGATTGACACAGTGACTGCAGCAACAGACTCAAGCATGTTGGAGATGACAAGGATGGCACAAAATAGGGCAGGGTTTAGATCTGTTGTGCACAGAGTCACTATGAGTTGTACTCGACTCAATGGCACATATCAACCACAACTTGATACAGTGCTACCATGTTGTGCTACCAACCAAAACGGCAGTGGTTTGAATCCAACAGCTGCTCCAAGGAAGACAGACAAGTAGTCTCCTCCTGTTAAGATCTATAGCTTCAGAAACTCAAAGGAAGCTCTAGGAATCAGAAGTGAATTGAAGGCAATGTGTTTTTGGTTTGATTCCTTATGCAAACATGTGTCAGAAACCTGGGGGAATACAGCCACCAGGAAGAAATGATCCTTGTCCTGGAGGAGCCCGTGGCTTGGTGGGCAGCTATTGGATAGAGAAGAGGGCTTGGGGTAGCTCAGGCCCATATACCAAGGGTCAACAGCCAGAAGATTAACTGATCAGTGTAAAACAAGGCACAAGACTGTCTTCCACCTCATTCCCATTATCAGCAGCACATTCAGCAGCACCCAACAATAGGGGCTAATTAATTAGGAGGGGCTCTAAGGATATGTGAAAAAAGCAGAGCCTTGAAAAAATGCCCTTTTGAACCTTCTTCCTGACCCAGAAGGGCAGCCATGCCCATGTCAGGAACCACAGGGAAAATAATTCACATTCCTGAGGCTTCTGCTCTGACCCTGACACATCTCTCTCATCCAGGAAACAGGGCAGAACAGCCCTCCCTGGCTGAACGCCTCAATCCAGGAGCCTGTAAATTCGGACAGTAACTTTGCTGTCCAAGCAAATGAAAAATAAAATCAGCTCCAGACCTTATGATCTCTTGGAGTGAGTTGAAGAAGGACAACAAACCAGGGATCCTGTGAAAGAATCACTGTCACAGAATTTAGAGGTAGAGTGGTCTAAGGATAGTGTTTGGCTGTCACACTGCCAGGGAGGGATAAGTTAGGGTGGAGGCAGGCTGTGAAGGAGGTGGGTGGGGGTTGGCTTTTCAATCAGGACCTCTGAGGCACCATGGGACACAAATGATGTTCCACTGTCCTCTTGACCCCAGTGCCTGCAGATCCAGAAAAGATGCAGTGAGGACCACGCAATAGACAGGAGGTGTGAGCTTAGCTACTTAGCCCTACCTGGGCAACAGGTCCTGAGCACTGGCCACCTCAAATCTGCCGGGCAACAGAATGGATGTAGGACTGGCCCCAGTGGTCAACATCCTTGGTGAAGAGCTGCTTACCTCCAGTGGTGGCCTTCTGAGAACAACAGCCCACTCCTCTTCAGTCCCCACCCCGGTAACGCAAAAGCCAGCTTTTGCTGTGTTCACTGGAAAAACCCAGCTTTCACCTCCTTTTCTGGAACTTCGGCACCTGTGCAGATGCTTGGGCTCCCAAAGGAGGAGGGGCGCTTTGTGCAGGCTTTGCCCTCGGGAACAGGGTGTCAGAGATCAAAGGGCACTGAGCTGCTGCTCTCAGAGGGCAAAGAGGCCATAAACCAGCAGGCAGAGGGGCATATCCCTCAATTCCCATTAGAAAACGGCTCACTGCCGGGGCTCCCACCAAGCCGCGATGCAGGAGTGGGGAGGGTCATCAGTTCTTAAGGGATGACTGGGGACAGGGGCACAGTTTGGGACTCCCCATCTCACACTGGGTCAACAATATGAACAAAGGTGGGCGAAGGCTCAGAGACCCAGGGTCAGGGACTAACCTCCTGTCCTCCAGGAGCCGTGACATCTAGCGGCCCAGCCCTGTCCAGGCCACCTTTGTCCCTCTCACGACCTCCGACCACCTCATCTCCGGCCGCCCCCTCCCTGCGCGCACTCACCCTGTCGCTGCTAGCGGGGGGTCCAGAGATCCGCTCCTCGGGAGGGGGTGCTGGGGGCCCAGGAGTCTCGACCCGAATGAGGCGATGGGGTGGCGAGCCGTGGCGTGGGGGTGGCGTGGGGCCGGGGGCAGCGGGAGTGGCGAGGGCCGTGGAGCCGGACGACCTCACCCCCAGGTAGGGGTCTTCGAAGTCGCGCTCCCGCTGCAGCCGGTAGGCTGCCAGGATGTCCGGGGGAGGCACGGGGGGCGCTGCCGGGGAGGATGCGGGGGAGCGGTAATCGGGCTCGGGGGGCGCCGGTTTGCCCCCTCCTCCGCCCCCGCCCCCTCCCCGGAACCCCAG
>NW_006399776.1:1247358-1256148 GCF_000299155.1 Elephantulus edwardii | reverse complement strand
AGCCGGGGGAGAGCAGCGGCGGGGCTGGGGGCGGGGGCGCGCGGCGGGAGGGGGCGGGGCTCCGCCCGCGGCGGGAGGGGCGGGGCTTGTCAATAACAAGGGAGGGGTGGGGCTTCGCGCCCCAACCGGGTCTGCCCGCCCTTCGCTGGGCGGAAAAGGGGGGAAGCTGGCTTCCAGCCCCCGTGGACGCGCGAAAAGTGGGCAGCCTTGAGGCCTGGCCTGCGACTCCTGCACCTTGTGAATGAATCCTCCACCAGTCTTCATGTGGGCCCGCCTCAGTTCTCTCTTACAGCTCCCAGCTGATGTAGACAGCAGTACCCCCAGACTCTGAGGTTTCTTGCTCTTGGTTCCTTCTACCCTTCTCTAAATCTCCTAACTGGAAAATCTAGGGAGATAAACTGTTACCTTGGGAGTCGCATCTATCTCCTCTTATCTGCCTGCTCTCACTGGATATAATTTTGAACACACATTGCTTCCCAAACCAGGCGAATATATCGTATATCACATATAAATCAACTCCCTGGAGACACTTATCTTTCGAATACCTTTTCCACATATACTCTCCTTACATGAGAACAGCTTTCTCATAAATTCTCCCAATCTCATATACACACACACACACACACACACACAACCTGTAAGGTCACCCACCCTGAGCCCTACTCAATCCTGGCTGCAGAGCGCATTTTTAGAAATCCCTTCAAGTCATACACCGGATTTCATTGTCAATCAGATTAGTGACAGAATAGAAACAGACAAGTCAATAAATCAAGTCTAGAAACACTTCCAATGTTGTCTATCACAAAGCCCTTATCCTTCTGAGGCTTGATGCAAGAATGCTAAGCATTTTTTGTCTTAGAAATAAAGCCAATTCCTCCTCACAGAAATGTTGTAGCCCTGAAGCCAACCCTAAGCTTTGCTTTTGGCTGCTTTAGCTCTGCTGGAGAGGTAATGCCTCTGGCAGGCTCACCCCATCATTGCCAGTGGGCACTGTCCCAAGACAGCCCCCACTCCTCTACTTTCAGATGTTATTTGTCCTCTGAGGGAGAAAAGAGCCAGTGGAGCCCATGCTGGAGAGGATCCCAAAAGAAAGCACAGTTCAGAACTAGAGGACTAGGGAACAGTGTGAAGGAACCCCTAGGGTTCCTAAGACCTCAGATTTCAAAACTGTTTCTTAAGTTTCTGCTTTTTGGTAATTCAATCTACCAATACTACACCTACTATCATCTGACAACGGTGTACATTTAGAAAGTTATTTCGGATGTTAATGTAAATGTGAGTCTTCTCAAATTGCAGGTTATGATTCATATGTTTGGCTGGGGAACTCATGTACTATAATTCTAATGAGTGATGTCCCTCATCCACATTTTGAGTTGTTGTGCCATCAAGTCAGCTATGGCACAGTGACCCTATGAACAGACCTAAACGTTGCCGTATCCTGAACCATCCTCAGTCTCTGATATGTTCAGGTTCATTGTGCTGCCACAGTGTCAATCCATCTTATTGGCAGGATCTTCCTTTCTTTCTCTGACCCTCCATCTTTCCCAGCATGATGTCTCTTTTCAAAGGACTAGTTCTTCCTGACAACATGCCCAAAGTTTGTGAGATGAAGTTTCCCCATTCTTGCCTCTTAGGAGCACCTTAGTTGCTCTTCTACCAAGACTGACTTGTCCTTTTGCCAGTACTCTTATCTAACACTACAGTTCTAAGGCATCCATTCTTCTGGCATCCTTAGTGATAGAAAAATTGGCTAACAACGTCAAAGTGACACTGAGATGACAAAGCTGACATTGAGAGAATGGTCCATTTAATCCATATTGGAGGATCTCTAAAATGATATAGGTATGAATGGATGAAAAAACCAGAAGTCCAATAGTTGTAGACTTTAGCCAGACCTCCAAGCAAGATATTCAATATCAATGAGCCTCGCTTTTTCTATTGTTGGAAAAGGCATGAGGATAGCTGTGTGAAGATTAAGTGAATAGGTAGATGAATGTGAGCAGGGTTTTAAAACTGTAAACCTCTTTAAACAGAAAGTGTCAAATGAGGCCATATATGTTAAAGAAGTGTGCCATTAAGTGACTGACAGCTCTGAGGAATGGGATCAATCAAACCCTCACAAAAAGAGAGCAGGTTAAATGGCAGAAGTAACGGTTTTGAACAGATGAAGTAAAGGGGTGAAAGGTGATTACAAGCCAGCCAGCCAGCTGAACTAAGCAAAGCATGAAAATAGGAATCAGCATACCATAAATAAAAGATTTGTGGTGGGGAAGAATAAGAAATAGAATTAGGTATATGTATGTTTGGGGAAAGGGCAGCCCATAAGGTAGGGTTTTAAAAGATAATTTTTAAAATTGTAACCCTTTGTTTTGCTACTCTGGCAGGTTCACCCCATCATCGCTAGTGGGCACTGTTCCAAGACAACCTCCAATTCTCTACTTTCAGATGTTACTTGCCCTCTGAGGGAGCAAAGAACCAGTGGAGCCCATGATGGAGAAGCTTCATATTGGGTTGCATCTCAGGATCAAGAAGACAAAGATTCTTACCACTGGACCAATAGGCAACAGCATGATAGAGGGAGAAAAGATTAAAACTGTCAACAATTTCATGTGACTTGGATCCACAATCAACACACTTGGTGTTAGCAGAGGAAATTAGGAGACTTATTACACTGGGAAAGTCTGCAGTTTGGACCTCTCCAAATTATTGAGGTATGATGATATACGTCTGAAGACTAAGGTGCATCTGATTCAGGCCATGGTCTTTCTAATCACTTGCTATGCATCTGAGAGCTGGACAATGAATAAGGATGATAGAAGAATTGATACCTTTGAGTTGCAATAGTGGGATTGCTGGGTCAAATGGTATATCTATTTCCAACTTTTTGAGAAAATACCAGGCCACCTTCCCCAGTGGTCTTACCATTTTACCTTCCCACCAGCAGTGAAGAAGCATTCCAATGTTTTCACAACCTTCCTATCATTTGTTGTTTGTCGTCCTGTTGAATTTTGCTATTGTTGTTGATAGATTGAAACATTTTTGAGTAAGTGATCTTATGGTTAAGTAGAACTCTAACAAATCTTTCCACTAAATAATTGAAAGTAAGCTGTGCAATGATATAACACCTTCTAACTATTCACTCCCAACAACTTGTTACCCAAAGATCTTAGAATCCATTGATTATGTTGTTGCTGTTGTTTGATGCCCTCAAGTTGATTACGACTCATAGTGACCCTATGGACAGCAGCTCTGAAGCCTGCCCTCTGAGCCAGTCCTACTGATTCAGACACAACTACCCCCATTACCCAAGTTACTGTGTCAGTCTATGTCATTGAGGGTCTTCTTCTCCTGCGCTGTCCCTCCACCCTTCCTAGATGATATCCTACAAAGACCAGTCCCTCCTGGCCATGTGACCAAAGTATGTGAGATTGAGCTTCAAAATCATAGCCTCCAAAGAGAAATTTTATTTCACCCTCTCCAAGACAGACCTATTTGTTTTCTTGGCAATCCATGGTATGTTCAAGACTCTTCTCCAGCACCATAACTCAAAGGCATCAATTCGTTATCTGTCATTCTTAGTCATTGTCTAGCTCTCTGATGCATACATAGCAAGTAACTGCAAAGACGATGGCCTGGATCAGGCACACCTTAGTCTCTAGACTGACATCGTAACTACTCTGTACTCTGATGAGGTCTCTGACAGCAGATATTCCCAGTGCAATTTGTCTTTTGATTTCCTGACTGCTTGTGGCAAGAGTGTTGATTGTGGATATGAGCAAGCTGTAAGTGTTAACAACCTAAATCTCTTCTCTATCACAGTGCTGCCAATCAGTCCAGTGGTGAGGATCTTTATTTTCTTGATGCTGAGATTTAATCCATATTGAAGACTACAGTCCTTAACTTTCTGTAGTAAGTGCTTCTGATCCTCCTCACTTTCAGCAAGCAAGGTTGTGTCATCTGCATAATGCAGGTTCCTCCAATCCTGATGCCACATTCCTCCTCATAACCTCCCAAATGATCTATTCTGCATATAAAGTGAAAAGATTTGAAGACAAAACACATTCCTGACACACTACTCCTTTCCTGATTTTGAACCATACAGTGTTTACTTGCTCTTTTCTGACAAATGCTTCCTGGTCCGAGTATAGGTTTCACATGAGCACATCAAGTGTTCTGGGATTCCCATTTTTCTCAAGGTTAGACACAATTTGTTGTGATCCACACTGTCAAATGTCTTTGCATAGTCCATCAAATACAGACAGACATTCCTCTGATACTTATTGCTTTCAGTTAAGGTCCATCTGACATTAGCACTAATGTCTCTAGTGACACAACCTCTTCGAAACCCAGCTTTCATTTCTGGTAGTTCACTATGTTCCAGTTGTTTCTGGATTCTCTTCAGTAGGATTTTGCTTGTGTATGTTATTAATTTTATTGTTCAATAATTCCCACACTCTGTCGGGTCACCTTTTTTTAAAAAAAAAATGGGAGCAAGGAAGCACTGCACGGTTCAAAATTGGGAAGGGCGTATGCCAGGGATGTGTCCTGTCTCCATACCTTTTCAACCTGTATGCAGAACAGATTATCCAGGAGGCTGCCGATCTATCAACAATCTGCGTTATGCAGATGATACAACCCTGCTTGCTGAAACTGAAGAGGACCTGAAGTGCTTGCTGCAGAGGGTCAAGGCCTTCAATAAGGATTTAGGCTCAATATCAAGAAGACAAAGATTCTCACCACTGGACCAATTGGCAGCATCAGGATGGATGGTGAAGAGATTAAGATTGTTCACAGCTTTCGTTTGCATGGCTCCACAGTCAACATTCTTGGCACCAGTAGCCAGGAAATTAAAAGACGTATTGCGATGGGGAAAGTCTGCTGTTAAGGGACCTTTCCAAAGTTCTGAAAAGCAATGGTGTCTCTCTGGAGACTATGGTGTGTCTGATACAGGCCATGGTCTTTGCAATCACTTGTTATGCATCAGAGAGTTGGACAATGACTAGGGAGGATAGAAGGAGAATTGATGCCTTTGAGCTGTGGTGCTGGAGAAGAGTATTGAGGGTACCATGGACTGCTAGGAAAACAAACAGATTCATCCTTGAGAGGGTTAAACCGGACGGCTCCTTGGAGGCAAGGATTCTGAGGCTTCGTCTAGCATACTTTGGACATGTGGCAAGGAGGGATAGGTCCTTGGGGAGGGACATCATTCTTGGTAGTGTGGAGGGACAGCATAGGAGGGGAAGGCCCTCTATGAGGTGGATTGATTCAGTGCCTGGGGAAATCAGGATGGATGTATCAGAGACAGTGTGATTGGCACAAGACAGAGCAGAGTTTAGGGCTGTTGTACATAGAATCACTATGAGTCACAAGTGACTCGACGGCACATAACAACAACAACAACTTTCAGTCAGTTAGTCAGGTAGTTGTCTTCCAGATTTCTTGGCACAACCTGGTGAGCACATCCAGGGTAGCATCTGTTGTTGAAATATGTCCATTGATGTTCATCAATTCCTGGGGTCTTGTTTTTTACTAGTTCCTTCAGAGGTGATTGAATTTCCTCCTTCATCACCATTGCCTCTTGATCATGTGTTTTTTGAAATTCTTCTGTATCAGCCAAGAAGATTTTCCATCTTCGTTTAAGACTTCCTAGGTCATGCAATATTCTGCCCATAGCATCCTTAAGTATTGCAACTTGAGGCTTGAATTTGTTCTTTAGTTCTATTGATGTTTGCTTTTGCAACTCAGAGATGTGGTGCAAAATGTTGATTTTCTAATTCTACAGTTTCTTTTGCGTTTTCAGTTTATATTTTTCTGTAAAAAATGAGCCTTTTCTCCCTACACTATCTCTTCTGTATTCATCATGGGTTTAAGAATATAATTAATTATTGAGGGCTCTGGTGGCAAGAAGCTGCACTGAAATCCCAGAGGTACCCAGTTCAAATCCACCAGATGCTCTGTCGGAGAAGGAGGGGCAATCTCCTCCTGTACCAGTCAGATCCGATTTGACAGTACACATACAAAAAATAATAAAATTATTAAAAAAATAATATAATCAATTATAATCACTAATATTTTTAATGCTCAAATTGTCATATTGGCCAACAGGAGCATTTTTTAATGACTACTATGTCCTTTGAACTGGTTCCATTAATATTGAAGAATTTATTTGTTTTTGCAACAAAGATATTAATTGTAGACTCACCTGTACTTTCCCTGCCACAGATCTATAATGAGTCATTTCTCTAAGGGCCTCTTACTCCTTTTAGCGGTAATTAAAGTTTGGTTTTATACTTTTAAAATGATTCTCAATATCTTGCCAAGTGAATACACCTTACTTTAGTTTACTACAATTTCATTTACAGCTGAGCATGTGGGCTATCTTCCCTCTTAGAAATAATTCTGTAATGAACTGTTTTGGGGCAGGACAGAGCAGAGTTTAGGGCTGTTGTATAATGGGTCGCTATGAGTCGCAAGCGACTAGATGGCACATAACAACAACAACAACAACCGGGTTATTTTGATTGTTAAGATTTCCAAGAGTGGAATTATGGGATAAAACATTTAATCCACAGGAATAAAAAGTTGATCTTGAATCCATCCCCCTGGAATTTAAAATCCAATTCAAACAGGTTTGAGCCTTGAACACTAATGAATGAAGAAGACCAGATAAGCTATGGGAAGACATTTGATTTGTATTTTAAAGAGAAAGTGGTTTTCTTTTAAACCTAGAATTTTTTTCTTAAAAAAAATATGGATCTGTTTTCATGTGCTTCCTGTTTCTAAGCTTATGAAATTCAGACTAGTCTAAGACAAAAACAAATTTTTTAAAATTTCTCTTTGACATCTGTGCCATTCCATTTTGCTTTGTGACTTCATTTAACAGTAAAATATCTAAAAATAAAAAAAATAATGTCATTCATGAAGAATGCAAAAAATCATTACAAAGAAGGAAAAAGAAGAAATTACCAAAACGGATGTCAGAAGAGACTCAGAATATTGCACTAGAGCACTGAGAAGCCAAAGCAAAGGGAGGAAATCAAGAATTTAAGGTGCTGAATAGAAGATTTCAAAGAGCAGCTTGGGAAGACGAGGTAAAGTATTATAATCAAATGTGCAGGGAGCTGGAGTTGGAAAATTAAAAGGGTTGAACTTGCTTGCCATTTATTAAACTGAAGGAACTAAAGAAAAAATTTAAGCCAAGAGTTGCAATGCTTAAGGATGCTATGGAGAGAATATTGAGGGATTCAGGAAGCATTAAAAGAAGATGGAAGAAGTATACAAAGTCACTGTACCAAAAAGAACTGAACCAAAAAGAATTTCAAGAAACAATATTTGATTAAGAGGCAATGGTGATGAAGGAGGAAGTGTAGGCTGCTCTGAAGGACTTGGCAAAAAATAAAGCCCCAGTGGACTTGGGGCAAGAGATTGCATAACAATGAAAGAATTTATCTTTTACTTTTCAAAAAGAAGAGCGAATTGATGGGAGGAGGAGTGAACAGGGAGAAAAGTGCAACAAGGAATGAATGGAAATCCAAAGTCTCTGTAAACTTTCATTTAAATTTTTTTTTTTTAAAGGGGGAGGGGAGCGCCAGGAATTGATGGAATACCAATTGACATATTTCCACAAACAAAAGCTGCCCTGGATGTGCTTACCAGGTTCTGCCAAGAAATCTGGAGGATAACTTCCTTGCCAACTGACTGGAAGAGATCTATATTTACTCTCATTCCAAAAAGAAAGGGGCCCTGACAGAGTGTGGAAATTATCAAACAATGTCACTAATATCACATGCAAGCAAAATTCTGCTGAAGGTTATCCAGAAACTACTGGAACAGTAAGTACATTGACAGAGAACTACCCAAAATACAAGCTGGATTTAGAAGAGGTAGTGGATTTAGAAGAGACATTAGTGCCAATGTCAGATGGACCTTGTCCTAAAGCAAAGAGCGTCAGAGGAATGTCTATCTGTGCTTCATTGACTATGCAAAAGCATTTGAATGTGTGGATTACAATATGGCTAACCCTGAGGAACATGGGAATCCCAGGACACTTGATTGTGCCTATGCAAAACCTGTACTTGGTACAGGAAGCAGTTGTAGGAACAGACAGGGAAATACTGCATGGTTCAAATTCAGGAAAGGAGTGTGTCAGAGATGCATCCTGTCTCCATCTCTTTTCAATCTACATGCAGAACAGATCACTTGGGAAGTACGGCTTTAAAAAGAGGAATGCGAGGGGAGCTCTGGTGGCCTAGTGGCAAGAAGCTTCACTGCGAATCCCAGAGAAACACGGTTCGAATCCACCAGAGGCTCTGCCGGAGAAGGAGGCGCGATTATCCTCCTGTACCAGTCAGATCTGATTTGACGGTACACGCACACAAAATAATAAGAAAAATTTTCTTTTAAAAAAAGAGGAATGTGGCATCAGGATTGGAGGAAAACTCATCAATAACCTGTGTTATGCAAATGATCCAACTTTGCTTGATGAAACTGAGGAGGACCTAAAGAGCTCACTGCAGAAGGTCAAGGACTGTAGTCTTCAATGTGGATTGAAGCTCAACATCAAGAAAACGAAGATTCTCACCACTAGGCCAGTTGGAAGCACCATGATAGATGGAGAAGAGAGTGAGGCTCTTAACAAATACAGCTTCTTGGCTCCATAATGAACACTTTTAGCACCAGCAATCAAGAAATCAAAACGCCATCCCCTTTTCCTTATGAATCAGGGTGAAGTCTCTCTCAGGGAGGAGTGATAGGGAATGGCAAAGGACACACCGACAAAGGAGATTAATC
>NW_006399776.1:1223802-1247008 GCF_000299155.1 Elephantulus edwardii | reverse complement strand
TGGTCTGCACAATTACTTGCTATGCATCAGAGAGCTGGACAATAACTAAGGAAGACAGAAGAAGAATCGATACCTTAGAATTGTAGTGCTGGAGAAGAGTCTTGAACATACCATGGACTGCCAAGAAAACAAATAGATCTGTCTTGGAGAGGGTAAAACCAAGTTTATCCTTGGAGGCTATGATTTCTGAAGCTCTGTCTCACATACTTTAGGTACGTGGCCAGGAGAGAGCAGTTCTTGGAGAAGAACATCATGCTCGGGAGGGTGGAGGGACGAGATGGATTAATACAGTAATTGGGGCAATGGAGGTTGGTGTGTTTGCATCAGTGAGACTGGCTCAGGACAGGGCAGGCTTCAGAGACACATAGGGTCACTCTGAGTTGCAGGCAACATGATGGCACATAACAACTTTTTCTTGATACATATCGTGCAGTTGTTCTCACAGAAGTCTTAACAATGACTTCTAATGCAAAAATTTTGTCTTATTCCTCTTTCTTGTGGTCTTTTCTGCATCTGAGTCTGTTGATCTCTTTCAGCCTTGAACTTCTCTCAAACTTTCCTGTAAATATTGCTTTCATGATTCCCCTTTTTCATGCAGTATCCTTTTAGTCCCTCCATAATTCGTAAATTCAAGTGTGTCTCAAGGCCTAGTCATCAGCTCCATTTATCTTAATCGTTGTTGGAATATCTTCCCTCCTGTTTGCTGGGCTTTTGTCCTTGAGTCCTATTCTGAGCCTGTATACTTGCTCTACTTTTCTTCTTCTAAGTCTGATTTTTTTTTAAATAATAGCACTGCTTATTCATTTGTTTGTATTTATAGTGATTTTAATGAAAGTTTACATAAAAGTTGAATTTTCATTCATCCATTGTTGCACATTTTACTTCCTATTCCCATCCCTGTTCACTTTTTGTAAAAAAATATTAATCCACTGTTGTATAATTTCCTCCCCCCACTCCAGTCCACTTTGCTATGTTGTTGTTGTTATGTGCCGTTGAGTCACATGCCACTCATAACTACCCTATATGTACAATAGCCCTAAACGCTGCTCCTGCGACAGTCTTATTGTCTCTGACACACCTTCCCCCATTACCCCAGGCACTGAATTAATCCATTCCATTGAGGGTCTTCCTCTCCTGCGCTGTCCCTCCTCAAGTACTGGTCTCTCCTTGCAACATGTCCGAAGTATGTCAGATGAAGCTTCAGAATCCTTGCCTCCAAGGAGCAGCCCAGTTTCACCCTTTCTAGGATGAGCGTTTTTGTTCTCTTAGCAGTCCATGGTATGTATACTCAATACTCTTCTCCAGCACCACAGCTAAAAGGCATCAATTCTCCTTCTATCATCCCTAGTCACTGTCCAGTTCTCTGATGCATAGCAAGTAATTGCAAAGACCATGACCTGCATTAGGTGCACCTTAGTCTCCAGACTGACATTGTTGCTCTTCAGTACTTTGCAGAGGTGTCTGATAGCTGACTTTCCCAATGCAATTTGTCTTTTGATTTCCTGGCTGCTGGTACCGAGAGTGGTGATTGAGCCAAGCAAACTAAAGCTGTTAACAATCTCAATCTCTTCACCATCTATCATGATGCTGCCAATTGGTCCAGTGGTGAGAGTCCTTTTTATCTTGATATTGAGCTTCAATCCATATTGAAGGCTGCAGTCCTTGACCTTCTGTAGCAAGAGCTTCAGATCCTGTTGAGTTTCAGCACTCAGGAGGTGTCATTTGTGTAACACAGATTGTTGATGAGTCTTCCTCCAATCCTGATGCCATATATCTCCTCATAGAGCCCAGCCTCCCGGATAATCTGTTCTGCATACAGATTGAAACAACAATATGGAGATAGGACAAATGCCTGGCATACACCCTCCCCAATTTTGAACCATGCAGTATTTTCTTGCTCTGTTCTGACGACTGTCTCCTAGTCCAAGTACAGGTTTCACTTAATAAACATTTTCTATGTATGTACCTCTTACGCTGGACAGTTGTCATACAAATAATGTCTAATCATATTTTCTTTTTAAACAGTTAATTTTTTTCTTTCATCTATTCCAGTGCACTGTTCATGATTTATTCTCTTAGTTTTTCCACCAACCCCCATGTCAGTCCTGTTTTTTAACAGTGTTGCTATGCAGTATTTGTTCTTTTGTGACAAGATATTTCACTCAGCATAATGTCCTCCAAGCTCACCCATGTTGTGTAATATTTTGAGTTCCTTGATTTTCAGTGCTGAGTAGTATTCCATTGCATGAATGTGCCATAGTTTTTCAATCCATTCATTTGTTGATGGGTACCTGGGTTCCTTCCTTCTCTTTGTTATTGTAAATAATGCTGCAATAAACATGGGTGTGCATATACCTGTTTCGGTGGCAGCTCTGGTTTTTTTACAGTATATTCCTAGTAGTGGATGGCCATGAGAACAAACAGATATGTCTTGGAGAGGTTGCAGCCGGAGTATTCTTTGGAGGCAAGAATAATGAGGCTTCACCATACATACTTTGGGCATGTTGCTAAGAGGGGCTATTCCTTGGAGAGGGACATGTTGCTTGGAAGGGTGGAAGGTTGGCAAAGGAGAGGAAGACCCTTAACTAAGTGGATTGACATGGTGACTGCTGCAATGGGCTCTTTTGTGTCAGGAAGTGTGAGGATGACTTAGGATAGAAAGGATTCAGATCTTTTGTTCATAGAGTTGTTATGAATTCAACGGCACCTAACAACAACAACAACTGAATTAGTTACCAACATTAGAATATTTGGGAGATTTGCACACAAAAAATCCAGATTGCAGACTTCTCCTGAAACATCTAGTGTCTTGGATATATATTATTTCCATCAAGAACAACTGGCAGAAGATGAGTAGTCTGGGTGCCTTCAGATAAGGCTCTCTGTTTCCCAGTGGGTTTTCTGGGGCTGTAAATACCATTGGAGGAGACTACTCATCTTTCTCCAGAGGAGCTGCTATTGGATTAAAACAACCAGAGAGCCATCACCTTTGGGTTAGCAGTGCAATTCTCTATGGAACAGGCCACCAGAACTCCTTTCAGATAAGGTAGCTATACCAACAAGGGTGAGATTACTCATTAATATCAAGTTCATTCCAACTCATAATGACCTTATAGGATAGTGTAGAACTGCTCCACAGGTTTTTCCATAAATCTTTATGAAATCCAACCAGCATATCTTTCTCCTGCTTGCCTTTAAGTTAGCAGCTGAACAAGTACCACTGAGCCACCAGGGCTCCAATACCCATATCAAGCCCTAGGGTTTTATAAAGACTCTAAGTCAGTTGATACACCATCAGTTTTTTCTTTCTGTATTTCTTCAGACCATGAAAGGAGAAAATGTAATAGTCCAAAGAGGAATTGATGACTTTGAATTGTGGCATTGGCAAAGAATATTGAATATACCATGGACTGCCAAAAGAACAAATGAATGTGGCTTAGAAGTTGTTGTTGTTGTTGTTAATGATGTCGAGTAGAAGAAAACTCAGAGGAACGTTATGAACAAAAGACCTGAACACTTGTCTATATTTCATCATTTCTCCAAGTTCATAGAGTTTCCGGAGGCAAGCTATTTTGGAAGTGGATGCCACTCCTGCTTCTGAGCTTGTTTTAATCTGGGAGCTCCACCAAACACTGCCCACCGTGGGTAACCATTATCATATTTGATATATCAGGGTCACAGTGTTTAGCATTACAGCAACCACGAGTTAGCTCTGTACAGCAAATGGACAGATCAGTGCTGTGCCACTTAGAAGAATATTTGACCAAAAACAATTAAAACCAGGCCTGAGGGCCGCAGATTAAAATCACCCACCTGCTGTTAGGGACCTCTCTAAAGTACTCAGGAGCAACAGTGTCTCTCTGGAGACTAAGGTGCGCCTGATACAGGCCATGGTATTTGCAATCGCTTGTTATGCATCAGAGAGTTGGACAATGACTAGGGAGGACAGAAGGAGAGTGGATGCTTTTGAGCTGTGGTGCTGGAAAAGGGTACTGAATGTACCCTGGACTGCCAGGAAAACAAACGGATTTGTCTTGGAGAGGATTAAACCAAGCTATTCCTTGGAGGCAAGGATTCTGGGGCTTCGTCTGACATACTTTGGACATGTTGCCAGGAGGGACGGGTCCTTGGAGAGGGACATCATGCTTGGGAGGGTTGAGGGACAACGCAGGAGGGGAAGACCCTCTATGAGATGGATTGATTCAGTGACTGGGGTAATAGGGATGGGTGTGTCAGAGGCGGTGCGGTTGGCGCAGGATAGAGCAGGGTTTAGGGCTGTTGTGCATAGGGTCGCTATGAGTCGGAAACGACTCGACGGCACATAACAACAACAACAACAACCTTTGGTTTGGTAGCATAACTTTCTATCCACTAGGCCAACAGATCTCTCTCTATGTAGTTATTGTTGTTAAGTGCTGTCGAGTTGTAGATGACTCATAGTGACCTATGAACCAAGTAGTGAGGCTAAAAGACCTCTAGAAATTAGAATGGTGAACTTGTCATTCATTTTGGGCATGTTCACATATTTGGGCAAATACTATTTCTAACAGTAATGATCTGTGACTTAAGTTAAATCCTGCCACTAAGAGGAGCAAGAGATGGTAGTCGAATTACTCAAAAGGGTCTGCCAATCAAGTCCCTTCCAGAGTATGTTTCCAGTCCTTCTAACATGAAATCAAAATACAGCTGTTCCCCTATAGGACCCATGCTCCAATCCAAAAGATTTTATAAGCATAAAAAGAATCACTTCCCCCCATTTTACCAACCTAAATTCACCCACATTTCTCCCCCGCCAGGAGCCTGGGTTCAGAGGGAAGAACTCCATGTGGGCAGTTGTGTGCACTCTTCCTAATGGAGAGAGATGGGATACAAGTGAAGATCAGTAAGTGCGTCCATGTTCTGTATGACTTTGGGGAAAGGGATAAGGATATGAGACTTTTCATGCTTTATATATTAAGGAATTCTTGCTATATTCTTCACCAACACCATAATTCAAAAGCACCAATTTTTCTTTGACCTTCTTTATTCATTGTCCAACTTTTGCTTTTTGTAATGGTTGCTATTAGGTGCCTTCATGTCAACTCCTAATGATAATGGCCCTATGAGTCACCTGCTTGTGAAGCAATTGAAAAGATGACTTGAGTACAGTACATCATAGTCCTTAAAGTGACATCTTTGCTTTTTAGTACTTTAGGAAGATCATGTGCAATAGATTTGTCCAGTACACTATGCATTTGACTTCTTGACTGCTGCTTTCATAGGAGTTGATCATGGATCTAAGTAGAACGAAGCCTTTGACAACATTATTTTTTACTATACTGCTGCTGTATGTAGGGTCACTATACATCACAGGCAACTCGATGGCACATAACAACAATAACATACTCTGACAGGTTTGGAAGCAGGAGTGGCATCCACTTCCTAAACAACATGCCTCCTTTAACTCTATGAATTTGATAAATGTGATAGTTGTATAAGGGCTTCAGGCCTTTTGTTCATAGGGTCACTATGAGTCATGCTCGACTTGAAGGCAATCAACAACAATGCTGCTTATTGGTCTAGCTGTGCGGATTTTTGTTTTCTTTATGTGGACACATAATCCATTCAAAAGAGTGTAGTTTTTAATTTTTACCATTATGTACTTCCAGTCCTCTTTCCTTTCAACAAGCAAAGTTGTGTTATTTGTGTACTGCAGGTTATTAGTCTTTCTTCAGTCTTAATGGCTCATTCTTCATACAGCCCAGCTTCTCTAATTATTTGCTTACCGTACAGATTGAATAAATATAGTGAAAGGATATACATATACATATACATATACATATACATATACGGTGACAGACCTTTTTCATGTTTTAAAACCGCTCGGTCTCACAGAAAGATGGGCACTCTCTGCAATTAAACTGCCTCTGAAAACCTGCTGGAGGGTCAACCATGTGTCGGTTCCGACTCGACGGTACACAACAGTCTCCTTATGATTCCAGATGTACACAATTAAGTGTCCTGCAATTTTTATTCTTTGCAATATGAGTCATACAGTCGAATACCCTTGCACAATTAATGAAGCACAGGCAAACATCTTTCTGGTATCCTCTGCTCTCAGTCAAGATCTATCTGATATCAGCAACCACATCTTTCTTCCATGTCTTCTGAATTCAGTTTAAATTACTGGTAATCCCCTGCCGATATATTGCAACTGTTTTTAATTATCTTCAGCATGTTTTGCTGGTGTGGGACTATGCTTTAGATAATGATTTACAGGCAGAACGGGATTAAAACAGATCTGAATCTGTATTCATTAAGTACATGAATTGAGAATTATTTGGAGAGGACTATCGTACTCGACTAGCACCTAACAAGAACAACATCATCTTTACGGTATCTCAATTTCCAAGGAAAATAGATATAGCAGGTCAAGAAGCCGGCTTATTGTTAGGCGCCGTCAAGTCACTAAAATTCGTAGCGAACAACTGATTTGAACCGTCCTGCACCATTATGATTTATCGATAAAAACAGGGGAAAAAAAGTCCGGACCCCTTGCCGTGCCATTGTTCCCACAATGCCGTGACTCGGATTCGAACCGAGGTTGCTGCGGCCACAACGCAGAGTACTAACCACTATACGATCACGGCGAGCTACCGGGGACCTGTGAAATGCCTTTTCTGATTCTCCTCTTCAGCTGTCATAGGCCTTCCCCATTTAAGCGTCATTAAATGACCCACCTATAGGGCGGGCCCAAGGGCTGCGGCGAATGCGCAGGCGCGCCACACTAGAAGATGTTGTGTGGCTTCTGTAGTTTTGATTTCTCTCTCAATCCTGGGCGATAGTGATAAAGCCGTGTCGGAGGAAAGATGGACACTTTGTAGCGCCCCAAAGGAAGACGAGCGGACCGCTTCTCAGAACTGGGTGGCCGGGAACTCAAAGTGTTCACAGGTCGTGTACAGGTCCTTAGAGGACCATCTCTTATGCCCAGATAAATGAATCTGCAGCTGCCGGGAGCACCGCCTTTCGGAATTTCTCCTCTGCCGACTTCTCCAAGAGTGACCAACGCGGCCTCTGCGGAGAGCGTAGGCGCCCCCCAGAACAAGACCTGAGCAGTGACCGATTCTCACCTTCTGGCCCCTCCACTCTTCTTCCAGTTCCTCCCACTCCTCGGCCGCCCGGCCCCCGCGGAGGCCGACCTCCGGGCCGCGTGCCCAGATCTTCCGCCTCCGGTGGCGCGCGGGGCGGGGGCGCTGGTTCCGGTCTTTCTTCTTGTCTGTCAGCGCTCCTGTTCTCCCGGCGCCTAAAACCTGGCCAAGTAGTAGACAGGGGCCATTTGTTAAGAATGTGACAAGAGAATGCAGAATCTTACCCGCCTCCATTGTCGCCCGCTCGAGTTAACTACCTCTCCTGTCGAGCTGCCAGAGGCATCTTGGAAACAAATTGAATCCTTTCATTCCACCTCCCCCACTCTTACTTGCGGGAAAGGAGACGACGGGAAATTCGTCTCCTTACCTTCCTTCATTTATTGGCTGTCCTTCAAATCATTCCCCATTGTGTCTATTCATTCATTCAACAGGTGCTTGATAGGTCAGAGCCTTTGGGATTTCGTGGAGGAGGGGAAGAGAGGAGGCTGCTAAGAGAGGATTTCCTTTTTATCAAGAGTAATAAATAATTAATCCGTTGTAATTAGTGTTACAAAACAAAATTTCTATGAAGGACTGATAATGATTTGTAAACTTTCATTTAAAGAAAATAAAGGTTTCAGAAGGACAAATGGAAACAGGGAGGTTGCGGAAAGAGTGCTGCTACAAGTGTGGGGATTATAATCCGTGTAACAAATCAATGTGTATGGGCTATTGAATGGAAAACCAATTTGTTCTGTAAACTTTTACTGAGATCACAACAAAAAGTTTTAAAAGGAGATTAAGAAGAAACGTTATGGATCAGTTCAATTGTATCTGGGGGTTTTGTTTATTTGTTTTGGGATTTTTTAAAGAAAGAATTATTTCAAAAGTCTGCACACGAGATTACCCTGAGTGCTGACCCCAAAACCACCTCTGTTAGAAGCGCGCACAGTCCCCGAAACAGAGGTTTACCGTCTTCAGAAGGCAAATTTTTACAAAATAAGTGTAAATTACTTTTCTGTGAATTGAGAAGGGTTGTAGTTAAGTGCGGTTGACTATGACTCATAGAGAAGCTAGTAAACAAAGTTGAGAGGTGACAGGGTTAAAAATGAAGGCGGGTGATAAAAATAAGTCCCTTGCCGTGCCATTGCTATCACAATGCCGTGACTCGGATTCGAACCGAGGTTGCTGCGGCCACAACGCAGAGTACTAACCACTATACGATCACGGCGAGCTACTAGGGACTCGTGAAACAGTTCCTTTGCCTAAGCGCTTCTCTAATAAAAGTCCCGCCCCTTTGAAATGACACGCATTTTCTTTTTGTTCTTGCAAACTGCTTTGCCGCCTTACTGCTCTCTGAACATAGATATAGTGGCCTCGTCTGCCCTTCAAATTCTGTTGGCTTCTGCACTCTGACCACATCTGGAGTCTAGTGACTGCGAAAACTGTACTCGAGGTTTCTGTTTCTCCAGGTCTCGAAGGAAGTCGTGCAAGTGGGTCCTAACTGATTTTCCATCTTTGTACAATTTGACAGGCCAGTCCCAACCGGAATCCGCCTGTATAGTGTAGCAGCCATGATTATTATAATGGAGGGCAAGGACTTCTGGACCATCAACATTCGGTAGAGCCCGGACCCTCACATCCATCCTAGGAGTTACTGTTCGCAAGGTGGCTGTATAGGAACCCTTTACAAAACACTTTCAGGTTCGCTGTCTTGCAGTCCACTAGGGCTAGCAAGCCGAGATTTCGGGCGAGGGAGTTCATGGCTCTATGCCGAGCACCTAAAGACTGCAGGGATATGAGGGCCTAGAAGTGTTTTCCAGTCACCCTATTCCGTTTTATCGGCGCAGGATCCAGAAAGTCCTGGTAATGACTCAAAAAATTAAGAGTGCTTCAATGCATCTAGGTTGATAAGCGATCATGAGTTGCGTATAGCGTCTAGGGTGATACTCGATCGTGTGGTGTTTGTCGCGTCCCGGTAGCTCGCCGTGATCGTATAGTGGTTAGTACTCTGCGTTGTGGCCGCAGCAACCTCGGTTCGAATCCGAGTCACGGCATTGTGGGAACAATGGCACGGCAAGGGCGCATTTTTAGACTTGGGAAGTTACATTCTGTTCGCTGGCTATGTTAGACTGACTATGAAGGCAACGATGACATTATCCTGCAACAATTAGCGTACCTTACAGGAGAGTTCAGTGGCAACTCTAGGTATTTACTCCATTTTTAATTCTTCATCTGTAAGTTTATCGGCCAGTCAGCTTTATTTTAGTACATTTCTGTTGCATACCCACTTCTACTTTCATTTGACTTCATGATGGCCAAATCATATATTTAGTCTTCTAAAACTCTCACACTGGCTACAAAGTCGGTACTTTGGGGGGTGGTGTTACGTGCCATTGAGTCACTTGGCGACTCATAGCGACTCTATGTACAACAAGCCCTAAACCATGCTCTATCCTGTGCCAACCTTACTGCCTCTGACACACCTACGCCAGTCACTTACCCCAGTCACTGAGTCAATCCACCTCATGGAGGGTCTTCCTCTCTTGCACTGTCGCTCCACCCTCCCAAGCATGATGTCCCTCTCCAATATGATGTCCCTCCTTGCAACATGCCCAAAGTATCTCAGATGGAGCTTCAGAATTCCTGTCTCCAAGGAGCAGCCTGGTTTGGGTGAAGGTGTTATAAAACAATGGGCAATAGTTTCTTATGCCTTAGAAAAGTAAAGAGTGGACAGTACATTGCATTCCTGGTTCAGATTTCAAAAGGAAAAAAAAATCATTTGCAGTGGAAGGACTGGTTCCTATTTTCCCTATAAGGAATGCTTGGAGGGTGGTAATGAGGGGGTTGTGGCTTCCATCTCCACATTCCCAGAGATGAGAGAATGTTTTTCTATTGACCAATTACTTTTTACCTTAGGTTTAAAGCCATTTTATTTGTTACTTTGTTTCATATGCATTTGAAACACAGGTCTGTCATTTGGCATTAGGTGAAATGGAAGTGAGTTTTGGATTTGGCTCTCAGGAGGCTGGCAGGCAACTGTGTTACTGTCAAGGAGGGAATGAGATAGGACTGAATGAGCAATGAGATAGCAATGAGTCTCTCCAGCTCCTCCCTCGGGGCCTGGAGGTGGTGAAGCCAATCAAGAGCATTCCTAGGAGAGATGAGCATTGCACTGGGGTTGTGCTTCTTTTACTGACAACTCATCAGGAAGGACTAGCTGAAGAGCATGTAAAAACAAGCCCCTGCTGTGGGCTGGAATCCCCAGTTCCTTCAATCTGATCCATTTAAACCCATGCCACAGCCTCCTTAGACCCAGAGAGTGCTAGAAGTGCAATAAAATTGAGGGAGGTGAGCCTGGAAAAGACTGGCTGATTGAGTTAAGGGTTATTTTAGTTACAAAATCAACAGCATCAACCAAAGTGGATCTAGCCAATAAGTGTGATGACTTTTATGTGTTGGAACCAAAGTGACTATAATGTTGTTGTTGTGGTGGTGGTTGTTATGTGCCATTTAGTCACTTGTGACTCATAGCGAACCTATGTTGCTATGACATAGCCTGAAACCTGCTCTATGCTGTGCCAACCTTACTGTCTCTCTGACACACCTATCCTTGTTACCCCAGTCACTGAATCAATCCATCTCATCGAGGGTCTTCCTCTCTGTCTCTCCACCCTTCCAAGCAAGATGTCCCTCTCCAAGGACTGATCCTTTCTTGCAACAGTATGTCAGACGGAGCCTCAGAATCCTTGCCTCTGAAAAGCAGCTTGGTTTCACCCTCTCCAGGACAAACCTGTTTGTTCTCCTGGCAGTCCATGGTGTATTCAATATTCTTCTCCAGCACCACAGTTCAAAGGGATCAATTCTCTTTCTATCATCCCTAGTCACTGAGTCACTGTCCAGCTCTCTGATGCATAGCAAGCAATTGTGAAAACTGTGGCCTGAATCAGGCACTTCTTAATCTTCAGACTGACTTTGTTGCTCTTCATTACTCTGGAGAGGTCCTTGGCAGCAGACTTTCCCAAGTGCAATTCGTCTTTTGATTTCCTGGCTGCTAGTACCAAGGGTGTTGATTGTGGAGCCAAGCAGACTAAAGCTATTAAAACTCTCAATCTCTTCACCAGCTATCATAATGCTGCCGATCGGCCCAGCGGTGAATATCTTTTTGATTCTTGATGTTGAGCTTCCATCCATATTGAAGGCTGAAGTCCTTGACCTTCTGCAGCAAGCACAGATTAGAATAAGATCAAGTTGGAACCAACTCATAACTAAGCCTCTCCAAGCTTTAAAATACACAATTGCCCATCTTTCTCCCTTGGAGCTGTTGGTTGGTTCCAAATGCCAAAGAGGGAGTGCATTTCTATATGGACTACACTACCTGAGCTCCCTGGGATAAGATACATGGTAGCAAAGAAGGAAAGGCTTTTCTTCTGATGCCCTTGTCCTCATACCTCTGTTCCTTTCCTGTAGGTGCTTCTGTGCCATAGGAAATAAACTACCTCTAAAGTCTATGGGGCGTGGGGGGTAGGGGAGGGAATCACAAGTGATTGTCTAAGGGTATTACAAGTAAAAATAATTAACCAACAAAACTAAAGCCATACACCTTCCTAGGTAACCCATTGTATCTGCCTATGTCCATTCAATGTGACTGTGCAGCTAGGTTGCTCAGGAAAGTATAACTGATATTGTTGTATTACAGTGAGAGTAACAGAAGCAAGGGTGCTCCCCTGCACCGCTGATTTCAGCCATCTTGTCAGGTAGACAAATCTGAATTTGGAGGCATCAAAATTTTATAACATCATTTTCTGAAGACATTGAATTGATTCCCCTTGCTCTGAGTTTAGGTCCACAATGCAGACTTTTAACAATGATTCAGTTGTCTGTGTTGTAGACTTTCCAGTAGAGCATTGCTCTGAACAAACTTCTGATTTGTTGGTAGTTGTTCTTCTGTTGGTAGTTTTACTGAGACTCTTAGAGTCTGGTAGGAATAATTAATTTCTTTCTTTTTTTTACATCTTTGCTTTTACAGACTTTGGATTTCCATTCATTCACTGTTGCACTTTTCTCCCCTCCCATTCCTCCCCCTAGTACACTACCCTCTTGGAAAAGTAAAAGAAAAATTCTTTCATTGTTTTACAAACCCTCCCAGGTCCACTCCACCATGTAGCCTTTGCTCTAGATTTCTGTCATGACAAACATACCTAATCACATATCCCTTTTAAACAGTTTTCTCCCTCAACTGTTTCAATGCAGTATACATTATTGAACCCATCTTTCTCAGTCTCCCACCAACCCCAAGGTCAGTCCTGTTTTACAACAGTGGCACTATGCAGTATTTGTCCTTTTGTGACTAAGATACTTCACTCAGCATAATGTCCTCCAGGGTCACCCATTTTTAATAATATTGCATGAGTTCCTTATTTATCAGTGCAGCATAGTATTCCATTGTGTGAATATGCCACAACTTCTCTGTCCATTTGTTTGTTGATAGGCACTTAGGTTGTTCCCAACTCCTTGCTATTGTGAACAAAGCTGCAATAAATATGAGTGTAATTAATTTCCTTTGAACTTATACCCATTTGAGGGCACTGACCGATGGAGAATATGGACCAGCAAAGCTGAGAGCTAGCGACACTGGGCTGGAATGACTTCACCAGGACCCTGCTCTCCTGGAACACCTGCCCCACTCCATCTGCACCCAGGTGTTTCTTTTTTAAAAATCATTGTTTACCTTTTTATGATTTCTGATTCTAGAAATGTGGTCTTTTTCCAGACCACTCTCCACTTCAGGTCCAAGTTATTCTGCAGGCATTAAGAGAAATGAAAAGCACCAGGAAAGACACAGATTGTGTAAGAGCTCTTGGCTCATGCATTCCAGCTGCAGCTGTTCAAATCTTGATTGGGTTTATTAGTTTCTGCAGATTTTCAATGTCCAATTTTTTTAAAAATTTTTTTAAAATATTTTTTTTAATTATTATTATTTTTGTGTGCATGTACCGTCAAATCAGATCTGACTGGTACAGGAGGATAATTGCGCCTCCTTCTCCGGCAGAGCCTCTGGTGGATTCGAACCGTGTTCCTCTGGGATTGCAGTGCAGCTTCTTGCCACTAGGCCACCAGAGCTCCCCTCAATGTCCAATTTAAGTCATTTTGACTTTGAAAAGTTTTCTTCCTTTCTTACTGTGAGGTACAGTAAATAGCTGGTACTTTTCCTCTAGGCTAGTGCTAACTCTTGTTATACACACTTTTGTATACACACACACATATATATAGATATATACTCTACACACACACACACACACACACACACACACACGCATACCATGTGCCAGTGAGTCAGAACTGATCCATAGCTGATCCTCTTAGTAGGTTTTCAAAAGCAGTAAATCACATGAGAAGAGATTGTCCCATGGAGCAAGATATATGTATATACACATATAATATACAAATATATACATATAGCCTCTGGTGGCCTTGTAGTAAGAAGTAAGACCATATACACGAACATAAACACACACACATAGGGTGTGTGTGTGTGTGTGTGTGTGTGAGAAAATATATATACATGTCAGAACATAGAGCTGACTCCCCAACCCACAGCTAACTCCCCAGTAGGTTTTCAGAAATCACAGAGGAGGTTGTCCAACTTTTTTCTGCAGAGTAGCTGGTGGATTTGAACTAGGTGTCTCTGGGTAGGCAGTGCAGCTCCTTACCACCAAGCCACCAGACCTAATATATGGTATAAGTAGATAGCTTTCAAGTGGCAGACTGTGAAGGGGCCAGCAGTCATACGGGTGCATAAATATCAGAGTGTCAGCTTAAACAACCAGCCATGCAACCTTCTGAATACACACAGATTATCTTGGAGCTGCTGTAGCTGTAAATCATTGCAGCAGCGTCAAAATCACCTGGAAGGTTGGCTGAAACAAGATCTTGGGCATACTTCAGAACTTTATTTTAACAAGATCCTCCCCAGGTAACTCATCAGCACATTAAAGTTACAGAAGTGCTATTCTCGCCTAAAGGAGCTACCTGCCTCTAAAACTCTCAAAATCCACATACTTATTTATCCAATCAGAACTGACTCATAGCAGATCCTCCATCAAGTTTTCAAAACCTATATGTTGCACTCAGTATATGTCTTCCATCTTCTTTTAATACTTTCTGGATCATTTAATATTCTGCCTAAAGCATCCTTGATTATAGCAACTCTAGGTTTGAATTTGTTCTTCAGTTCCTTGAGCTTAAGAAATGCTGAGTCATTGTATCAAATGGAATTGGCAGATACAGAAAAATTTAATGAAATAACATATGAGCTAGAGCCTATGGTGATGAAGGAAGAAGTTCAATCTGCTTTGAAGGAAATAGCAAAAAATAAGGCCCCGGGAATAAATGGTATACCAATTGACATATTACTGCTAACAGATGCTGCCCTGGATGTGCTCACCAAGTTGTGCCAAGAAATCTGGAGAACAACCACTTGGCCAACCGACTGGAAGAGATCTATATTTATTCCCATCCCAAAGAAGGGTGACCCAACCGAGTGTGGAAACTACAGAACAATATCATTGATTTCACATGCAAGCAAGATTCTACTGAAGATTATCCAAAAACGACTGGAATAGTACATCAGCAGAGAATTGCCAGAAGTCCAGGCTGGGTTTAGAAGGGGTCGTGGTACTAGGGATATTGTAGCTGATGTTAGATGGATCTTAGCTGAAAGCAGGAAATACCAGAAGAATGTCTACCTGTGTTTCATTGATTATGCAAAGGCGTTTGACTGCGTGGATTATAACAACCTGTGGCTGACTCTGAGAAGAAAAGGAATCCCAGAACATTTAATTGTGCTAATGCGAAACCTATACTTGGACCAAGAGGCAGTCGTCAGAACAGAGCAGGGTAACACTGCATGGTTCAAAATTTGGAAGGGTGTACGCCAGGGATGTGTCCTGTCTCCATTCCTTTTCAACCTGTATGCAGAGCAGATTATCCGGGAGGCTGGGCTCTGTGAGGAGAACTGTGGCATCAGGATTGGTGGAAGATCTATTAACAATCTGCGTTATGCAGATGACACAACCCTGCTTGCTGAAACTGAGGAGGACCTCATGCACTTGCTGCAGAGGGTCAAGGACTGCAGCCTTCAGTATGGACTGAGGCTCAATGTTAAGAAGACAAAGATCCTCACCACTGGACCAATCGGTAGCATCAGGATGGATGGTGAAGAGATTGAGATTGTTCACAGCTTCAGTTTGCTCGGCTCCACGGTCAACACTCTTGGCACCAGCAGCCAGGAAATCAAAAAGCATATTGCGATGGGAAAGTCTGCTGTTAGGGACCTCGCTGAAGTACTCAAAAGCAATGGTGTCTCTCTGGAGACTAAGGTGCGCCTGATACAGGTCATGGTCTTTGCAATCACTTGTTATGCATCAGAGAGTTGGACAATGACTAGGGAGGACAGAAGGAAAATTGATGCCTTTGCGCTGTGGTGCTATAGAAGAGTAATGAATGTACCATGGACTACTAAGAAAATAAACAGATTCATGCTGGAGAGGATTAAACCAAGCAACTCCTTGTAGGCAAGGATTCTGGTGCTTCGTCTGACATACTTTGGGCATGTTGCAAGGAGGGACAGGTCCTTGGAGAGGGACATCATGCTTGGGAGGGTGGAGGGACAGCGCAAGAGGGGAAGACCTTCTATGAGATGGATTGATTTAGTGACTGGGGTAATCGGCATGGGTGTGTCAGAGGCAGTGAGATTGGCACAGGATAGAGCAGGGTTTAGGGCTGTTGTACATAGGGTCGCTATGAGTCGCAAATGACTCGACAGCACATAACAACAACAACAACATTCGTTGCACAGGAGAAAATAGTTCCTCTTTCTTCCATGGAGCGCTGCTGCATTTGAATCACCAGAAAAGCATGGCCTTTGGGTTACTAGCGTAATTCCCTATGGACTAGGCCACCAGAGCTCTGGTAGTTCCTGTAGGCTAGAATAGGTTGTACGGGCTGGTTGTTTAAGGTGACACTCTGATGCTTATACACCCAAATGACTGCTGGCCCCAGACACAGAGATACTGAAGGAGGAAAGCAACACAGGAGGTCTCACACTTCTGGTCTCACAACCTACTACATGATTGTTAGGGTTGGACATTTCCCATCTTTCTTCTACAGAGTAGCTGCTGGATTTGAACTCTGTGCCTTTGGTACAGTAGTGCAGCTTCTTACTACTAGGTCACCAGAGCTCCCAGCAGGGATTTTTACCAAAGAGTGTCGTTGGGATCAACTTGTGGACAGTTGGGGCAGGAAGCAGAGAGAGAAGTTCGTAGGTTGAGTTGACAACAGTCTCTTGTTGACCTAACAGGCTACCTGCTATTGATTTTTGTTCCGTGTCTGAAAATTTAGTTATAACCTTGACTTGGTGCTCATAAAATTGAAGCTGGTATCTTATTCCTAATTCAGTTTCTTATAGCTGCATGCTCAAAGAAAGTTAATTTCTGATTCTTTAACAGAGGCTGGTCAAGAGAAGAATATCTATCCCTGTAAATGTTCAGTAAAACTAATAAAATTTAATAACAATAAAAAAGAGAAGAATATCTTTTGGGTTTTTTAAACTCAGTGTTCACTTTAATAACTTAAATAAAAATCAAGCAGAGTAATATTTTTTTTCTTTCCACACTTGAGTTTTGTAAATATCTGTCCTTGTCTATACTGGCAGCATCATTCTATTTGTTCAACTTGCTTGAGTCTCAGAAGGCTGTGCAGTTATGAAACCATGACTCTTTTTTTTTTCTTAAAAAATATTGGTTTGTATACAACAATTTGTTTATGTTATGTATCCTTCATATACCTTTTCTTAGATTCATGACTCTTGAAAGAGGAAATTAATTAGAATATTTTATTATATCTAAACCATATTCATACATTATTCAAAATTACGAGAATGGCTATCTTGGCTGGGAAACCCCATCAAGTTTCAATGGGCTCAAAAACAGTTGTTGAATTTATCCTGAGTGACCTAGAAACCTGCTTTCTTGGAACCCACCAAGGCAGTGAAGGCTCAGCCACTAGACATGAGCTGTGATAAAATTCGCTAGCACAGATGGTAATCTGCCCTAAAACATTTCCAAGGGGATTTTAATGCAGCAGAATAAAATCATTCTAATGAGACAGGAGGTTAGGATTGAACAATACACAGAAAATAAATCTGATAACACCTCAGAACAGTTTCTAAGAAGAGCTCTTGTTGTTGCTGTGTATCATTGGGTTGGATCAAACCCTTTGCTGACCTTCTGGCAGGTTTTCAGAGGCAGTTAATTGCATGGAAAGAGATTACGCATCCTTCTCCTGCAGCTTCTTGCCAGAGGCCACCAGAGCTCCCTAGAAGAACTCTCACGTTTCCAATATTCTTTTTCTTGCTCCCGTTCCTAAACTGTTGGCTTTGTGTACCAGTGTTCATAGTCTTTAAATCATCAGTCTCTAGCACAACAACTGTAAAATGAGTGCAGCTGTCAATTAACTGTTCTCCAGCCTTCTATCCTTGGCCCCTCACTGATCTGTCTGCTGATTTCAACATAGCATCCTTCTATTAGTATCTTTTTGTGCAATTGCCTTTACTATGGAGACCTTACACACATATAATTTACCTAACCAGGGTGTGCAAGCCAGGAGCCCTGCCAAATATTTTTTAATTCTTTACTGATTTTCACCAATATTTGTGCTGTACCAGCCTTGAGTGCCTTATTGTAGTCTTCTATTTTCTGGGAGATAATTAGTTTACTGATTTCAGCTTTGTATTCCACTAGACTGCAACTCTGGTCCCAAAGTTTGCCTACTTAATCTTAAACTTTGTTTCTCTTGGTAAAATATGTCTTTTTATTCAATTCCTTTCTGAGGAAGATAGCAAACCTGCTGGTTGGTTTTTTTTTTTTTTTTGGGGTTGTTGGTTGGTTGGTTCTTTTGGTGAGAAAAAATTGTATTTAGAATTTGCCAGATGGACTCAGTTTGTTGCTGTTATTGTTAAATGTTGTCGAGTTTCCTGCAACCCATTGTGACCCTATGTACAGCAGCATTGAACCCTGCCCTATCCTGAGCCAGTCTCACTAATTCCAATGCATCAACCCCCAATGTCCTAGTTACTGTGCCAGTTCATCTCATCCGGGGTCTCCCTCTCCTTCACTGTCCCTCCACCCTTCCAAGCAAGATGTCTTTCTCCAAGGACCATTCTCTCCTGGCCACGTGCCCGAAGTAAGGAAGACAGAGCTTCAAAATCCTGCTCTCCAAGGAGAAACTTGGTTTCACCCTCTCCAAGACAGATTTACTTGTTTTCTTAGTAGTCAATGGTATGTTCAAGACTCTTCTCCAGCACCATAATTTGAAAGCATTGATTCTTCTTCTGTCATCCTTAGTCATTGTGCAGCTTTCTGAAGCGTAACAAGTAATTGCAAAAAACTAAATTTAGATGATCCCAATTTTGTAGGCAACATCCAAAGCATCATAGTCATAGGCCTTCTTCTCTCCATCAGGCCTATTCAAGGTGTAGACCTTGGCCACATCAATGTCATAGAGCTTCTTTATAGCTTGTCTAATTTGGTGCTTGTTGAGTTGACATCCACAATAAACACAAGTGTGTTGTTATCTTCTATCTTCTTCATGGCTGACTCAGTGGTCAGGGGAAACTTGATGATGGCATAGTAGTCAAGCTTGTTTTTCCTGGGGGTGCACTTGAGGGGTATCTGGGCTGCTTTCAGAGTCTCAGCCTCTTAGGCCGCCAGAAGGTGGGTGACACGCAGATAATTTTTTTTTTTTTTTTTTTTTTGCTGTGGATGCCCTTCAGGACTGCCTTGTTGGCCTTTAATGCCTTTGTGTTGGCTTCAGTTTTGAGAGGGGCAGGGGCTCCCTTCTTTGCTTTTGGCGCTGGTTAGTTTTTAAAGGGTATTAAACCAACCTCCTACCATAAAATAACACTATCACCTTAATAGCAAATGCCTCAAGGCAACCTCCATTCTGGTGAGATTCTCAGGCAAAACTGATCAATAAAGATTCTCTCAAGCCTCACAGACCTTTTGGTAGAACTTAATCTTCCAAGACCTTCTATCCCACATTTCTGTGGAATAAAAGAAATAAAGAAAACCATGTTAATAGAAAGAAATTGGTCTTGGATGAAAATTAGCTTGCTTAGAAGGTGGGACTGTTCATTGAAACCTCTTGGAATTTAAATCTTGAAGATTTAGAGAGAAGGCTATTCTTGTTGCTATATGCCTTCGAGTTGAACAAAATGAAATACTGCCTGATCCTTCACCATTCAGAGAGAAAGTGGGCAAAATTTAATCCAGAACTCTCACTCTATGGTCCAGAAAGTTAGGATGCTTTCTCTTAGGAGCTCTCTAGAATCAGAGGTTGAAGCTTGTGAATCACAGCACATTCTACTATCCAGATCCTACACAGGTATGAGCATTTTAAGCAGGAGGAATCCTTTGCTCAGAAGCTCTGTTCAAATCCTGTGGCCCACCAGTCAACAGTCCTGGCCAGCAGGTGGGGCCATTTTTGAGCCCCAAGAAATACTATTTCCTGTTGTTGTTGTTGTTATGTGCCGTCGAGTCGCCTGCGACTCATAGCAACCCTATGTACAACAGCCCTAAACTCTGCTCTGTCCTGTGCCAATCGCACTGTCTCTGACACTCCCATCCCAATTATCCCAGTCACTGAATCAATCCACCTCATAGAGGGCCTTCCTCTCCTGCACCGTCCCTCCACCCTCCCAAGCATGAGGTCCCTCTCTAAGGACCGGTCTCTCCTCACAATATGTCCAAAGTAAGTTAGACGGAGCCTCAGAATCCTTGCCTCCAAGGAGCCACCCGGTTTAACCCTCTCCAGGACAAATCTATTTGTTTTCCTAGCAGTCCATGGTATTCTCAATACTCTTCTCCAGCACCACAGCTCAAAGGCATCAGTTCTCCTTCTATCCTCCTTGGTCATTGTCCAACTCTCTGATGCATAACAGGTGATTGCGAAGACCATGGCCTGTATCAGACGCACCTTAGTCTCCAGAGAGACACCACTGCTCTTCAGCACTTTGGAGAGGTCCCTAACAGCAGACTTTCCCATGGCAATGCGTCTTTTAATTTCCTGGCTGCTGGTGCCAAGACTGTTGACTATGGAGCCAAGCAAACTAAAGCTGTGTACAATCTCAATCTCTTCACCATCCATCCTGATGCTGCCAATTGGTCCAGTGGTGAGAATCTTTGTCTTCTTGACATTGAGCCTCAATCCATTTTGTAGGCTGCAGTCCTTGACACTCTGCAGCAGGTGCTTCAGGTCTTCCTCAGTTTCAGCAAGCAGGGTTGTGTCATCCGCATAATGCAGATTGTTGATAAATCGTCCACCAATCTTGACCCCACATTTCTCCTCATAGAGCCCAGCCTCCCGGATAATCTGTTCTGCATATAGGTTGAAAAAGTATGGAGATAGGATGCATCCCTGGCATACGCCCTTCCCAATTTTGAACCATGCAGTGTTGCCTTGCTCTGTTCTGACGACTGCCTCCTGGTCCAAGTATAAGTTTCGCATTAGAACGATCAAGTGTTCTGGGATTCCCATTCTTCTCAGAGTCAGCCACAGTTTGTTATGATCTACACAGTCAAATGCCTTTGCATAGTCAATGAAACTATTTCCTAGTCTCCAAAATTTATTTATTCAATACATTTTAAAGAGTAATCAGATCTAGAAACCAGAGAAATACAACGTCCACTTCTACCGCTTGCTCACTGATTGCTAAAACTCTTAACTTGATGTAGAAACTATGCAGGCTGTTGAGAAGTCACACAGGCTACTCTGCCTTTGATTCCTAGTCAGGTGGCCTATCTCAGTTCTTTTCTTGAGCATAGGTGTTGATCAGATGGGACAGAGAAAGAATATTAGAGAAAAGGGGAAAAAAGAAAGGTGGCATTAGGTTCTCTTTGGTAGTCTACCTTTTATCAGGGATTTTCTTCTTTATTTATAAATCCTGCCTTCAACCTTGACTCCTTCATCTTCATACCGCTTCTTACCCAAATCTGACCCCACTTCTCTCTTTCACTCCTAAAAATATGGTAAAGACAGTGATTTCTCTTGGAATTGGGATTGTTTGGTGAAACAGAGGGGAGGAAACAAGGGCTGCTTTTCAGTCACATATACCATAAAAAGTCAGCAGATCCTGCAGCAGTCCTCGAGGGCACAGCCCGTGGATCAAATCACCATGCAGACTTAAAAGGTGGCACTAACCTGGTAGCCCTTCCCTACTGTTTCTAAAAAGTTGTTGCTTTTGAGTGAATTCCAACTCATACTGACCCTTAGACAGAGTGAAACTACCCTGTAGAGTTTCCACATACTTTAGACATGATGTAGGGAGGGGCTAATCCCTGAAAAAAGACAATGTGCTTAGAAAGGTACAAGGTCAGAGAAGGGGATAAACAGTCTCAACAAGATAGATTGACACAGTGACTGAAACAATGGGTTTAAGCACAGCGCATTGTGAGGACAGTGCAGGATTAGGAAAGGGTTCAGACTGTGAGTAGGAGCTGACTTGATGGTGCCTTCCATCAGTAGGATTTCCAAGGCCGTAATCCTATGGAAGCAGACTGCCACATATTTCTCTCATGGATCAGCTCCTGAGTCCCAGCTGCTGACCTTTCAGTTAGCAGATGAGTGCTTAATTATTGCACTGCCAGGGATCGGTTTTCTTGACTGTGAAAGTTTAGGTTACTTCATTTCAGGAGGACGCTGAATTAATCTTCTCTTCCTTACAAAGCTGCTTTATGAAAAACTTGCAAACCTGGGACCGTTTTCTGTGGAGATCCTAAGTGAGCTGTGGAATCAGCTGTGTAACCCCTTCAGTATCCTCTGAGGCTTTAGAGGTGCCACAGAAAAGTCTGGAATCTAATTGACTTGAGTTTGTGGCTGAAATTGAGAAAATGCCCAATGACTGCAATCAAATCCACGATGTTGTCTTGACCTTTTTTTGTATTACCATTACACCACCTAACTTCCCCTGTTAGTTTTTCTTGCTGACTTAGAGAAAATTCTGTCTTGGGCTGGGTGCTCTATATCCTGAGAATAGATCCAAATGGTGTGGAGCAGATTTTGTAACTCAGCTTTTGGGTTCTCATCAGGAGAAACCGACAGTCTCTCATTAAGGTATCACATTGCTGCAAAACATATGGTGGCTTTTCAAGAGAATCCTGTTGGGCTTGTTATGTTTAGGTGAGCTCTTCAGAATGCAAAGACATGAGAAACAGAATCATTTTAGAAACACTGCCTCTTGTCAAGATAATTACCATGTGGAAAGCAATTTTCTTCACAAACTGTCCCAACGGGCTATTTGATATATGGATCGTAATTACTTGAAGGTGAAACATACAATATTGAACTACACTTTCAGGCATAAGTAAAATATGAGTATAAACTATTATTCAAACAGTTTGATATACTTTAGTGTTTCAGAAAATGCAGAGCTATGTCTCTAAGGCCATTGATAGAGAATATTTTTAAAAGACATAAAATTCGGTTTAAAATACACAGAAATGTATGAGACCATGATGTCAGCAGCAGAGGCAGTTGGATTGGTAAGAACAAAAATAGTATTTAAAAAAAAAAAGTATTTCTGTGAGGAGTCACGGAGCTCTGAATAAGGACCATATGGCTGTACTTCAATGGTGGTAGATTTCTCTGGTACACTTTGTTTTAAAAAGGTTTGTTTTAGCCCCTTTCCTCAGTTGCCGCTAAGGTGCTCGGTCCTTCCGAGGAAGCTAAGGCCACGTTGGGGTGAGGCCCTCACTTCATCCAGCGACTAGCACCGCTTCCGGCAGCCTTCAGCCTAGCAACACCGCACCATGGCCTCCGTCTCTGAGCTCGCCTGCATCTACTCTGCCCTCATCCTGCACGACGATGAGGTGACAGTCACGGAGGATAAAATCAATGCCCTCATTAAGGCAGTCGGTGTCAACGTTGAACCTTTCTGGCCTGGGCTGTTTGCAAAGGCCCTGGCAAATGTCAACATTGGGAGCCTCATCTGCAATGTGGGTGCTGGTGGACCCGCTGGGGCCGCACCAGCTGGAGGACCTGCC